>NC_080641.1:29724136-30067886 GCF_027579445.1 Ammospiza nelsoni
GTTGGGTTCTAATGTGTATTTATAAGGTTGTTTGAGCTAAATGATTCCCTCTTCAGCAAGTCCCACTGCAGTCAATAGGACTGTTCTCTGGCAACACATTGCTCAATACCAGCATGAGCAGCAAAATTCAGCTGATCTGCTGCTCTGGGCTGGAAAAGAAGAGGAAAAAAGACATTTTCAATTCTGTTTATCAATACAGCTCCAGGATTTCTACCTTATCCTAAATTGGTTTTGGCTTTACTAATGGAACATGCTTAATCTTCCCTATTTTTAATGTTATCCTCTACTTTCCTACCCACATTCTTCTTTTCAGAAGAAAATTCTCTCCATTGCTTCCCTCTGCAGAGACCTGCTCCACGCTCTCAATCTGTTCCTGGGGGCTTGCCTCAAGGAGACACTTGGCATTGGAAATATTTGGAAAAACAGCTCTATTGCAAAGCCAGGAGGCCTCTGCCAAACAAAAATAATGTCACCATCCGTGGTGGGTGCCCGTGCCCAGGTGCTGGAATGGGTTCTTGGGGAGGCTGCACTGCCCCTGCCCCTTGCAGCCCATTCCTGACACTCCCAAATGGCTCCAGAAAGCCTCACCCATGGCCAGCCCAGCCCCTCAGCCCAGGTGGTGAAAATGTGTCCAGTGAAGGGCAAAATCCTACACAGGCAGAGGGGCGAGGGAGCCTGAGGGGGACTGAGAAGGAGGAGAGAAGGGGATGCTCTGGGAGCCAGGACAGAGAGCCCTGTGTCCTGTGGGGAGGGGCTGGAGCAGGTCGGTGTCCCTTGGAGGAGCAGTGGCCCACAAAGAACCCAGGCTGGAGCAGGTTGGTGTCCCTTGGAGGAGCAGTGGCCCACAAAGAACCCAGGCTGGAGCAGGTTGGTGTCCCTTGGAGGAGCACTGACCCACAAAGGGTCTGGAGCAGGTTGGTGTCTCCTGGAGGAACAGTGACCCACAAAGAACTCAGACTGGAGCAGGTTGGTGTTTCCTGAAGGAGCAGTGACTCACAGATGATCCAGGCCAGAGCAGGTTGATGTCTCCTGGAAGAACAGGGACCCACAGAGGACCCAGGCTGGAGCAGGTGCTCCTGACAGGACTGCGGCCCTGGGAAGGGAAAAGGCCCAGGGTGGAGCAGGGGAGCAAGGAAGGCTCAGCCCTCACCCCTTGCACAGCTCCTTGTGTGGGGAAGATGATCCTGGGGAAACAGGGAAGGGCAGGGAGAAGGAGTTGGTTTAGTTTCTCTTTGATTTTCACTATGCAAAGCTATTTTAACTGGCAATAAATGAGTCTCCTCAGAGCAGAGTGTTCTGCCTGCATAGGCCATTGGTGAGCGCCCTCCCTCTCCACACCACCACCCAGGAGCTTTTTCACCTCATTTTCACCCCTGTCCTGCTGAGGAGTAGCGGTGAGAGAGCACTGGCTGGCCAAAGCCATCCCACCAATGCTCCTTGTTTTATTTTTCATTAAATGCCATGCATAAATGACGTAGCTCGGATAATAATATTCCTTGGACATTTCAAGATTTAGGTAGTCCAGGGTATTCATCCCGAAAGTTTAGATTCCAGTTGCGTCACAGGTCACGGATTTAGATCTCTCTGGACAAAGTTTGCTGTGTGAATTCACTTCAGCCTGAGCTGTGCATGTGATCCTGGCAGAGCCTCTAGGGTTAAGGCAGCAGGCTGCATGAACACAGATGGTGGGCTTGGTCCATCTTGTCAACTAATAAACTAATATACATGCCTCCCAGCAATCCCAGCAATTCCAGACATGGATTAAGTTATCTGCAGCACAGAGCAGAGGTGCAAATTTTGATTGAATTACTCCCAAAGAAGGACACAGAAGCAATTAAATTCATACTTAAAGTTCAAAGACCATTAAAAACTTGTACTGCAAGGCATAAGAAACTAAAAGATTATTAAGTGAATAATTAAAACAGAGCAAAATGAGACCTTGATTTTGACCTTTTGCACATTTCAGTTTCTTTTTCAACATCAAGCCAACCTGAACTGGATAGGGAACAGATGACCCAGAACTGCTTTACAGGGTCCTCAGGATCCCTAAACTAGCACTGGAGAATTGTACTGATGTCGGGGAATCATGGATGGTGAAGAGCTGGTGTGCTGAAGCAACTGCCATCCAGTCTGCTCTGGAAAACTCATCTCAAACCCAGCACAGCCCTTTAAAATGTAATCATCTGTGTGCTTGACTCCTCAGGAACCCCAACATGGTTTTCTCTGTTGATTTGAATACTCCCTTCCCTCCTAATGCACTGGGGCTTTTTTCTTTCTGTGAGTTTATTGGTTTATTATTAGTTTTTGCCTCTTACCAGGCACACATCAGCTGCCATTGTCACCTGCAGCCCTCTGCAGTTTGGTGTCATTTGGACATTTCATTAGCCCACTATTTCTTCTCTGTCTTCCAGATGCTAAAGAGGCTGGACTGAGCACTACTGCCTCCGGTAACTAATTCAACAAGTTCCTCGTGCTCAATAGACTATTGTTTGTAATACCACAGCCTTTGCTCACAATCTGTCAGCCTAATTTCAGCCCACATAGCAATGTCATTAAACAAGACAGCAGTTTTGGTACAAAGAAGCCAAGAACTGTAGGAACAAAACACCTCCTCACTTGAAGAGATGCTTTGTAGAAAACTGATAATACCACCGAAAAACATTTCTTGGTGTCCAAGCAAGGATTTAAACTTCCCAATGTTAATCTCATAAAAAAAAAACTTCACCATTTTTTGTCCTGCCTTCAGAGTGCTGTAATCATGGCAAATGCATTTATTCTAATGGATGAGAATTATATTCCAATACCACAGGTCCCACAGTGACATGCATTAGGAACTATGGAATTTAAACATTGATTACAGCATTCCATTTAGAAATTAAGCCATTTTAACACTGAAAATAAACATGCAAACCACCTCTAAACTAATTTTTTTAATACATTTTAATTCCTTTTTTATTTCTTGCCTTTTTGCTAAATACACAGCAAGAGAGAAAACAATTTAATAAGTGGGTAGACAGCAAGTTCCTCCTGTGTCCCAGGATTTTCTGTGCAATTCCACAATGTCTACACTGTACTTTGCAGCACCTGCAGCCAACAGTTTCTGTGCTGAAAATGTGACAAATGTAAGAGAAAGCCAGATAGCACCAATTTTGTGAAATGAACCTTTCAACAGTTTTCAGTTATGACACAACTGCTGTATGACCCCTCGTGTGCACAGTTCTTATTCTGTGTGCATTACTGTTCTGGTCACTTGTGGTATCAGTAAGAGAGTCTGTTCACAACCTCATTGGTTAAGTATCTTCTTCTAAAATCAGAGAAAAGGTCTCACACCACTGAAACATCAGCTTTGCTTTACTTCACTTTGAGTTCATGCCCATGTGAACTCATCACTACTCCATTCCATAAATACAGAACTTGTATATATGAGAGTATAGAGCACTCTTCAAAGCCTTATCACGTCATATCTAGTGATTAGCACTATATTTGGGGGTTAAGATTATAAAACACAAGATATTAATGTTATTTAAGGTACATGTATGATTAATGAACTGATTAATGAGACCTGCCACAGGAAAAAAAAACCCAACAACACTGTAAGCAATAAAATTTGAACTGGTTGGCATTCTAAGACAATTCTTTTTTAACTTTTTTTCAATAATTTGGGTGCACATCTGTATGCAAATGACTGTCTGACTACATCTTAAAGGTAAAACAAGTAATTTATTAGGGTAGCCAGCACTTTGCTAAACATTTTGGACTTTCTCTCCTATGCACTCTGAAATTCGTTGTGGGGGGTTTTTTCTATTATTATTTTACTTTACAGAAATATTAGCATGGATCTTTTTAAACTAGTGGGAAGATGTGAACAAATCAAATTCCCAAATGTCTATAAACTGACTTTCACGTAGCCTTGGGGTTTGTTTTTAAGGCACGCTCAATTTTCAGTCACAGTTCTGTTCAATACTCTTAGCATATTGAGAAAAGAGGAGACATACTTTCCTTTAATCATTCGAGCTGAAATTCTTAATTATATTTGCTTAAATTACTTCACAGAGTAATGTTTAGTGCAATGCTCTCAAAATGTGAATAGTGAAAGCGGTCAATAGCATGTTTCAAGTTTCTTTAAAAGTCAGAAAAAAGCCCAATGATACTATTTTATTAATCATGCAACACACACTTAGTCCTCATAAAATATTAATGTTATTGCTTCCTACATCAATAAAAAGTGTACTTTACACAAAGAAAGAAAACCTGCCGAAGAAAATGCTAGCTAAAGTTACTAAACATTCTAACAATTATCATAAAAATGCTAGAAAAGAAAATATAGATATGTTAAGTAATCCTAAAATCTTCTTAAACCGCACATTGTGCTTGCCTACAGAGAATTTTTAAGATGAAAAATAGACCTTGAGGGTCTTAGACAAGCCTGAGGCAATATAAAGAAAAAGGTCAAACACTCTGCTAAAAAGGACCGTTATCTTCAGAACAACAACTTATCAGCCAGCTTGCAGCCCTGCTTATTTACAGTTATTGGTCCCAGAGGAAGTGCACTTCAGCGCAGGGCGCGATTACTTTGTAATGAGTTTGCCAGAAATGGTAAAGGAAACTAATTTGTAACAATGCGCTGCTCCCGGCACATGAACTTTCTCAGACACTTTTTTTCTTTTTCTTTTTTTTTTTTTTTCTTTTTTTTTTGTCCAGCCTTGAATAACTAACTTCAGCCTCCCTAATAAGCAGTGAAAACAGAAGTGCTCTAAAGCCGACTGAGTCGCGAGCATAAATGTGCTGAAATATCAGTGATTATCCCTCTCAGCTGTCCATTACAGTACTCATGATGACCACCAATTCCCCTGTGGTGGATATATAGAATGCAGGTTTCAGGGGGTGGATTTGCACATGAAAATTAACACCATTTGGAAGAAAATAGCCTGCACCTGTCACAGATTAGCAACAAAAGGTCAAATGCCTCCTTTTACACCTAGAGCACTTGCATATTGTATGTCTTGCTTATAGGCGCCTAATTCTAGTTTCTTAATTCAGAAAAGTGAGCACCATGGTGAACTGGGGAGAAAAAAAGAATTAAATCTTGGCTAAAAGCTATCAATAAATCTATTGATCAAGATACATATGAATGGAAGTAGCTGAGGCAATCTCTGTCTCTAAAAGAGGTAGTTTTTCAAAAGAGAATTACACAAAGTGCTCTTCTGTTTTTGTCAATATGCTGCCAGGTTTTGAAATGCTATTTTTCATCCACACAATAAAAATCTTGACAAGTAAGCAATAGAAAATCGCTAATACACTTGCAGCTGCATTTCAATCTATACAAATTCCTTAAACAAAAACAACCAAGGAACAGATTGGAATATATATCATTTTCACCAGTTGAACCTGGGATTAAGTCCAAGATAGCCAAAAAGTATTAATCTATATTTCATGCAACTCCACATTTCCCAAAATAAGGTAAAATGTTGAATATGGAATAACCTCTATGAAATTCATCCTTACAGATCATAAAACACATTGAGATGATAATGCAAATAAATTTTATTTATATGTTCGAAATGGAACAGGAACTACAGGGACTGAGATCTGTAAAAACTTCTATCTAGTGAAAGATTAGATATCTTCTGACAGGAGTGCATCTAGGAATATCAGATGTAAATTCCCACTTGCTTTATGGGCTTTGCCTGTGAAAAGAGTTCATAAAAAATAGTTTGGCAATAAGTCCTAAAGAACTTCTAAATAGTATTTGATTTCTAAATAGGAAAAAAAATCTAATGAAAAAGGGATGATATCTGAAAAGCCATGACAGTTTTTGCATTGCACATTATCCTAGACTCATGCCCAAAGCAAATGTCAGCTCAAGAGACTTGAAACTACAAAGCATGATTTCAAAAAATAAAATGCCATAAAAACCACATATACAACACCTGTAAATTATAGTTTAAATTATTAAAATTGCACATATCAACCTCTGCAATGCAAAATATTATCTTCACTACCACAGTTAAATCAATGTTCTGCAGAAAATCTCTCACTAATCTTCACCAATATAGCATTCTTTTAAAAATCTGGTGTTTCAGTTAAAACCAAAGCAATGCTCATGACTCCACTTTTGGTCAAAAACCAGATTTCCTTTGAAAAATGGTCAAGAATATCAAATAGGCAAAGCAATTCAAAAGTACATGGCTCAAAAAGCTGGATGCTTCAGAATTGAAGTCTCTTTTCTATCTTCCCTCCTCAATTAAGTAAGTTTAAATTGTTGTTTCCATCATGTTTTAAGTTTTATCAATAGTGACATCCAAATAGCAGTATATCAGTAGTTTTTTGTGAAAAATACTGTATGGAAACAATGACTTAGTCTTAGCAGCAGCTAAGGTAAAAGGCCAGGTTCCATCTCTGCAAAGGGTAGATCAGGATGTAGAGCTCACAGAGGCCGAGAAACTCTGATTGAACTTTTAATGTAAGCAGACCATGTGAGAAAATCTAATTGTGACTGAGAGCACATGAAAATTCTAGCTTTACGCTTTTCTTGTTTAGCAATGTAAGCAGAATTAAAACAAAATGTATCAATTTGGTGGTGGGGGGGGCATATAATTATGGATATCTACTGGTTTATTTGTTTCTTTTGGTGTTGATCTTAATTCACAACAATGAGAGCCTGATCTGCTCTTCCACACCTTTTCAGGATCACAGACTTCCATTCTCTCCAATACTTTTCCTCCCAGGTGACACAAGTGAGGTGCACTGGATCCATTTCCTGGGGGCACTTGGCCCACAGGCCTGGGAACACAGTTACTGCTCCTCAGTGGTCCCCAAAAAGTGTCATGAACAAATCTTTAATTCCTTTGCATTGAGTTAAATTGCAGAAATATTAATGATGTGTGGCCTAGACTAAAACACCCACAGGAGTTTTATAAATTAAAACTTTTATCTGAATTAGAGTAGGAGGCAGAATTGTCTTCCATGCAGAAAATTAAGAGAATTTAAAACCTTTAAGAAAGAAGAACTGGTTGAAAAAGGAGAGAATCATAATCAATCTTAAATCTATTTGTTGAATATAAAAGAAGGAGGGGTGAGGTGGCCAACGCCATGATTTATTTAACTAAAAACAGTTACAAAAAGATTCTCATGTTCTAGGAGTCCAAGCAGTGCTGTCAGTGGATAGATTTAGGATGAGTTCTTCCTTTCAGAAAAAATATTTTTCTTGGTCACAGGTGTTTGAATGATGTCTGGGCAAAGGGGAAGGGGGAATAAAAGGATTAAAATTTATTAAGTAGGCTTGAGGTTCCTCCTGCAATGAGGATACAGTTACAGAGAATTTACATTATAAAATAACTGTAAAGTTCTAGCATGTGTTAATGCCAAAGGCCACCTACTGACATCACTTGCAACTTTCTTTTATAGACCAGGAGAATAAACAATGCAATTTAGAAACACAACACAAGCAGCTAGAACTGGAATATTTTCTGTCTTTTTGTGTTCATTAAGTAGAGCAGTCTTATTGGTGATGCCAGCTTAGAGCACAGTCAAAAACAGCAACAAGTATTCGTGAATATTTAGTGATCATGATTGCTGAAGAACCAAATAGCACAGAATACAAGTAACAGATATCCCAAAATGCTACAAAGATCATTGTGTAAACAGCCGGCTCACATATGTATTAAGAAATTATACAATACAATCTTGCTGAAAGAATTCAATAGTTTTGATCAAATTAGATTGATATTTAATCACTTGCAGCCAAAGAGCCTTATTTCAAAATTGCCCTTTTCAATAAAAACTAATGCTTTCAGTTAAAGGACCTAAAAAACCTAGTGCTACAAAGAATAAAATGTCAATGTTCACCGAGTAGGGAAATTGTAACTGATGAATAAAATGGAGTCAGCCTCTTCACTCCTTCTCCTAGGTCTGTGAGAGTCTTATAAATCACAGAAATATCAGCAGAGCCCAAGACTGCAGGAAAAATGCTCCAAAAAGTCACAAAATCATGTAAACACACAAACTAGCAGTGATAAAGCTGCAACTTAGTGGGGAGTGTCAAGAGTGCTTAAAAATCAGAGGCCTGTGCCCTAAGATGGCCATCCCACACCCACTACACCAAATCCACCAAATCCCCAGAAAAACAGATTTCTCAGCTCCCTCTTTATCAACTCCCCAAAGGCCTCCAATGACAGATGGGCAGTTATTGAGCCACGGCAGCGAACCTTTGTTAGAGGAAAATCAGAATACAAAGAGGTTTTGCATTAGTGTCATGAAACTCAGCTCTCTTTAACAAAGCGTGCGCTCCCAAAATGAGCCTCTCACGGCTGGGCTTGTACCACATCCTTCAGAGCAGAGCTCTTAAAGGAAAAGCAATTTGGGGAAATTTCTGTTTGGAAGTCACTTAGCATATAATGGGTGCTATCCTAAATAAATAATAAATGAGTTAATAAATAAATTATAACGACGTCTGCAGCCTTAACCACGGAAGCAACCACCAGCCAAGGCAGATGAGGGAGCAGGAACTGCAGGACCACAGAGGGATGTACCATCACTGGTGTCACAGACAGAAACATGTCCCAAATACTGACTTGTTGGGGCCTGATGCTCAGTGCACACCACTGAAATCTGGTGCTCTCTGCAGCCTCTGATGCAAAACAGCACAAGTGTGCCAAAAAAAATGTATTAAAAATGGTTTAAAAAGTTTTTAAGCTGCATATTCTTTATTCTTTAGTACATCACAGCAGTGCTACTTATGTAATGCTTCCTACTCAATATATTCATCATTTTGCAAAGACCCTGAGAATTCTTGTAATGCAAAAGACAAGGAAGTTCTTTCATCCTACAAGAGAGGATATTCCTGTTGATTTATTACTGCACAGTAATGCTGTAATTCTGCATTTGGCCTAGTTTGGTACCTTATACACAGAATCACCATTTTTTCCAGAAGAATCCTTCCAATGTATAACTACACACTGATACTTGAATAAAAATTAATAGATGGAAACCTTAATCAGAGACCTACAGTTATATTATATTCTCAAGGACCTCTCAAAAGTCACCAGAGCTGTAAATAAAATCAGAAGTTTTTATTAAAGAATATTAATAGAAAGGTTCCAGGTATTGCCCTATAAAAGAATCTTGTTTTCCTGGATAAGAACCTTCTTTAAATAATAAATTACTGGATTTATAGCTGTAACTTTTTTTATCTTATAAAAAAAAATCCTTGGAAAGAGGTACTGCAAGGATAGGCTTTCCACACAAATACTGAATGTGAATAACATCTGTCCTACATACAGCTTTTGCAGAAGAAACAGTCTTATTTTAGTTTATTATAAAACTGAATTTGATTCACTATGCCATTATGAATCTAGTCAGAAAAACAGTTTGGGGGCTAGAAATGTTATTCTCATTCAATACATTAATCCCATCATTTCATTGCCTAGAAGTGGTATCTTACCATATAATCTCCATGATAAAATTTACAGATAGACTTTCCTGCAGTCTGGGTGCATTTTTAGCCATTTTATCAGATTAGACTGATACGCAACTTTTCTGTTCATCTCCTCCTCCTCCTCTGCAGCTCCTACTCTGACATTCTTTTGTAGAACAAGGTGATTTCTCCACTTTTCTCTTTATTATACAGCATTTTGGTCCTTCTGTAGGTAATGGGACTTGCTCCTGTATTTTCACTTATACAATTTTCTGACTCCTGTGTCTTGCTATTTTCCTTTCCTCCAGACACCAGCCTGTTCTGGAAGCTCCCCTTGACTTTCAGATTTACCAATATTTATGAAATGCCAATACTATTCATAACATAACTACATTATGTTGGTTTTGTTTTATAATGCTGCTAGAATTCATACAGGCCTTTGTAACTGTATCCACATGGATGTAACAGAAAACTGCTTCCCCTCATTTATCTTTGTTTAGCTAAAGCTTAAATTAGACCTTAAAGAACTATCCAGTTGATGTTATTTTTTCAATCAGAAGTGATAATTTAAATATTGACATTTTACATGGCACCAACATGTTTTTGATTTCTGCATGGTTACAATGTTTTTTTATATCTCAATGTCTGTCTTAATTTTGTTGGCGTTTTGGTGTTTTGTTGGGGTTTTTTTATTATTTTGCTGAATTCAGAAGCGTTTCCTTTTATTTCAAAGTATTTCTATGTTTGTAGTAAATTAAACATTAATCTTTCTCTGCAAATGTCAAGTGATATTTAAATGTTTTTCTGGCAGATAAATGATTATTAATATTAATGCAATAAAATCACAGCTCTTTGTCCTTTCTTTGATATTTAAGAAAAAATTAAGAATGTCAAAACAGTTCTGCAAAAAGAGAATTCATTGGTCTACCATCCACTCTTCATTAGCCTGAGAGGTAAAAAATTACTGATCTTGTGAGACAATGTGTTTATAGAATCAGAAAGGGTTGAAAATGAATTACTCTATCAGTGGTAGAGTGTGTATCACTTCAATGTGAAAATGCCTCGTTAAAGTTCATTTTAATTTAAAGCCCCCTTTTGTCATTCAAAAAGCTTTAGCACAACGAAAGAATCTTTGTCACTTTCATAATTAGCCCCTCTTGCACTAAATGAGAATAAAATCTGATCAGAAGTCCATACAGGCAAGGTCATAAATCAAAGGGAAAAGCTCCACAACATTCCTGTAAGATGTCCAAAGGCACACACAGCCTGGAATTAAAGCACTGCAGTCAGGATCCACTCCCAGAAACACAGCACAAAAAAAGCCCCAATAATATCTGTTTGACAGGCTAAATTTATCTCCATATTCTGTAGCCCTATAAACACATTTTGCTGTTTAGATACAAAAGCAATTTCAGCACCAAGGACAATCCAGGAAAGCAAACAGCTGTTAAAGTGCTACTATCACCATTTGCCAAGCAAAGTCAAATTAATTTAACTTAATGCTCTCACTTCAAACTGTGGCAGTAAAACAAAAAAAAAAGAAAAAACACCATATATGATAATTGTCATAAAGTAGGAAAAAAGTTGTACTAACAGAAAAAATTCCTTAGGAAATCAAGTTTGATTTTATACACAGCAGTGAGTATGCGGCCCAGCTCAAATGTAAACTGGATTTTATTCAACTTATTTTCATTTTCAGATGAAAGTAAAAAGACATTTTGAAAGATGTAATAGAATTCTCAACCTTGGAGAGTTATGGAGAGAGTGACAGCACATCACTCTCTCTACTCAGGGATCATAAGAACACCAACAGATATCCAAGCCATCAACATATTATTTTACTCCTCATGTTAACACAAAATGAGGATTTCATCAGAAAATGATGCCTAAAACATGGGGAGAGAGAAGGGCAAGGAAAGGACAAGGTAGGAAGTTGAAGGGAAGACTGCTATAAAGTGGCAGCCAGCAATGAAAATTTGTACTCTACAATAGATACACCTTTTATAATTCCATGTATTATGTTAACATTAAATGCTAATTTTATATTTTAATCAGATGAGAGTACTTTTAAAGGAGCTACATCCATACAAACAGGAACTTTCATGAAAATTCACATTTACATCTATAAAGTATACATGTATGTGAAGACATTTGTATTTGTACAGCTCTACCTTGAAATACATTGCTAGGTCCACTAAAATTGTGCAACTTTCCTTTATGAGATTTTGGGTTTTAACAATATTTTCTCTGCAGAGCCAAGCTATTTCTGTAATTTTTTGCAGAACTAAGCTATTAATGTTCTTTCTCTAGCCATGCAAACACCAAACTGCTTCCAAAGGAATGCCTTGTTTGGAGGACGTGGTTGCTTCCACATCTCTCACATGTTCCCGAAATTCCTTGTTGCAATAATTATATAATGACCACAAATAATTCAATTCCACATATTTGGAGACGTGTGGAATTGGCCTGCTAAGCAACAGACTGCAGAGATCAGTGTGACAAAAAGAGAGCACTGCCTTTCTCCATCCCCCCAGTTTGCCATCATTGAGCTTCTCACGTTGGCTCAGGTAGGGAGCACCTTGGTTTCTTCCTGGACACAGCCCCCCTGTGCTTTAGGCACAAAAGAAATGAAATTTCCCTTGTCTCTCAGACATACAGGTATCTCAAAAGTGCAATTTGCAAACTCCCATACAAGCAAAGCAAGCCTGGGAACTGTGACGAGGGCGTGCAGGTGATTAGAGAAAGAAAATGGATTTAAGATGGATGGGATGAGAATCTGAGTCAGACATATTATTGAAATTGAACTCCCTAGATCTTTTTCTTATAAGTGAGTATTCCAAAAAGCCAATAAAGCTTTTAAACAAAAAGCAGGCTTTTTTTGCTATATAATAACCTAGATTAATTGGCTTTTAAATACAGAAAACTCAAAATGACAAAGCATGACAGAACAAAAATCAAAACAGAACTCTTGTGCCCATTGTGCTATTACTTTTCACCTTTATCTGAATCTCAAAAAATGTGGAGGAAACTATGATTTTAAAGCAAATCACATCACATACTCCCTTTTTCTGCTTTTCTGATAATTCTTTGATATCCAGAAGTTTCTAGCCTACCAAGACGCCCACTTAAGCTTGATTTAGGATTCCAATTAAGTGGAGCAAGTTTTTTTTTTATTTGACTGTATCTCCAATTTTTTTTTTCTCACTGGGTTTGAGTTTGGTAGGAACATATTTTTCCAAAAAGCAAAAAAAATCTAAAAAAGAAATATGTAGATTTTCAAAATAGACAAAATTTTCTCAGAAATTATTTTATGAACCCATTAAAAAAAAAAAACAACAGCATTTCTAAAGCAATTAGTACTTAAATAACCTTACAGTGATTGTTGAGCTGTATCATTGTGTCTCATGGGCATGAAGTGACCTTGATCAATTATACAAATCCAATGTATAATTTTGACTCTTCAAAGGCAGGGACTTACACACAATTTCCAGTACTATTTCTATTGAAAATTAGGCTGAATTTGTCAAGAGAGGTGCCAATTTACCTCTACATAAGAATTTAAAGAAATATCAAAATTTTCAGTTAAAAGCAACAACAAAACATGCTACTTTTGTTACATATTATGTTATACTTTTAATAGTACACCCCAACAATATAAGAAGCTGCTGATATAACAGGAGCTCTTTAGAACATAATAAACATCAACTATGAAATTAAGGAGTTAATTAAAATTACTTCTTTAAATATATCCATGGTTAATTCCAATTTTCAGATTGAATCTACATGTATGTGCTTTACAAGACATTCATTCATTATGACATACAAAAGTCTTTGTGTTATTAAATGCATTGGAAAGTTTTAATACATTATGAAAAACTGGACAAGAATTTACATAACAAAATAATTAACATCTTAAGAAGCAAGTAATTATTTGTGGTTCCTAATTTCAATAACCTTCTTGTACTTTAACCTCAATAACCTGTATTTCTTTAGTTTACTTACTTGGAGGTTAAAATTAGATATTTAATGTATTAATAAAAAAATTTTTACATGTTGCTATCCATATTGAAAACTTTCAAATAAAGAAGTTAACAAATGCCACTAACTTTAACCAAACAGACCTGCTGTTTCAAAAGCCAGTCTTCAAAACCAGGAATGTTTTAAAAGTCTGTCTGTTCATGTTCATATTTTTACCACACTGACAGAAAACATTATCTCTGTGACTGAGAAATGACTTTCTGTCACACTGCTGGTGTGAAGGCAGTCAGCAACAGAGGCACCTTTGGCTTCAGAACATCCCAGACTCACAGGAAACATGGCAGTCCCACCGTCCCCTCTAAAGATGGAAATAATTTATACTTTGGGAATTGTAATTAGAGTGTAAAAGAATTCCAATTCTGAACAGGTGGGCAGCTTCTTACAATTACTACGATGGCAGAGGTGTTGTAAATATCAATTTATAAACTCTTTTACCAGTAAGTATATAAATAGGGGATATCAGAAAACCTAAAGGGCTAGTAGCTATATTTTAATTTTTTTTAAAAACCCAAGTTTTGTTGTTAGCAAAGTTATTTTTTTAAGCTCATATAAAGTTTCACCTGAAAAAATCCGTTCTATAAACATTGAGCGATTTGGCCTCAGTGTACAGAACAAGGTATCCCAGGGTCACATGGATATTTGTGTCTTTTTTGCACTTTCTCTCATTATTTTTGCTTTTGCTGCTGCATTTTGCTGCTCATCAAGGCCTAGAACAGGCTGGAATGAACCCCCAGATTCACCCTGAGCACTGCATGGCAAGGGCGTGGTCCAAGGTGGCCCCACCTGTAAGTGCCACACCAGGACAGTGACACTGCCCTCTGCTCCCACACTGAACTGAGCCTCCACCTTCCTGTGCAGGGCATCTGACACCAAACCACACCATTTGGACATTCTTCCAGTATCGTCCAGCAAAAAAAATAAATAAATAAAAAAATAAAGGAATGATTGGCTAACAATTTTTAGGGGGCAAGATAATTTTATAGAACTACACAGGTTGATTAGAATACTATTAATATACAAATTTATTTAACTTGGTTAGATTTTTTTCTTTCTGTTGGAATCCTTCTGCAAGATTGGAAATAATTCACCAACGTTATCTTTCCAATATAACATCCACAGTAAAATGACATTGGATTGCATAATTAGCCAAAACTGAATTTTCTCCACATTTTATACTTCATACCCTGTAGAATTTTATGGTGTTAGAATATAGTAGCCTATATTTGCTCTTACTAGGAAGTCACGTAGATAAAGAAGACCAAATCACAATTATCAAATTACAATAATACAGCTTCCTGATTTCAGCATTCTTCCTTTCTCAGAAGAAGCAACAATTTAACATATGTCTTCCAGTTATTATTATCAGTTAGCAAAGCTTGTTACAGAACTGTCAAAGAACACAATATTGCTTTTCTCCTCATCTAGGTTAAATCAGCCAAAACTGAATAGGTTGCAAAAGATAATGCTTGTTCTCCCTCCTCTTTCTTTACTCAGCTGGTTCATTCTTCATTAGTCTGACTCAGAGAAGATAACCTAACACAATTTTTCCAACAGTATTTAAGTTTCCCCGTGCTGCTGAAATAATATCAGTTATTGTTACATTCTATCTGAAATAGTATCTATTATTCCTGATACCTGTTGAAGCATGGCAGACTATTATAAAATAGCATCCCTACAAAGGAAAGTCCATCTCAGCCACCGTGATTCAGGATGACACATACTTTGTTCAGTTTTAAAGAGTAATCAGAGGTGTGGGCTTAAATCCAATTAGTGTGCTTCAAAGAAGATAATGTCAAAATGCTTCAAATGGTGATTCCACCATGTAACACTGAAGCTCCAAACTTCTGGGAGCCTCAGATTTCTGGAACTATAAAATGAAAACAAAAGTACCTTGTAAAGCACACAGTGATCTCCTGCTGTAAAGGACTATAAGCAAAAGTTATTATTAACTAGGCTAACATTCTAAATAGAAAATAAGATCAACATATTCACATCCTAAGAAGTATCTAGATGTCATTGTGACACTGCAGATACATGGGACAGACACTTTTAATTGAACTCCTTGTAATCACTGAGAATATTCTCCTTTTCCTGCCATCTAACCAGTTCAGACCCCTCTGGCATCCACTCTCACTGACCTGTGGCCAATTGAGTGACAGAGCATTTGCCCACTTGCCACACAACCACTCATTCATAGAAAGTTTCACAAGCTGATGGCCTGACCCAAAACCAACAGAAACTAGTTATGCAGAAATTTTTCCTCTGACTTCTGCTCTGGACCAGGCACTGAAGATTTGGTATCTGTCAACATAGACCCCCATCCTAGAGAAAATATTTAGAGTTCACAGCTGAAGTTGGAGTTTTGGGAAAGAAACATTTCATGTCCAAAAGAGCATGCAGACTGAAAAAGTACAAACATCAGGACAAAGCTCTGGATCCCAGTTCTTTTGAATGTTAAATATATATAAATATAAATTAAGACATTTCGGAAGAAAAAAATAGGAAGCATTTTGGAAAGGCAGATTTACAAAAATCTTTCAAGGAGGGGTACTGGTAGAGGAAATTGTAAAAATGGGAAACCTTGACTAAAATGAAATGGACAAAATGTTTGCTGATGTAAATGAAATGCAAATGTGAGGAAAGGAAATAAATTGATCACTAAATCCAAAGGGATAAAGAAGAGCTTACAGATGGGAATAATGAAAAACAAAACAAATGCTAATGGCATACGGATAACATGGAGTCCTAGAGGTGATAACAGCAAGATTTAATTTGATACAGCAGTTAATGTACAGGCCCAAGGAGTGAGGCTCCACATTCTCTCAACATTCTCTCAACATGAAGATACTTTAGCAATAACATTTACACAAATGCAGAGAGTAAAGAGAACTAACAGGCAGGACAGCACAGAGATAATCAAGTAAGAGGATGAGAAGTGTCTGGGATGAGTGAGAACCACCCTGAAGCTACTGAAACAGAAGGGCCACTGAAATACACACAGTAATAACCAGAAGTCAAGTTCCAACTTGCTATCAGCATTTATTTCTCAGACAAAAGTATAAATTAATTATAACATTGCTGCCCCATCCTTGTTTTAACTTCACTTTTAGTAAGGAGCACAGCTGCCATCCATCACCCCGGCGAGCTCAGGCACAAAGCTCTCGTGTTCTGACAGCAATGGATCTGTAACAGCACAAAACTCCAGAGTGAACTCACCCTCCAATCTCAAGATATTTTTGGCTGTGCTAACACTGCTAAACAATCTGATTTAACTGTACCTACACAAGAGGCCATCAGCCCAGCGCAGGTACATGGGCAGTTTTATGTTGCATTTTGAAGGTGTTTAATTATACAACTTAACATCATATGAAATATATATGTAAACCCTCTATAATTGGATCCTAATATAATAAAAACTGCAAGTAAGAAGAAAGACCAAAAAGGAACACAAGTGTCAAAAAGAATTCTTAGTCAATCATTCAAAAAACTCACTGTGAACATAATTTCTTAAGCTGACTACCAAAATGCTAAAAGGAAAAGGAAAACACCCTAGATGTATTATTCCTTAGCTCTCCATATTTTATATTGCATGCATGATATAGGCTTAAAAGTTTTTCACATCAGAAATATGACATTCACTCACAATCCTAAAAAAGGCTACTAAAATGAATTATTCATAACATAATACAGTAGCAACAATAAACATTCAAACCATTTTTTTTTAAACAGAATAAATTATTCTTCTTATGAAAAAGCTACAGTTTCAGATGAGAAAAAAGAGATGTGATTCCACCAGAAACTGTTAGAACATAATAATAACCCTTAATATATTATGGTAATTTACCTTCACATTATGTTATTGTAGTAGATACTGGAATTCCAGTAGCTGTCTAAAGAACACACAGTGATAATTTATGGTTTGTTCCCAGTTTGTTTTCAGAAATACAAACACTAAATCAAAATTAGCATGCTAAAGGCTGAACCTAGAAGGCAATTAGGTTACTAAATAGCATCGATAAATGCAAAATGAAGCTCTGCATGTATCCAAAACAATGTGCTTCCCACCTAATAACTTGTATCCAAATTCTTGTTAGTCTGAGCAAAAAAAATTCCAAAATATTTTCTCCTGAAATCAGATAGTATCCATCCAAGAATAAAAACACTTTTTGTTTATGAAACACCTCTTCTGAAGTATGTTTTCCAGCCAGTATTCTTTCAAAAGTACAGACCACTGTTTATTTCACAGCATTTTGTCTCTTCTTGCATTAGAGTGGCAGCTCAAACAAGCAAAGATCTTAATTTGGCTTGTTAACTTTGGAACAGCAGGCAGTTGAGAATTTTTAAGTGATTTAAAGAACAACAAGAACAGAATCTATCTGAAGTGTATTCTAATTTCAGGACAAAAAGATAAAATATTAATCTTGTAAGTGATCTCTTAGGGATTTCTGGAGATGGTCTAGTCCTACAAGAGGATCAGCATCAGGAGGCTGCCCTGAGCTGCATCTGCCCAGGTTTTGAACACCTCTGTGGATGGAGATTCCACAGCCCCTCTGGACAGCTTATGCCAGTGTCTTCAGCCCACTGGGAAAAATCAAACATGACCACACAAAGGGCAGGATTTACAAGGAAAGGGTGAGGGAGCTGGGCCTGTTCAACCCTGGGAAGACGTGACTGAGAGGGGCCCTCATCTGCCTGTCAGTGTCTGCAGGGAGGGATCAGAGGCAGGACCAGGCTCTGCTCGGTGGTGCCCAGCAATGGCACAAGAGGATCAGGCAGAAACTGATGCACAGGAAATTCCACCTGGACACGAGGAAGAATTTTCCTGTGCAGTGACTGAGCAGTGGAAAAGGATGCCCAGACGGGGTGTGGAATCTCCCTCACTGGAAATATTCCAGAACTGTGTGCACACAACCCTGTGCCATGTGCTTGAGCAGGAAGGTGGGACAAGGTGACACGCTGTGGTCCCTTCCCACCATCCTGGGATTCTGTGAAAGGTATTCCTGTATCTGGGGCTGGGCAGGAAGTACAAGGATCATTGTTCTCCCAGCTGGTGCTGCCTGAGCCCTGTCCTGAGCCAGGAATAGTACCACCACATGTTGGGTCACACAGCAGCAGAGAAGGAGCAGCTCAGCACCGCTGTGCCCGAGGCCAGGGGCGCTTCAAGGGCAGGGGCTCACAGGAACATTTCTAATGGTTCTTCTCTGCTTTAGTCCCCTTCCTTCTGTTCCCCTATTCTTTACAGCATCCCTGTTTGATCAACTCTGGTAGACATAGTACAAGATATGAAATTTCCTACATTTCAGTCTGAATTTGGCTCACATACATCTGATGCAAAGCACTCTCAACGTTTCTCAGCCATTTTGCACTCATTTCACACAGCTGAAATTCACTACAAAAGGCACTAGGCGGACAAGAACCAGGGCTTTTGTGTTCCTGTCTTCTGCAAAACAGGGATAATATTACAGGTTACTGAACTAACTGAACAAAATACCACTATTTAGTGAAGCAGAATATTTCAAAGTTCTCCCAAGATGAAAATAAAGCCTTTCCAATACCTCTTAGCTCCCAAATATTTACTGTTCAGGTGCTACTTTTTCTTTTATTCTGAGTACAGCCACTCGCTGTGATAGTCTATATAGCACCATCTGCATAAGCAGAGTAAAGAACACTTCAACTTCTTCTAGTTCTGAAGGGCTCTGATTTCAAAAGACAGAGGTTAAGCATACAAACAGGACAGTGAAGGCAGAGTACTTTACTACTTTCAGGAAATAGCAAGGAGCAGCATTCCTGGCAAAATAAACAACTCCAGAATTTTTCCACTGGCACTGCTCTACATTGTATTTTCCCTGGGTTTGAGAACCCAGCAAGATGAAATTTGGGAAGGGTGGTTGGCAGCTCCTTTAAAGGCTCAAAATCAGATAAAAACCTAAGGTACAGTTAAGGTCTGCACTGCATCCATCAGAAGAGATTGACCTGGACCTACCAATCACTCAAAACTAATGCGATTCTCTATTTTAAGAAGCAATTATTCAAAGCAATTATTTCCTTAGTCAGTAACTGAGGCAGAGGTCACCTGTTATTCTATAGAGTAACCACAGATATATTCAAATCCAGGGATTCTATATGAGAAGAATTTTGCATCTCCTCATTAGTGACTTCCAATGGTGTTAAAAAATCTTTAGGTACAGCACAAACTCATCTAGACATTTTCCCTTCACACTTTTAACTGTCCCAACCTTCTATTCTGTCACTATATGTACATACCTCTATACATTCCTGATGTCACATTCATGTTCATATTAACATGTGCAGTTTGAAATAAACACAGCTGCATTTATGTCAATGATTTTATATTCAAATATATCTGATTATGCTGAAATAAACACAGCTGCATTTATTTCAGTGATTGTACATTCAGATAAGGATATTTGTTCAGTGTAATGTAATGTTCCTTCACACTGGCAGGGACATTGCTATTCTTTCTTGTATTTCCCTCTATCATTTTTCCAGATGGAAAATTTTGAACAGAGCCAGAAAAATGGAAACTGGAAAATTTATCTCAGAACCTGATATGTAGGAAAATACTTTTGCTTATTCTCAAAAACTACTTTGTCATCTTTATAGAAAGTATCTTTGTTGTTGAGGGTCTTTTTAATTCCTTCTCTGTCATAGAAGAAGCTTACAAAAATCCCATGAAAACTTTAAAATCGGATGGGAATCTAGTATCAGGAATGTGCAAAATCTTAAGAACAGATCTGCATCAGGTCTGTTGCTGGACAACACCACCTTCAGCCACTGTCCTCCTTAGAAAAAAAATTTGAATAGAAACAAGAACTGTAAGATTTTCCTTCCTATTATTTGATCAAAGTATACTTTTGCATGATGTTAATTTTGGCTTGCAACTATAACCTCAAATCTGTTTTTAGAAAATAACACAACATTATTAAATGTACTAACAGTGATAAACCATTGTTAATCACATGTATCTATCAGGTGAGATCAAGGTCCAGCTCAGTAACTGCCAGAAATGGATCCCTATAGAGGAGCAGAAGAAAAACAGCAATCATTGGAAGATACCTCCCAGTATAATTCCCTAATTTACAAGGCACAGTTGATGAACCTTCTGAGCCAGAAATGGTGTCAGTGTTTAGTAGCTCTCACCTGATCTTTCTTTCCTGGGCTTGTCAGTTCGTTTTTTTATTGAAAGCATGACACATGTCAAGTTTTAGCATCCACAATGTTCTGCAGGAAGAAGTTCCACAGTTTAATTAAACAACATGTAAGGAATCATTCTCCTTTGTTTGCTTTCAACATATTAACTTCTAGTTTCATTTGATGGCCCTTAGTATTTTGTACAAAGAGAACAGACAGGGAAACACTGATATTTTAACTAGAAATCATGATTTTACAGACATTTAATATATTATTCCTCAGTTGCCTTTTTTCTAGACTAGGGATCTATACTGTATTTAGTTGTTTCTTATACTGAGATTGTTAAAAATCTGCTGTGAGCTTACAATATCTCATCACAGACATTTCTGATTTTGTTTCCAGTTGCTTATTCTGGTCCCTCTCAGGTCAGTTAAAGAGCAAATCAACACATGTGCTTGAATACCAGCTGAGGAGATACAAACACTTGGGAACAGGGAGGAGAGGACTGGTCCTGAAGAAGGTTGTGTGAGAATCAGATGGTAAATTGACTGTAAAAATCATAATTGTCACAACAACTGCAATTATCATCCTAACTCTTTGCTTTCATTGTTAGAGTAATACTTTCTGCATTTTCTTTAGTTCCATAGGTCATTAATATCTATTTTCCACAAGTTATGCTATCTGACTAATGCCATATGTGTTGGCTGGCATCACACTGACATCAAGCACTCCCCATTTGTAAAAATGCCTTCCATACTATATCTGTTTAGATATTTAAAAGGTTAATATTTAGTTCCATTTGCAATGCTGACCTAGCAAGAAAGAAATTAATTTGGCATTACAGCAGCAACATCAATTTCCCATGTAACTTTAGTAATGCATTTACTGGAAAGAGATTAATATCAATTCCATAAATCATTCACGTGCTTTTTCCGGAGTTTGAGACATCTGAGTAATGTCATATATGTTAACTGATAGCACTCTGTGCATGCTACATCCATTAATCTATGCCTACTGTCATCATTAAAACACATAGAAAAATTAAAATCAATCTTTTGCTCTTACTTTTTTCTGACTTTTAACTTGCAGTAGTCCAAAGGTATTGATACTCTGGTAGAGTAAAACTGCTCTGAACAGGAAACAGGCATGTTCAGAAATGGGAAATATTTCCTAAATTATCCCTACTGGCAGCAATAACCACTTCATGCCTTCCTTTGAAATGCGACATAAATTACTGTCAAAAATAAGGAAATCACTAAAATGTTTCATTAATCAGATACACCTTGATGCCCCAAAAGCAGGCAGAAAACAGACATCATTACTGAAATAACACAAAGACTTTCATTCCTTTGTTTCTACTTTACAGATGAGCATCCTAGTAAAAATGAAAGACAAAACAGTTCCACCTGACTTAGTGATTCTAGATATACATGAGATTATAAAACAGGAAATTTGGAATACCAACTATTTTTGCTCCAAAACACAGTTTAGCCTACTACTAAAAGTGTTTGCACTGGAAGAAAGAATCCTTACACAGCTTTTGCACTTTCTATTTCTACTGAGGTGCCATTATGACACTTGCCTGTATTGCCTTATTCCTGTTCTAGGGTATCATCACAGTGCTGCTGAAATCAGGGGGAAGAAGGGTTTTTCTGTTCACTTAAACACAAACGCACAGAGGGTCAGATTGTTTAATAATTTTGCAAGCACACTACAATTCTATGTTAGATGGCAAAAATACAACTATTTCTTAGGTTGGATTTCAGTTTTCCTTTGAGCATGATACTTAACAATATCATCGTATGTGTTGTCTTAGTTCTCATTTTTAAGTTTTATCAAACAAAAATTTCTATTTCAGAAAATGCTTTGCAAATCAAATTGTACAATATTTTACGAATTACAACTAAGAATAATCACCCCTAATTTTAGCTGTCTAAAGTTACATGTCAAGTCTTAACAACTGGGACAGAAGCAGCCCCAAAGGGCAATCCATCCTATATTATCTGTGCTTTTGTTCAGAAGATATCTTTCATGGTAAAGCTCAATGGCCTATTTCACGCCTCTAAGTGGTTACAATGAGATCAGCGGAATTACAATCACTTATTGCAATTTTGAGTGTTGTGCAAAGTGTTTTATAAGTACATTATCCTATTTTTGAAATATAGAAGGATATTTAAAACCTTAACAAAAATGATACGAGGGTACTTCTCAGTCATATGAGATCTCTTAATACATTGTAAGTTTTAACTTTTTCCAACTGATTAATATCATTTGCAATCCGTCAGCACTGAATTTTTTTATCAGGTTTCTAATGCAAAATATTTTACAAACCTGCTGCAGGAAAAGACAAACCAATGTTTGTGAATCATTTTCATTGCAAGGTGGTGGTACAGCAGTTACCATAATTTGAGGCTTACAGTAATTGAGATTGAATCTAAAATTTTACAAAACTTTAATTACAATCTTTTGAACATAAACCACAATACAGAAATTACCCAATCATAACATTTTTTCATAAAAAAAATAAGAATTCATCCAAAGGATAGAAGATTTAATGACTCTTGGCGGAGTTCCACTTTTTGGTTGAAATGAGAATAAAAGCAGACAGCAGCTTCATTTCTAATTTCAAGAAACACAGTATTTTTTAACAGTTAAACAGCATTATATTTGATTAACAAGCCAAAATATATATTTTCAAAGCCTTATTAAAAGCCCCTGTATTTAACAGTGTAAATGCTGAGATTTACAAACCTCTGCGAGCCAACACTGCTCCTTCAATTCTCAAAAGTAATTATAAAACAAGCAATTTGAGCCACAAGCAGCAGAAACTGTCGAGCTTGGGGCTTTTAACCATGCTCACAGCACATCACAGTCTGCAGCCTGACTCCAGCTCCCTCCCATATTCCCTCTCCATCCCAGGCCAGGCAGGGCTGGGGTGCGGCCCCGAGCACGCCAGAGCCACCAACCAACCCATCCCTGGGGACTGCAGCCCAGTGACACCGGGCAAAAGGAACATCTGAACCTCCCCTGCATTCTTCTGCAGCAAAGCCACACCTGGCAGAGTCAGCCCAAGGTTTTCATCTGCCAGTTCTCTCCATGGACAGACCAGGGAGGCAAAAGCTGGAGAACAACAAGCGCCCACCTCTGTGATGGAGCCAGGAAGGCAACTGGAGGATACATCCTGCAAACAGCCTTGGCACAATGAGAAGAAAGGTGGGGCTTTGTAAGAGCTGAGTAATTCAGTTTATGTTTTCTTTGTTCAATTTGCAAAATACATAGAAAAAGCTTCTCATGCATCATGTTAAATTCATTAAAAATTTGTGACCTCGTGCAGAAGCAAAGTTATTGCAGATATGTAAGCTCCCGGAAAAACAAGCGGCTTCCAGCTCTGGAGGTAACATCCCTTACAGTTAAAATGACTAAGCAGATAAAACAGCTCTTAGCCACAATACAGAATAGGCTGCTGACTTAATGGATGCCATCAGGAATCACAAGCACGAAGGCAACACAAGACAGTAGAGGCAGATGGCTAAACTTTTAAGTCCTTTAGATAAAATGTCTGAAATACCAACTCACCTTGAGTACGAAATGCCAGATTCTTTGAGGAACATGTTCATATCAAAATCTGGGCCCTCCTTAATCAGGAAGGACTTTTTTGCATAGCAGAAATTAATACATCCTTTAACCCAGAGCACTATGTTGTGCAAAATTCCCATTTTGACAGAACAGAGGGTGGGATGAGAGGTAAACATTTGTACAGTTGTGCATTGCTGCGAAACTGATGAAACTGCGAAATTAATGAATATTAGGAAACACAATTACAACTGACCAAATATATATATTTCAGATGTATACATTTAAATTTGTACTGTGTATAGGTAGCTGTGCTTCCATTTTTCACTGAAACTAACTCATGTTTCTTGCAAAAACTTAAATTATCGAAAAAGTATGGCTTGGTACGCAAGAAATCTGAATTTTTATCATTTTCTTTCATGCTAATGATAAATCAATGTAAAAAGTTTCTTTTGGCTGTATAGATTCTTAAATATTAATAAAGATAACAAGTAAGATTACAGGCAGAACATTAACTATGGGAACTTGAACTATGGGAAGCACAAATTCCTCACATACTTGCAAGTTGATAATTCTCCACCTTCTTTACTCCTCTGTCAGTTATTAATAAGATAAAGGGCTGAGGCCCCTTTCTTCATTTTCAGTAATTGCATTTATTTCACAGCAATGATTTTTTTTTCCCTAGTAATAGATTCATTAAGGGTAAGTAAAGTGCCAGGCACCAGCTGCACTGGTTCAGCTCCTTCAGAAAAGAACCTGGACAGTATAAGGGTTCACAAGTTTTACAGAAGTCAACAGTACCATGCTATTGTGAAAAAGATTGGACTGTAACATTGCAGAAGTAAATAGATTGCAAGGCATGTCCTGTAATAAACTCCACACAGGATTGGCACCAGCTTATCTGGGTATCATGCTCACCTTGGACCACTGCCAATCAAGAAAGGCAGAAAACAGCTGGAGATAGGCCAGAGGAAATAAAAACAGCTGGAGATAGGCCAGAGGAAATAAAGAATGAGAGAAAATTAGGAAAATGTGAGCACTAAGGAACCATTGAAAAAAATAGCAGTTATTTAACCTGAGGAGGGAAAGGCCAAGGAAAGATATGATAGCAGCTTTCCATTTAGTCAAAGAAAAAAGGAATAATCTGCTTTCTGTGCCTATAGCACTGGACAAGAATTAATGCCTTTTTTGTAAGGACATTTCTACATAGAAAGAAAATGTTTCTTATATTGAGCAAATTGCAGTGTTAGAATGGATTGCTGCTTTCTCATTGAAACTCACTGAAAGTCTCTGAAAAAGATAAATAACTGTCAGGAATGGCAAAAATAGCTTATTTTGCCTCTCAACAACAGAATGGATTAAAAAGAAATCCCAGTGCCCAATTCTATTTTTCATTATTTTTTTTTGAAAGCATGGCACTTCAAAACAGCAAGCTGGACATTGGTTTTCAGACTACATGAAAACACACCTCTGTCTCAAACAAATTCATACTTTTCCATGTTATTTAATACAATAATTATAGCAGTTACTAAAATGAAACCACTTTAAGTAGCATTTCTTCTGCATGTATTAATATTTTTTCCTGATTTCTACAAGTTTAATACCCCTTCTCTATTCTGAAATCTGTTTACTTCCATTTCTACAATATAAAACAGTCATTGAAAAACAGGTATTTTCTTTCTATCAACCAGACCTTTCAAGAAAGCAGAGAATGCAGCCAAAAAACGAAAATCCCACATTAAAAAATATTTAATACAACGTCTATTTTAGAATCATAGAATAGCTTGGGTTGGAAGGGGTCATAAATATAATTTTGTTGCAACTCCCCTGCCTAGGACAGAGCCACCATCCACTATCCCAGGGTGCTCAGAGCCCCATCCAACCAGGCCTTGAACACTTCCAGGGATGGGGCAGCCACAGCTTCTCTGGGCAACCTGTGCCTCCCCAGCCTCATTGTAAACAATTTCTTCCTCATAGCCCACCTAAATCTCAGTTTAGACCCCTTTCTCCCTGCCCTGTCCCCACAGACCTTGGTAAAAAGTCTTTCTCCACCTTTTTTATAGGCCCCCTTCACATCCTGAGAGGCCACAAAAGTCTCCTCAGAGCCTTCTCTCCTCCAGGCCAGGCAAGCCCAGTATTCCCAGCCTGTGTCCATAGCAAAGGAGCCCCTGGAGCATCTCCATGGCCTCCTCTGGGCCCCTCCAGCAGGTTCCTGTATTTCTTCTTGGGGGGACCCCAGGGCTGGGGGCAGTACTGCAGGTGGGGTCAGTTTTACCATCTGTTCTTTGAAAAAGGCAATTTCAATAGGATATTCTATTTAAGGTGGTACTCAAAGAGCATCAAAACAATATTATAAATGCTGTATCCTGCTGTGTGGACAATAGGGTGGGATAGATTTCATTATTATCAACAATTTCATAAGTTATCCAGAATCAGTTAATTTGCTTTGACCAGTCAAGGTACTCTAAGCAATTACTTGGCTGACATAGAACAAAAGATGAAGTGAATTTACATATGAAGTGTACACAATATTACTCTCACTCTTGCTAATACATTGTGATCATGAGGAAGTAAATGAAGGTATTAATTTCATTCACACTTGTGTTTTGGAAGCGTCTGAATATGCAAAGCAACATCACAGCCTCATCATGCTATAATGTAAATAAATACAGTATTTCAAACAGCACCTGCTTCTATCATATTCTATTATTACCAAAGTATGTAAAGTATGAACATTACCTTTGAACTGAATAAACATTTTAATTTAAAAATATAATTAATTCCATTGTTCAAAAACTGGAATTAAACCATCATGCAATGACTCATAATACTTCACAAATAATTTGATGACTGCTACTGATCTTTTTTCATTGCTGAGAAGTTTAGCACAATAAAGTAAATTTCCCAGCTTGGCCATGATTCATTTCTTAAGCTGTTTTCTGATACAAAAATGCAAAAACCCCACATAACTATTATAAAATAGCACTCAAGTATGTTTAAAAATACCAAACTATTGTCTGAACCTTCAGAGACACACCTTAAAAAAATAGTCTTTATTATTCACTGCATCATTTGCACTTTTTACATAACGTAATCACAGGATTTAAATAACTGAATTTAATATTTATCCAGTAACTGGCAGTCAGTATTCTACCCTGAGGGATGTAACTTTTTATAAAAAGCTCATTTTACAAGACACTGGAGTAGTTTTGGCATTACCATCACCTCTCACATAAACCATGCAGAAAACTATAGTTTATCCTGCCAAATGCCTTTTCTACATATGGTGTTTAACAGTGCTCTGTAGGTCTGAAGGCCAGTAATAGATTTAAGCTAAAAATCTGGTAGCACACATGTATGTAACACAAAAAATTAAACAATGCTACATTTTCATGGATATATTTACCTACATACCCCAAATGCATATAAGCAATTAAAATTACCCTTTAAATTAATGTGCTAACTATAACTCCTGTAAAAACAGTTTCAGTTTGCAGCAGCTTCCTAAAGTTTAATTCTCCTATTGACATCAGAGGCAGAACTTCCATTAACCTCAGCAAAATAGGATCAGGCCACAGGAAACCCAAAGTAATATATTTAAAGACAGCACATACAGATTTTCAAAATTCTCTAATTATGCAAGGATGGGCTGGGCACTTTACTGGGTTAACTGCCCCAGTAAACTTCTAAATTAAAATTTTAAATAGCACATTTTAAATACTACATCATAAATACATAAATACTACCACATAAATAATGACAGAATAAAATCCTGTTATGTGTCCACATGTGGTTAAAGATGGACTGATGAAATTTTTATTGTAGGCAACAGCAACCTCACAACCTTTTTGACATTTGAAGTCTGACTTGAAGTCAAATGTGACTGAAGGGAATCAGCTGGATTTGTTAAGTAGTATTTAATGTAAGTCTTCTTAATAATTAAGACACTTCATAAAAAGATTAGTGATGGAGTTTAAAATGTTAATATATTGACAACTGGGTAACATAATGCTGAAAATACTCACCACTTTCAAAACAGGCATCAAATATAAGATGTCCTTTTTTGGGCTGCCCACAGTAACCAGCTGGGAGAACAATGTACTTGCTCACGTTCCCTGCTATGATATCATCACTTCCCATGGCACTGCCTGTTGCAGTAAAAGTGAAAAAAAAAAACATGAGCATAAAACAAAATATATTTAATATATAAAAACCAATAGAAGGCTACTTCCCCACACATTTATACATAAAATAAATTTTTCACCATTTAACATCTGCATCAGTAAATTAATTCTTTCTTTTCAAAGTGTATAGAAGAATTTTGATATAATAATGGCATAATCTGCTAAAGCCTCTCTAAGGGACAAACCACCCAGTCTGGTCCCTTGCATGTTTATCACATGAGGCTGAGCCCTCTCATATGCATTAGTCTGATATTCAGCTGCATCTACTTCTTTCAGCAGGAATTCTCTAGCTTTAGATCCTGCTGCATTCCCTGGAACTGAACTCCTCATCAGGTTCTTTATCACAACACTCAGAAGCTTCTTCCTCTCTATCAGCATTAATGGGATCTTCTTTCTCTATCTTACTGCCTACTTTCATGCATCTTAAATGAACTTAGAACCTTTGAGACCATTCACTCTCACTCAAATTTGAAATTTTAGAATTATTAGAAGGAAGAGACACACGCCCATAGAGCCATGTGACTGAGCCCTCCTTGTTAGGAAACAAAACTCAGAAAAATAACTTGAATAATTATACTTTTTAAGGGGCATTATTTCATGGTAAAATATAGAAGGACATAAGTTTCCATTCAATGGCATGATTTTTGTCAAAATACATCAGTACTGAATACACTGAAGGCTTTATCCTTAAGTTAAAATTATAATAACAAATTGCAGTCTGCAAAATATTTGTTTCCAAATAGGGACAGAAGAACACTAATTTATTTTTTTTTCCATTTGAGATATGTACAATAAAGCAAGCAAATAATTGTATATTATATCATAGATTTATATTATAGCGCAAGAAGCACTCAGCACTTTCTTCACTACTTACAGCTTGGACAAGAAATATTTAACAATAGAAAAACTATTTTCTGTATTATAGAAATGAAGAAATGGTATAGCTTCAAGTGCAGAAGGCATGTGAAGGGATAATGGGATGATAATATCTTATTTCACTCTGATAAATAGGGCTACTAAGGCTTCTAGAAATAGACTTTTGGTCTGTACTGATTTTTTTGACATTTAAATGGGTTATGGGGGATGATAAATGTGACATAAAGCTCAATTTGTTTTATTTTTATATTGAAAACTATTTCACACAAATGTTACAAGCAATTCATATTGTCCCTGAATGAGAAAAACAGCTTATTAATTAAAAGTGACCTTTCCATACATAAAAGTATTCCACCTCTTGAGGCAAAACACCTTAGCTGAGGTAACAAATTATATCAATGTATTAGTGACACCATAGTTAAATGGTTTGTCAGCCTTTCTATCATATACCCATATTTTCACAGGTACATAAATCCCACATTGAAAAATATGCAAGTCCAGGTCAATATCTGGCATATGAATCCCCACTCTTCCCCAGGAAGAAATTTGGAACTTACTTTCTTTGGGAAGTACTACAACAGAACAAACAGAATTTAGACCTTTTCTTACTTTATCATAATCTAGAATTGTAGATATTTAATAATGCATTATAGTATTTATTTAGCAAAATTATTATTTGTAACCTCTGGGTTATTTGTTTTAGACTGAATAATTACCAGCAGACAGCAATCTGTGGCATTTAAATTGTTTTCTTTAAGTGCATAATTGATACTTAGGATATTTTAACTGGATGCTTTTTACCAGTATGCTGATACAATTTGCTTAAAGCCTGGCAACAGCAGAGACAAACTGAGGCCTGGATGAGGCATCTGTGAATCTGCATGGCTGTGATCCTGTCCCTTGACAAAATTCACCCCTCTGCATTGAGCAAGCTGCAGTGCAGAGCAGCAGCCAGAGGAAAACTCTTGCTCAGTTTCACCTGAGTTGGATCAATACATCCCTCTTGCAGTTAAGATTAGTCAAGTTGGTCATCTGCAATCAAACTTCGTGGAATTAAGGATACAAAGAAAAATTAGTGGAAAACCTGCAAATCACTGTGAGTGCCTGAGCTGAAAGAATGGGAGGCAGGGCGTCACCTGAGTAGAGCTGTTTGAAGACTGGACTCCTCTTGGTAAATGTTCCTTTTGAGTCTCAACTAAAAGTAACAGACCTCTTAGAAATTTTAGAAGATAACTGGGAAAAAGCTGAAGAAACTAGAAAGGGTTACATTCATAGCACTGCCACCATAAGACAGCAGAGGAAAAGCAGGCAGAAAGAGAGAGTTACATCTCCCTGGCAATTTAGAAAATCTGCCAATGGAGACTTTACACAATGCAGAAGGAAGCTGTCAAGTAACTGTGTCCCAGCAAAAAGTTTCCATCTGCTCCTCCTGACCTAATGTAGCCCTCCAGGAATGAGAATAAAATCATCAAATAGCCTGCAATTCATAGTCATTTAGCAATATTACTCTCCTAGCATGCTCTTTATTCGACAGTAATTAGAATATTCCCAATGCACTATTGCTATATTTTGAGTTATATTATCTTTAATCTCTAAACATGCAAAACTGCTGGTTTTGAATGGCATATTATTCAGCAGCACAACAGCACCACGACCCTTCTGGCATGTTCTCCTTGGGTGATAAAGAAAAGGCCAGAGCAGTGCCTGACAAGGAGCCTGTGTGAGTCCACGATAAACCATGGCTTCACGCCTGTGTGCCCAGCAGAGGCAGAGCAGGGCTGGGAGCACATCACCACCCTCCGATGGAGAGAACAGCTACCCTGGGCTCCTCTGGCCAATCCTGAGATCCTGTCCTCACAACTGGGGAGCCCTCAGCACATTTTCCTGCCTGGAGGCAAAGATGTATGACAGAACCTTGTGGGGAAGGGAAATAGCTCTTCAATCTGAAATAAACTGAAAGGAAAAGAAGAGAATTAACTTAAGTACATCCTGCACGTTCCACTTAAGGAGACCAGATTCTCCTTTGAGAAAAAGGTTAGATAAGACAAGCAAAGGCAAAACCGAGCAAAGAAATTGTCTCAGAATGCAGTTCTTATTTTGTCAATTATTTTTCTTATGTGTTGTAAGACACATAGCTATTTTATTCTAATTCTTCATAGCTTAAACTCCAGGAGGCTCCAGCAAATCCCTAGGATTTACTTTTACTGCAGTATTAAACTTTAATGGTAATTTTCTATCAGGTATAAAATCTGTGGGTGCCTGAAATCTCTGTAAGTGTATAAGGCTTTAAAATAAAACCTGGGCAGAGTCTTCTGGTATCTGCATTCATCACTATTGTCATTGTGGATATATTTCACATCAAACTAGTGAAAATGAATAGAATCAGTTCCAGGAGACTGGGATTCGTGGGAGGGAGAGTTTGGAAATTTCCAGAGTTTCTTTGTCCTTCTTAAATTCAAAGGGTAAAGCCCAACTTTTTTTTTTTTTTTTTTTCATTTAGGAAAAGATGAAATCAGTATTTGCTACAATAAACATCATACAAATTTAAGTACATTTTCTTTAAACACTGTAGTTTTCAGAGGTAGGTACCTCTTTAGAAAGTAACAGGGACTCTGGATTGGGTAAACAACAAGCCCAGCTCACAAAAGTGCCAAACACGAAAACCCAGGGAGCAAGCAGCCAGCAGCTACCCTCATGCTACATTAGGCAGGAGAGCACAGCTACATTAAAACAGACATGGAAAAATATAGCAAGAATTTGCCTGGAAAACCTGCATCTTTCTTCTAATCACACTGCCTAACAATGACAGCCAATTAGAAAGGTGAGGTAACACAAAAACCTACAACAACTGCAAGGAAACTTTGTGGAAGTCTTTCTTTAATTACAAATGTCATCAAGATACCCTGCATTCTCTTATGAGATCCTTATTTTAGAATAAAATTAGAATACATTTTGCTGCTGGAAACATCTATGGTATAAAGATCTAATAGCCAGATCCCTATCATCCAGGGGCCAGGAAAAATTTTCCAGGTATCCTAGATAAGCTCCATCAGCCTTGAGCAGTACTGTTAATAGAAACCCACACAAAGAAGTGAATCTGAACTCTTAGTACAGTTTGAAATGAAAAGAACTAATTCAGATGACCAACAGCAACTCCTATTAGCTCCAAAACATTCCAAGTCTCCAGATGAATACTGCTCAACTCACGCTTTGGCTAAGCAGCACTAAAGGAAGTTATGCCAATAACAGTGTCTGCTCCACAAACCTGAAAACAATGTCATTTTAGCAAAATTCTTTCAAATGATAGTATTTAGTACAAGTCTATAGTCTCAACAGCTGATTATGTTCTCTTATTCTTTGACTTTTTTTTTTTTAATAAAAGCTTTTATATCATTGTCCCTAGGCTTCAGAAACACTGATATTCAAGAGGACAAGCTATCTCTGCTATGAATTCTGAATGCTCTGCAGCCATTCTAAAAATCCTATGGGCAGCAGCAGTCAGGAACTTGGAATTCCAGCTCCATTGACTTAAAAATGCTAAGAAAAAGAAGAAAACAACTGTCATTTTGATCTTCACAGCCATGTATCCCGAAGCAAGGCTTGGGCATGACCCGGAGAATCTAAACATACTGCAGAGTGCTGTCAGTCTGAAATGTACTTAAATCACAGGCACTGTGATCTGAAAAGAAAGGGGAAAAAATGTATTTAGACTACAAATTCCAGGGTTTGAGACAATATCCAGCATGACAGCAGCCACACCTGCTGCCTCACATTGGGGTACTGAGCCCATTCTGTCACCATTACCTATTTCAAAAGTCCAGCAAGGAAAACATTGGTTACAAGAAAGCATTGTCATATAGCTTGGTCTAGCTCTAAAAAATGGTAACATTGTGTTGTCATTTAAAAACCAAATTTGAGATAAAGCAGCTTTGCAGCAATTGTCTCTTCAATTACTTTCCTCCTACGGTTTGACCAACAGACTGCTTGTCAAGTCTGTCTCCAAACTGTGAGATGATATTCATACAAGCAAAGTAAAGATGAACTATAGTTTAGCACAGATTAATGGGCAAATTCTGAGATTTGTACAGATTCACAGGTACTGAAAGTAGTAGAAATAAACTGCCATCTTACTGCCAGGTGCTTGAAAGAGCTTGTGGTCGCATCATAGGAAGGAAACAAAATTAATGGTTTGGGTCTTTAATTTATTGCACAAGTTACTCTTTCTTCAGAGGCTTCCCAGACAATATTACCTTTCAACTTTCCTAACACAACTCCTTAGCTAACCCACGATTAATTTTTATTTTGCGTTAGAAGCTTAAGTAGATCTAAATAGCTCATGCCTCTTTAGCTGCACAGACCCAAACTCCTTTACTCTAGCAGAAGGTGTGGAATTGGTGTCTGAGGCAAAGCTCAGGGTGGCAAATCTCGTTCTCATGTGCAAATATGTAAAGCAAAATGATCACTAAAGGAGGGGACACGTGGGGTGCCTATGAAAGGCTCAGTGGCACCACAAAGAGGACTTTGCCTGCAATACACTGAGCAGAAATCCCAGGGGAAGCAGGGACAAAAATGTACACGAGGTGCTTAGCCCAAAACAAAGCACTGACCACTAGGCTGGTCAAGTGTGAAAAGGTGATGAGAAATCTCCACTATTTGGTCCTTTCAAAAAGACCAGATCCACGTAGAGATACAACCATCAATCCAAGGTCAATTATAGCTGCTATCCAAAATCCAGTGAGGAACATTCAGCTGGAGATATTTGGCAGACACTGCTCGGCCCAATGACTCCTCACTCCCAGGGGCTGCCATTGTCTTACGAGTTTATAGAAAAAGAAGAAAAAAGTCAGCTTGTGTGGAGTTGCACTTATTTCATATGTGATATTTATTTCCAATCTTCAACCTAAAAGCTTTACTTCAAGACTACTCATTTATTATCTCAGTGTGGGCTATCCCCAAGGATATACCTTTCTGTTAGAGACAAATGGCAATGAAATTTTTTTTATCACTTCAGTGAAATCCAAAGTGTCCAAGAAGGCATGAACAGATTTTTCTACTGAAAATTTTAAAAAGCAATTAATGCTTTGAACTCAGCAAGCAAAAGAAAAAAAATCCATTACTCTTTTTACGGCATTTATAAGCTCTAGACTAAAATTCTACTGCGAATGAAAAAAAAAAGAATGAAAATACAGTTGTATTAAATACATAAACTGAAAAGATGTTTATTCAAAAACATTGTAAGGATCAGTGAATTTCATTATATATAGATTTATTTTTAACAAGTATTTGGTATCTTGATAACATCAAAGGTATCACATGATTCAACAGTTGCTATAGTAGCAATACTGAAGTAAAAAAAACACATCAAACAAAAGCATAAAACATATAAACAGTAAACAAAATTATAGTACATAATATGCAACACCAGCTAGCAGAAAAAAGAGAAGATAATAGCTATTGAGTTGAACTAGTCCTCAGAGTTGCATCCACAAACAAGTATCAGCAAGTCCACCCTTTCTGAGAAATAAGGGATGGCTCAGAGAATTAGCTCTGCATGTGAATGAGAGGAGATGCTGAAACACCAGCAAAGAATACACAGGAATTCAAGTTCTGGGTCAAGAAAAAGAAAATTTGGGAATGTTCCTACCATTCCAGGGGAAAATCTGTGTCTAGGGGTTCTGAAGCAGGAAAAGAACTGAAGAGTTAAAGCCAATCCCTTATGTGGTACCACAGAACTTCAAGAAGGGAAACTCTTCCATAGCATCCCATATATTTCTGAAATTTGTATGCAACTGATTTCCCAAAGACAAGGAGGGCATGTGACCTGCAAAAAATACTGAGTCAAGCACGCAGGCAATTGCAGGGTTTGGAATTGTAGTTGAGGAAATTTCAGGTAAGGGCAAAACCTGATATTACTCACAAAACTGGAAAAAGATGGTAGTGGTTGAAGTTACTCACTAGTATTTGCTGGTGCCATCCTAAAATGCTGTAAATATTTCCCATGCTATTTAATACTGAAGCAAATCAGCTTTTATATACCCAGGTTTGTGTTATATGTGATGGAGCATAAAAATAGTGGAAGGAAAGGGAGATATTCATGGATATATGCTGCGTATAAATACATATATACTCCTAGATAATATGTACACACCCATGTTTCAGGTGCCCTGGATGTGAGGCACTGATTTAACAAAAGCACGTTATCTTGCTTAAACTTGACAGCATAACTGGAAGAAGTCATGAGAAAATAAATTTCTAATGCAAAGATAACTCACATGGAGCCAAGCTAAATGTAAATAAAGCATCTTAGATGTAGCAACCAATGCAGTGACCCTGACCCAAGATTATATAGCCTTTAGTTACTAACAAAGTTTAATCTCTCCAAGTTAACAACTCTGTGTGTCTCCTTGCTTGGGGACCAGCTGATTCTCAGCTGGGAAACTGAAAAAGACTCAATAGGTAATAAATATTCTTGATATAACAGAGAAGTAGGTAAATTTCAGCTTTTGCAAAAGGCCAAGGCTTTATTTCTTGTCCTAGTTTTCAGACTCCTCAGCCCTGACTATCACATTCAAAATGTTTGTCCACAAAAGACATCTCGTAAAAATACCAGGTATGAAGTACTATGGAAGCCTTTCAAGAGTATCAGCAAGGTCAAGCACGGAACATATAAACAGCACTTCTTGTGTTTATGAAAATTACCCTGCTCATGCCAAATTCCCATCACTTTTCATGGCTTACTGTGCCTGCTGATTGAACAGGAACTTCCCAAATTTATGTTTAAAGAGATGTCTATGCCAAAGTGTGGAAGCATGAGGTTATTTGCTGAATCCCAGGAAGGCCAAAGGCAGACAGCATGGCTGTGATGCTGAGCTAGCAAGCTGGATCATGGACATTATTGCAGGGTTAGCACTGAGGGAATACAGCTGTGCTTTCTAATTTGGATAGGGCTTTGATCTCATTCTCAGCTATTCTTCACAAGCAATCAGCCTGGTGAGTCTCAACACAGGTCAGCTGTGGCACTACACCAAACCAACTATTAACAGCTATTTAAATTTTTTCATACCTAAAGTGCAACTACTGTAAATTTCTTGCAGATGCACATCCAAATTTTTTAAAAAATATTTGATTATCACTAATTCAAGTGTTCAGAGACCTCAATTCAATTTCTGACTCAACCACTAACATCATTATGGTGGTAATGAATCTTTATCCATGGGAAACTGAGCCTTCCATGAGAGCTCCAGGGCAGGCAGAAAATCCTGTGGGGAAACACATCAGCAGCTTTGCACAGCACCATCTCTCTGTTCAAGACCCTGTATTTCCCAAGGGACTGGAACAAAGGTGGTCACTGCAGCTGCTTGGGCTTCCATCCTGAGTGTGGTAAATGAAACCTGGGCAACCTCAGCACACAGACAATTCCCTCCTGGTTATCACACACCATTCCTTTATTCTTCTTTGGGTTAAACTGCTGTTTCCCTTGGCTCTTGCTTCCTATTCACCTGTTGTTTAGGGATGTACGGATGTCTTCTGCCAGTTAACTTAAGCCAGCAATAGTTTCAGCCACAGTTTCTTCACTTTTGGGTTACACTCTTCTTCACTATTGCATATTTAAAATAATTTGGGGATTTTAGTACTACTTCTGAAATAATTTGTTCCCCCAGGTTGCTGAAATCAATTACACTATTAATTACTGCCCTAGTTATAATTACTCATTGAAACAACTCCTTTCACTTCTTTGTTTAGAACAGCAGTCCTCCCTACTTTCCAAAAGTCCATTCCAAAAAGTAGTATTTTAAACCATCCAGAATTTCTTTGATCCAAGCATTGCCCACTCACATTCCCTTTATTTAAAAACATAATCTAGTATTTCATTCCAAACAATTTGATCATTGCAGTTTTATTTTATTCACAAAGCACCGTATAGCAGAAAAAAAAATTTAAATATTCTTTCAGAATTCCCATTTTCTAACATAAAAAATGTCAGCAAAAACAAACGATCTATTAACTGTCTTGCATCAGCAACATAACAGGAATAAAACTACAGAGAACACTACGAACTAATACAGCATATTCAGCAGTTTTTTTAACTAAGCAAATACTAAGTTGATACAATATTTATGGGAATATGAAATGCATACAAAATATTTCAAATATTCAGAACACAAGCCAAAAATTCCACCTTCAAGAAGGCTTACACAGAGAAAGCTCTGAGATCAAATTACTGTTTATTTGTACTGCTCAGAAATAAAATAACCAGCAGATATAGTGGTATTGTGCCTAGTTACAAAACATCTGCTCTTCTGGAGCACCACAGGCTTTGGGTGTAGGTAAGCAGTACAGAGCCAAGTTTATCTCACAATCCTATTTCACATGGACAGCTCCCATGAAATAATGCTGCTGCTTTTGGATTTGTATAGGGTATTTGAGGAATTTTTCATTAATCAAACACACCATACCACCTCATCTGCATTTTATACGCATGAAAACCTGATAGTGACTTGCCAGGCTTCCCAGCACTCAAGTTGTCTGTAATGGCAAAGTGCCTCTGCTGCTTATTGCAAATGAAAACACATCAGCAGAGCTGCAATGAATCCAAACAGGCTCCCTTTGCGATGGATTCCTGCTGCTCTGCTCTGGTGATTCACGGCAACTGATGTTCCATTTGCTTTAGTGGAGATTGAAATTCAACACATTTTTCAAGGTGCTTATGAAACAAAATGTAGAAGAAAATTTTGCTAGTTTTCACTCATGATTGTGAGATCCACTGCTAAGTAAACAGCTCTGTGAATTAGTATTTAAATGGAATAATTAGAGAGCTTATTAATCTAATAGTAATAATTTAGGACAACTACTTTTTCCTCCATTCCCTTTTCTACGCTCGATTTTTGACATAATGCAACTATGAAATCAGCTAGTTTACCATTCTGAGAGAACAGGGATACATATGGATATTAGAAAATATATGTATCAAAACATAGAAGTTTTAGTCTCTAACGTTTATACATTACTTATCCTAAAACAGAACCAGTCACGAAAAGCATTTACTATGCACAAATACATCAAATTCATTGCCAAACATTTGCAGGATGAGAGCCCTAGATTTAATACTGAAGTTCACATTCTGAGTTTGAGAGTCCGCGACAAAATGAAATGGAAGTCATTATTATTTTGGTAGAGCAGTTTTCCAAACCATTTCAACATACAAATAGTAAAATTACTTCAAGAAACTTATGTAAAAATCCAAAGTTAACAAATACAGAACTTCTTAAATGGCAGCCTTGGCCTCTGTGGCAAAGTCAAGAAAATTGGTTGTGAGGACAATGTGACAAGGAAGCTGGGATACAGGATACATTGATGTGTACCCATAACCAACTTCAATTAATTGTAAATTGGTTTCCCTCTATTATAGATTAATGGCAGACACAGCTTGAGCCCAGAAGAACTCATTATCTCAGGTACAGTGCAATCTAAACGTGGCAATTCTGCATCAAGGCTCTGCCAACAACCTTCGGGCATCACTTGAGAAATCTAAGCTGGTTTCTACAGATTTCCATCTGTAGTTCTGGAAAAGGGCAGCACGATCAATCCTCCAGAAACAAGAGTGACGGAGCCTGATGCACACACCCAGGTGGCTGTGCTGGAGCTGCTGTGCATCAGCAGCACTGCTGTGAGCAAAGCAGCACGGCTGCATCTCAGGGACATCAGCAGGAAACAGCTGCACAAACCCTCCGTGTCCTCCAGCACCTCCTTTATCCAGGGGCTGCTGCTTTCTGTCACCAAGTTATCAGACATCTTCATTTAAAAACTTAAAAACAGGGAATGACGACTATTCAGCCATTTCCTTCTGTCCATGGAGGAAAGAGGAAGAGGAAGGAAAATTTCCCAGCGCAGACAAGTTGTTCATCCCTCCTGTGGCAGCTGACAGCTACTGTGTGAGGTGCCCCACCTGAGGGGTGGGCTGGTGCTGCAGATCTGTGTCCCAGTCCTGGTAGTGGCCCCATGTGGAGATCAAGCTGGTTCCATTGTAACACAGGGACATGACTCCAAAACCCTATTTTATTCAGCATTGAATCTATGTAGCTCCACTTCCAAAAACAGAAAAGCTATGTAGGCCACATAAATGCATTCTGAGGTTGATCTGGTCTTTTGCATGAGACTTTAGCCTACTAAAAGCAATGACAGCCACACTAAAGAAACTTGCAGAAACTTCTGTTTTACAAATTTCAGTATAAAACTTATTAAAATTCTCAATGTGTCTCATTTTACTTTTTACAAATTCAAAAGCCTCCTCTCACAAGTGCTAGTAATTAATAGGGTGCTTTGAACTTCACTGAAAGAAAAAACGTTGGGAGGCTTGAGGTAAGTAACTTTTCAAAGCTTTGATTATTCGTCAAAGAAAAAATGTATGAAATATGGCTAGGAAATGGTAAACCATTCAAAAATGGCAACTGGAACACCAACACATTCCTGTTTCTTTCTTTTTCTGAAATTATATCTGCTGGCTGTATAAAGCCTTCATTAGTATTTCTCAGGTCTCCTTATATGGCAAATTATGTAACAAAAATATGATCAAAGCTTTAAGTACCAAATATACATTAGCAGCTCTTCTTCAATGAATTTTTCTAGTGGGGATTTTTTTTCCACTGGATAACTGAAAAATGTTGGAAATTACCTGAATAGCAGCCTACTGGCAACAGAGTCTAATGATCACTAGAATATCAGTAGAATACCTTTCTGCAGCAACTAGAGTTAATTTCTGTACAGAACTTCAATGAATATTTCACCTTACACAGTTAAAACTGAAACAGTTAATAGTCTTACAAAGGGCCTCAGATTTACTAAGAAACCTTTCTCTAATGTCCCCTGGATTTCCAACTGCTCTGGCTGAAATGTACCAATGCAATCAGCAAGTTCTGGCAAATGTCTTTATTGAACAAAAGCCATTTTAGATTTGTTTACAAATCTATCCTGCAGCATTTTATAAACAACTGCAAACAGCTCCTTCTGCTGTGTGAACATCTGCAAGGCTGGGCCCAGTCCCCGCACAGTTTTTCGGTGACGTTTGAGGCCTCCTGGTGTTGATAGGAGGATACAGTGGGCAGATCCCTTCCAGCACGAAGGCTGCAGTGTCTCTGCCCAAACACTGGAATTCTGCAATGCTCACAGGCTAGTTGTGTACATTACAAAATAAGCTCTGTTGTTTGTATACACTTTAAAATTCAGAAATTATTTAGGAAAAGGTAATTCAAAAGTGAAGAAATTAAGTTTACCTGGAGAATCAGAAGTACTGCTGATGTACAGTGTTATTTTAATGACCAAGATTAAGTACTGTTGTTAAAGTAATTGGCTGATCTCTCCTATTTTAAATTTCCCCATGATAAAGCTAGTGAATTAGTTATCAAAAAAGCCTACATTTAAAGACAAATCAATTATTTTCTTATTTAGTTTGGCTTTTTTATTTAATAATTAAGGCCATTGAAAAGAAAGCAGTTATGTGTCTGATACTAGAATGTTGTCATACCACATGTGATTAAATATTTTTAAAAGAATAACTATTCTTTTTTGAAAGAATAATGAAAAGCTATGTGCAAAACAATCCAGCTCAGCACAATCATATTGAAATCAATTATAAAACATTGCAGCATTTACACAGCTGTTCTATTGGCCCCTTCACATGCAGATCTCTAAAATAATGAGCTGAACACCAATTCTTTTAGGAACACTAATTACTACACAAACTTTGGGTGGGGCTTGAGCATTCAGCAGAGGTTTGCAGATTTCCTCCCTGAAGCCAGGTCACAGCACTGCTGTGAACACTTTGAAAATTCCAACCATTCTTAACATGAAATGTGACTCAACACCACTCTGCAAGGTACCAACCGTGATATGTAAATAAACATTAAAAACTCCACATTCAGCTGGGAAGCCTTTTTATTCTGATAACCAGGATTTTTGGGCTAAAGGCATTTATTTATATCCCGTCCAGTACTGTGAGTACATGCCTTTCCTTGCTTTCTCTATGATTTCAGTGATGATGACACAATGAAACACCAGAAATACTAATATCCACAAAATGACTAGCAATTGTGGAATAACACATATTAGAACTGTCAATCCAGGCTAATATGCAGTTGCCTCAGATAGAAAACTATTACAGAACTCAGAGATAACCTGCACCCTCTGATCATTCAGGCCTCCAGATGCAAGTCCTCTGAAGGTAATACAGATGCCTTGAACAGAAACCTGGGGAGAATGAGATAACTAGTGAAATTCTAAATTGGAAAACACTTTCATCTGGTTCATGGGTCAAAAACTTTAGCAAATACAGGCACTCTGTACTCACTTTGACCTACTCTAAACCCTCCTTAGAGAAGCTAAAATGTCACTTTGCTACAGAACTGGAAAAACAACATTCATCTAGTTTTGATGAAACTTAACTAAACTGGTTCTTTTCCTGTATCCTGTATCTTCCAGAGGTTTATCACAGCAAGGTCAGCTGAGCAGAACAACTGGAAATCAAACCAAGAAGCTCCTGAGAGTAACTAACTGCACTCAGTTCTTTTCATCCTCCTGCAAACTTGATTTGTGAAGATTTACGTTGCTTTTAAGTTGGATTCCCAGTCTGAGACATGAAGGTTACAGCCTGGAAAACCAAACAGGAGGCACACAAATTCATAGTTCGCTGCAAAAAGCTGATTTAAACACTTTCAAGAAAGCAGGTAGGACTAAGGAGCCAACTGCAATGGTAAAATGATTAATTCACAGTAAAGTGAGCTGATTTGCAGCACTCTAACCAAACATCAGAATACAGAAACTATTTTAATGTATTAGAGCAGATGTCTGCCTAGTCCAGTGAGGACAGCAGCAGAATATGAACTCTGTACTAGACAGGTGTGAGATAATCTACCTTCCATATTAAGTCTCAGTTTTACTTGAAATTGCACTGAAAACATGATGTAGAGAACAATGCTGGGCATAAGAGTAGACTAAAAGCTGATGGAAATCCCTCTCCTGAAATGCTTAGCCCAATTCTGTGTGTCCTAATCCCCCTACCCAAATAAAAAAAACTAAAAAGGTTAAAAATTTGCAGAAACAAAAACAAAAATCTTCTGCAAGGAAAAGGAATGGAATATGCAAATGTTTGTATATAGGGAAAGAGTACAAATAATTACCAGTATAAAACAGATTAAGATATTTACTTTCCTATGACAGGAAGAGATACTAATAAAACTGAAACAAAAAATTCTTGCTTTATAAAAATATGTATTTTCCATAAAGTATAATTAATTTACAAAATGTCTTGACACAGTGTGTTTTCAAATCTAGGAGTTTAGAGGGGTCATAAGCATCCTAGATGTGCATAATTCTCTGTCAGATAACCTTTAGGAAGAAACCTAATTTTTATAATCCCTTATCTCTAAGTGCACACTGTATTTTTTCTGACACCAACTCTTGTCAAACCTGGGTTCTGAACTAAATCAGTAAAGAATGGTCCATCACAGCAATCTGTGCTGCTATAAACCATGAATAAGTTACCATCCATTTCTCTGTAACACAGTTTCCTTATGCAAAAATTGCAGATATCAGTATTTCAAAATGAGAAGATGAGATGATGAGAGTTATTACTTGTGTTTTCTGATCCTTGACGAAAAACATAATGTTGCTGTTAAAAAATAAAAAAAAAAACTAAAACAAAACAAAACAAAAACTATCCAGCAAGTATCACATACTGATACTGGCTAAATTGATTTATTTGAACAATGTTCAGTCCTTCTGTAATGGCTTTATTTTCCTTGCATTTGTGTAAAATGCAGGTTCCAGAGCTACATTCCTGTCTCTCCTAAAGACTGCTCAAGATCTCACACGTGATGAAGATACACTAAGCAGTGAGGATGCAGCAGGAACATTCCCCAATTATGTGCTCAACAACAGTGTCAGTGTCACCCAGCAGTAAAGGGGAGGAAAAAAGAGATTCTTTGAGGGATTTGCCATGGAAAGAACCTGCCTGTCAACTTAGTGTCAGCTGACAGTCAGAAAAAATCCAAAACATCCCACCTTTTTTTCTCACAGTCTACTTTCCATGACCTTTCTTAAAAGTGGGCCAAGATCACAAGCTCGCTTCCTTTTCTCTGAGGGTTTTGGGTCTTTTCCCTATCTTTGTGGTTACATGCATTTTTAATTCCTTATCTGGCTTCTCCAAAACAGAAGGACCTGCAAATTAAACTTTCAAAGTGGCCAGACAAGCACTGTATAACTCAAGCAGACAAGGACCAGGACATGAATTCAGCACAAGCTGGAACACAGCATTTGTGAGAAAATCATCGGTTAGTCAGCTGCAGTGGTCAGAAGTGGGAAAAGTTCTGGCAAGGCTGAAATTAAAAAACAAATACTGTGATGCTGCAGGTTTAAGCAACACAGCAGAGAACACAATGTAAATTAACCTGGAAGTAGTATGAAATTTACATTCCGTGTTGAAGTTACTGACAAGGGCACAGGGGGTAGGCAAGAGAGCTGACAAAGTCCAAAGGCCACCAGAGATCTGTTCCCCAACTCACAGCTCAGGCACAGCTGATCACCTGTGTTGGCAGTGCTGCAGATGCAGAGGATGAAAATAATCATCTGCTCCATGGAAAAGTTCAACACACAAAAAACTTCACAGTGTTTTTCCATGGGTTCATAAACAGCACAGCTGAACTCATATGGACAATCCATTTAGATGCAGACTCTGTAGTTTCATTTCCCAGAACACAACAGCATTTGACATACTTATCCCCTTTTTTCACCTAAAATGGACTAAAAATCCAAGATCAGTTCTATGGGTAATGCATATTTATTTGGAGCGACTTCTGAGGCTAAAAAGCGGAGGTGCAGCAGCTAACACAGCAGGCTGGGAAAATGAACTCCTGGTTCAGGAACCCAGATAATTTATGTATGGTACTGTGGGAGATTAAATATTCAGGAATACTGTCATCTTTGTTCCATCTTCCAAACGTTAGTATCTCTGATTTTCATAATATATTTTGAGGGCTTTTGTTTTCATGTGGACTGGAAAAGACCTTAACTGTGTTTTGTTACAACAGGAAAGACCCTTGTACCTAGAGGGTCCTTATCATTTATGAGGAGACACAAAGCTTCAGTTTCACAAACAAACTTATCTCACATAGACAGTTAAAGCCACTTTAATAGATCCTGAATAGAAAGAATAACATTTGGCTCCTTCCTTAAAGAAATCTTCAGTGAAAGGGAGGGGAGCTGTCAGGTGTGCTGCTCGCTGTCCCTCTGCAGCCTCCGGGTACTTTACACCTCCCAGACAGGTCAAGCAGCACCTGCAGGTCAACCCGCAAGCTACCAGCCTTGTGCTGCAGTTTCAGTCCCAGACCTGTGTCTTCATGTATTATTTTCTCATGCTAATTCACGCAGGCGGCCGTTCCTTGTGTAAGGGGAGCTCCTCTGCACCGCCGGTCTGCTCTGCTTTTCGCCACCGCCACCTTTGCCCTGCGCGGGAGGACGGGGCAGGGTGCGGGAGGATGGGGACGGGGCAGGGTGCGGGAGGATGGGGACGGGGCAGGGTGCGGGAGGATGGGGATGGAGCAGGGTGCGGGAGGATGGGGATGGAGCAGGGTGCGGGAGGATGGGGACGGAGCAGGGTGCGGGAGGATGGGGATGGAGCAGGGTGCGGGAGGATGGGGACGGAGCAGGGTGCGGGAGGATGGGGATAAGGCAGGGTGCGGGAGGATGGGGATAAGGCAGGGTGCAGGCTGCCCCACCACCAGCCTCCTCCTCGGCCCCGCAGCGCCGGCCGGGTGAGCCGGCCCGTGGCACTCACACCTTCCACGCCACAGCGGGTCAGTCCCGCTCAGGCAGGCCTGGAGCGAGGCGGGGTCTTCCCTCTCTACCTGCCTGAAGGAGCTTCCCCACGACCACCTTGCCCCTGGGAAGACTCTCCTCATCCCCCAAGGGAAGGGGCTTTGCCCTTCGTCACAGCTCCTGCCGCGGTCCCTTCACCACCTTAGTGCCCTCGGCCAGAGGTGCTCCCCCCCGTCTCCCCCAGGAGAAGGGCTCCGTCTCCGCACTCCGCTGCGAGCCGGGCCCCCTGTACCGCCAGAAGCCCCTGGAGAAGGGGGGCTCCCCCTCTCCCCCCGCCCAGGCGCCTGCGGCTGGCACTGACCCGTCTCTGCCGTCCTGCTCCTCTCCGCCATATTTGTTGTCATCCCGCCACCCCCCCCAACGCCGCCCGGCCGTCGCCATGGCAACGCGCGTCAGCGCCATGGGGGAGCCCCGCGCCCCCCCCCCCCCCCCGTCATAGCGGCAGGGCTGACGGCCCTCCCCGAGGACAGCCTGCCCGGGGACAGCCTTCCCTGCGAGCGGCTGCCCGGGCTCATCCTGCCCGGAGAGAGCCTTTCCCAGGAGCGCCCGCTCGGGAACAGCCCGCGCGGGAAGCAGCGTCCGCTTCCATCCTCGCCCAGCCCGGCGGCCGCCGCGGTGGTGGCGGGCGGGGCATGAGGGGAGCAGCGCCGGCCGCCCGCCCCTCACGCAGCACGGCTCCCTCCCGCACGGCCGCGCCCGCCCCGCCCCGCCTCCCGCGGCCGCTGTTTACCGGCGCTGCTCGGACGGGGAAAGGAGGGCTCGTTTTCTGCTCCCTGGTGGCTGCCCGCCACTTCGACAATTGTCGTCACTGAACCCCGGAGGACGGCTACACTGCCGGTAGCGGAGCTCCTCCCGGGGCTCCTGCCTGCCCGTGGGAGTCGGTGTGGGCCTGAGGTGCGCGTAGGGCGCTGAGGAAGAGAGGCTTGTTTTCACAGAGTATCAGTTAGGTTGGAAAAGACCTCTGAGGTCATCAAGTCCAATCTAAGATCCAACACCACTATGTCACCTAGACCATGGCACCAAGTGCCGTGTCCAGTCCTTCCTTAACACCTTCAGGGACGGCGACTCCATCACCTCCCTGTGCTGTCTATTCCCACATCTAATCACCCTTTCTGTGAAGAAATCTTCCTATTGTCCGATGTCCTGGTGTTACGTGTGCCCCTCCACACAGCTCAGGGCAGCGGGGGCAGAGGGGCCGGCGTTGGGTGCGTTCGGGGTCTCTGTCACCCCAGGGGAGGCGAGCACTTCTCTCAGGCTCCGATTCCAGCCCTATCCCGGCAGAGATGGCCAATGCATGTGTGTGTGACTGCCCCACCCTGCCCCACGACTCAGCAGGTGAGTCTGGTCGTGTGGCAGTTATGTCAACTTTTATTTTATTTTATTTTTTAATTTCTTAAGGCAGCCCAGTGGGGAGCTTCATTATGTGCGTGAGTGTTGCCCGTCTGTCTCCTTGCCCCAGCCCCAGCAGGTGAGCCTGACCATATGGCAAATGCAGTGCTGGGGACGGGAGGGCTCCTGCGTGCGCGTGTTCGCGGGCCCGCTGGGTGACACTCACCATGTGGCGAACACGGCCATGAAGGCTCTGGTGTACAGGGGCTAATTATGTGTGCGAGTCCCGGGGGACCCGGCAGCCTGGGTGTGATCATGCGTGTCTCACTAATGCTGAGGCGCAAGCTGCTTTGTGCATCCTCCACGCAGACAGCTCCAGCCTCTGGGAAGCGAGGCTGACCGCGGGAGGAGCGCAGGGTTACAAGCACAAGCATCAAGACTCATGTTTTATGTGCATACACAGGCAGATGTGGGGCTGGATGCACCCCGAACCAGGCGGCTCTTAAAACTCTGAAACAGGGAGTACACGAGCCGTGCTGAGCAATGGAAACAGGCAGGACTGTGGTTATGGTTATGCACGCACTCAGGTGTTTGCTTCCTTAGACCTTAGTAAATTAAAGTAACCACTTCCTAGTGACTAGTCAGGGAAACAATCCAAGATTAAAAATTAAGGCATGTAAAGTTGTATCTTTCTCCATCTAAGTTCTGTTATTTAAACGTTACTTTACCTCTTTGTCTTCCTACCTAGTATATGCCTTTTCTGCTCCAGTTCAGCTCCTCTTAACACTCAGGTGGATCATACCTACAGGTTCTACATACTTAGATTTTTCTGTGGGTCACTTGCTAGCTTTCTCCCTGAAAAAGAGAAAGCTTGCTCCTTTTTGCAGCCTTGTTCATTCTTCTTTCAGTTCATAGTTCTCTGGTTATTTTTGCAGCATTTATTTTTGTGGTTTCATTTCCTTTACTGTTTCCTTTATTTTTCAGTGGCACTTAGGCCTCTTTCCTTTATCTATTCCTCTTCTCTCTCAGTATCTTACTTTAGTATTATATAAGCTAATTGAACATTTCTTCAGCCACATTCCTGTTCCATGATGAAATACCTGTCTCAAGTGGTGTACCAAGGGGGCTTTGTGATGGGCTTGGAAGATACACCCTGGCAGAGAAGAAGGTTGAAGGTCATCTAGATCCAAGCTCTGCAAAAATATTTTCTAGACATTCCCCTCTGCAGTCTTTCTAAACTATAGGTGGTCACTTGCATACTAAAAAGGTGGATTTGTCTCGCTGCTGACAGTGAGCTACACTAAGTGCACACACCCCCACAGACACATTCTTTTCCTTACAGCCTTGCTCCAGGCCAGCAAATCACCCAGGCCTTCTGCTCTTCCTTATCTATTGCTGGGTAAATGATCCTGGGACTTCCCTCTTCAGAATATGCCACATATACTCTGATCTTTCTCTTCTTTCTTTTATGTTCCCTGATAGCCATGTCCCACCCCAACTCTCCTTCAAATAATTTCTCATAGTCCTGATCTCTTCATTCCTTTATTTGAGATTTTTTTTTTCCTATTTCTAGGTCTTAAACAGTTCTGTCCAAGTTTGCAGCTCTAGTCTGGTTTCTTACCCTGTCCCCACATCCCCTTATTCCCTTTGTTCTACTTGCTATTCCAGCTTTAGTGTCCCCTCATCCATATTTCATTTCTATCTATTATTACCCATATAGCATTTTTCATCTGTAAATTTCTAAGAATTAAGTGCCTGTGGAGAGACTTTCCATATCTGTTCTTCGAGTGACCTCTTTATTCACATTTCTCTGCGACTGGCTTCTATGGTGACCACAAATACTAATCCAAAGGCCTTTTGCATCTAATTGCCAGCCGATTAACTCAACTGAAATACCTGCAAGAAGTTCTATTGAAACCAGGGACATTTGGGGGAAAGCACTTTTGCCATTCAAATTATCTCTTCTGAGTTAACACACTTGAAAAACCTAGAAATGCCACACTCATTTTTTTTAGTCTGAGTTTAATGCTATGTTATAGTCACCTCACCAAGCTGAAGTGGTGTTAAATATAGATGATATGCAGTCTTTCCAAAAACAGTAAGATAATTTGACAAGAGAGGACTGGAAAGTTCATATAGAAAGTTCTTTTGGAAATAGGAAGATAACTGGATGGTGTAATTCGAATCAGGGCTGAAGAATGAGGGAAATGGTTTTCAGGAGGAGCAGTTGCTTATTTTTATTTGTGCATTTTTAGAGCACCTGAGAACATTTTGGGGTTTTCATTAGTACAAAGAGGCCTTTGGCCCTAACAGTCTGCATTTGGACATTACAAAACAACAAATAATAGCAGAACACTGTTGCAAGACGCTGGTGCCCTGGTTGTCCTCACATTTGCTGCTTCAGCCCAATTCCTTGTTCCAGCACGTCCCTCCTCCCCCTTCTGCATCTTGGCAAGCAGAAGCTGCCTCACTTCTGTGGCTCTTTGCAGCTTATTCCCACCCCACCATCTTTTAATAGCCTATGGAGAAACCAATGGCTTCCCCCCACACATTTCATTCAGTAATAACTCTCTACTTGTTACATTTTCAAACCAGCACCTTCATGCTTTCCCTCGCTGCTGCTTCGCACTCCCACTCACTTAATTTTCCTCCTTCAAATCCCTCCCTAAAAATCTCCTCTGCTGTGATGTCTACCGAAGGAATGGTAATGAATTGTCAGCTGTGTGCCAAGCTGAGTGTCTGTGGTGGGGACTGGTCTGATGTGCTGGGCAGCTGCTGCTGGTGTGGGACTGGCAGTGCCTGGAACAGCCCCTCTTTCCACTCTGCTCACTGTGGGTCCTGGGATGGGCCCTTAAAACTCGTTATATAAGCAAACAAAAATAAATTGAGGCAATGGAAATGGAAATGCTCGCCAAAATCAGGAAGATTAGACAATATTTCAGTTATGATTCATCAGCTTAGGTAAATTTACATAAAAATTAGTTGACTGACAACTCCCTTCATTGCAAATATTGAGAAATACATTATTTTTCTAAATACAGATTTGTGCCATTTTTCTACTTATTTTTAATCTATAAGGACTTGAGGAGTATGCTTTACTTTTTTTATCTGTGCTTGTATTTGAAACATTAGATATTCCATTGTTTGTTTATCTTTCGTTTGCAGCCTGCAAGGCTGTGGTGATTAAAGAATATAAGAAAGAATAACATGAGAGCAAGACTTGAAAGGAAAAAAGATTCCTGATCACATTTTTTTTAACATGAGGATAATTCAAATATGTTGAAGATCGAATGATTTGTGTTATACATTCAATATTTCTGATTCAGCTAGAGGTGGCTGCTGTCAATACATGTCCGTCGAAACCTCAAAGAAAATCAGTAAAAATGCAATTTTACAATCCTGATATTGTCAGTGTTTAAGAAATTGGCAAAAAAATGCCCTTTCTTATACATTACAAAAAAGCCAGTAAGGTGCATTATTGATTTTTCACAAATCGTTTGTAAGTGACTGTTAAGGCTGGATGAGAAGGAGAAGATGGAGCATTAGCATGAGTTTTGCATCTGTTTCACACAACACATGCATGGTGCATGTTGTGGCTCTTCAAGGTGAGGATTTAAGAATCCACGTGTAATTGTGTAGAAATCACATAGTTACACTTTTTTTGTATCCCTTTCCCCATGTAGAATAAAGTAGTGCAGGCATTCAAGTGTATTTCAACTGTGACTACTGTCAGAGAAAAGGCCATAGAAATGGTTCTGATGCAAACAGGGCATCCATGGTGGCTGAGCAGGCACAACCCAATTTTAAAAACCAGGAAAAGGAGAAAGAAAAGCAAAATTCTGGTCAGAGGTTTTTTGCCAGATTATTATGGTCTGGTGGATTCAGAGATAAAATTAAATCTGATAAAGAAAGAAAAAGCCAAAATGAAAACCAAAGCCCAGACTGAGGTAGCAGAATTGAAGTGAATTTTAAACTATGCACACATAGTGGAGGAATCCTATAATCTTATTATTGTAACCTTGATCCATTTGTTCTCCCAGCATTTATTGCTCTCATTAGTTATGTAATATCTAAAATCACACTGTAAATTTTTTTGTGTCAGGACAGTATCTTTAATGTATTTTGAACATGCCTAGTATAATTAGAGAGCTTTATACAAAAATAATATTACCTGCTGGGTTTTTTTTTCTGTATTATTTCTAAGCATAGGAAAAATTAAAATGCAGCAAGTCTGGAAAGGTCAAACTGAATCTCCCCTCATTCTGTGCATGATTTCAGAAATAATCAAAAAGTTATGCTGAGATAACTGATATGAAACCAGTGACACTATCATCACAAAACTTGGATCAATTTGTGCCCATGCAGGCGAAGCATCATCTCATTTCACACCTGAAAATATTTTTTTTAATTCTATGTTTTATAGATATTTTCTGTTTGTTCCTAACGGTTTGTTCCCACAGATGTGCATCGATATTGTGTAATTACACAGAGACACTGTCGGCCCAAAGGAGCCCAGGTGAACAACTTGTGCCTCCAGGATATGGAATGCTGCCTTGCTCTTCCACTCTTCCACAAGCACTTCTGGGGATCACCAAGGTGCAGAGCTCTCTCAGGTGCACATCCTTGCTCTTTCAGTCCCTCTAAGCCAGGCAGGGCTGACAAGGGCTTGGCTGCCAGTGTGCACTTCTGCCCTGCATTTGACCAGGAAAGGGAAGGAAGGTCAGTGCCAGCCACCTGGGTGCAGAATGGAAAAAGAGATGTTACCCAAGGCCATGAGTGTCACAGACACATTTTATGAAAAATCCTTTCCTTGGCATTTTTTCTCCTGAGAAGATTAGAGGCCTCAGGAACAAAATGTAAACAATGGTTATCTGCTGCTGTGGAATGCAACAGGTGCATCTGTGATTGGTCTCATGTAGTTGTTTCTAATTAATGGCCAATCACAGCCAGCTGGCTTGGACTCTGTGTCTGAGACACAAGCTTTTGTTATCATTCTTTTTCTATTCTTAGCCAGCCTTCTGATGAAATCCTTTCTTCTATTCTTATATATAGTTTTAATAATATATATATCACAAAATAATAAATCAAGCCTTCTGAAACATGGAGTCAGATCCTCTCTCTTCCCTCATCCTAAGACCCCTGCGAACACCATCACACACGAGTAAACTCTTGCTATTACAAAAAGGAGACTTTGAAATTCTTTTCAGGAAATAACCTTCATTTTTAAGTTGCCATCAGAAAGGTGTACACAGGTACGTGATAAAAGGGCACTTTATCTGGGAAAGATGAAGGTCTAAGTCAGTTCTCCTGGGATTTGAACATGTGGATCAAGATGGTTTAGGATTTCAAACCCAAAGAATAATGCTAAGCTAGAATTCTGTGCCACTCAGAGGAGGAGCCCAAAGAACTCTTCTACAGTGGAACCCTGGAATTCCCTGGAAGCCCTCAGTGGGGAAAGCACTTTCCAGGGGGTTCTAATTGTGGAGCTGCTAAACACAGTCAGTAACTTGACAGGTGTTCCCAAAGGGTCTGCAGGATCCTGGTCCAGTCCCAGTGGCAAAGATTACTACACCTATACTTAGAAACAAAAATATATGCTTGTGTGATGTTTTAATATACTTACTGGGAATATTTAATATCCAAGTATTAGTTTTTAATTAATATTTCAATATTATTATGGACATTGTCCAGACTCAGTCCTGTGTCTATATTTACAGACACATTTTATGCATTGCATTTTAATCATCTATAAACTTTACAGTTCTCTGCTGTCTTTTAATCCTTTCCAGTATCTACTGTGATAAAATTCTTTTAATGTAGCCAATAAACATCTGGAAAAATGAGAGAGGTACAAAGAGAACTTGATTTCGGATTAACAATTGTTTGCTGTCTTGAAACTGATTATTTGGCCCTCAACTGAAATTTAATTCTTTAGAGAAAAGAAGAATTCATAATGAATTTAAGAACCATGTTAAACTCCATATTTATAAAATAAATTCATGGTTTCTCAAGGTTCCAGTGGCACAGAAAAAGGAGCAGCAAATCTCTGAGAGACAATCACTACATGTAGCAGCTGGGAGAGAGGAGGTAAACTGAAATGGCAGGAATTTACTTGAGACTGCAATAAGCTTATGTTCACTAACACATGGCAACTAATATACGATAAAATCCCAGTGCAGAAAGGCCATTTTTAGTTTTCACATTTGTTAGCAGATCATGGTAAACAGTTGGCTCACCCTAGTATGCACTTGTCTTCCCTAGCATTTTTTTCTCACACTAAGTGGCAAGGAACTCTCTTTTGCTCCTATCATATACAAGTCTTACAAGTACTCAGATAGGAGTGGAGGAGATCTGTGCCAATGTCAGCCACACAGATGAACAATGATGAGTTTATTGCTTTTAGGAATCCAAGGAATGAATTCAGGGGCTGCAGGCTGTTTGCCTTTGGTTGCTAAGTTCTTGCGAGGGCTCAAGACTCAGCCCTTGAGGTCCTGGTTCACCTTTCGCCTTCCCTGGAGCATTGCTGCACTCCCAGTTACTCCACAAGCCCTTCAGTGCCACCAAAACAAGTCCTTGCAGTGCAAAATATTATCAACATTTGCCTTTAACAATAGCATAGTAAGGAAAAGTCAAGCCTATAGCAGCACTCCACCAGCTCAGGAAAGGGATAAGAACATGTTAGACCCATTCTCTGTGGAATCCAGGGTACAGAGTAAAGCAAAATACGGGACCGACCGAGGCCAACAACATTCCCTCAAGAATACAAAAACAAGAGTTGTTCAGTGAATCTAGTCCTAAATACCATCTGCTATGGCAAAATAATGAGAACTCAAGAGAAAAAGATCATTATGCCCCTAAGGAAAAAGTAATTTCTGATGATGGTCCACAAGATGGTCAGGGACTAGTGCTCCCCACACAAACTCCAGCCTGACTGTGGTGAGATAGGCAGACCTGGCTTTAGTGGTGCTAGAGAATCAGTACACCAAGGCCACATCCTCAGTAACATTTTAAAATCACTATTTTATGTGTTTGGAGAAACACATGAAACACACAGCATCTTTTCTTTAATCTCTCTATGTCATCCAAGTTACACAAAATTCTAGATATTCCTGAACACCATGATTACCAAAATTGTTTCCCTTATTATAATAGCAGTGCTGAGAAGTGAATATCCAGTGAAACGTAATCACACCCAATTATCTGTCCCCAGCCTTGAACCTAGAGTCTGTAGAAAAACTCACATGAACTTTTCAAGGTTTGTATCCATAATATTTTCTGCATTCAGTGACCCTTCCAGCCTGCAAACTTTCTGCTCCTCACTGCAACCTGACCCTACAGATGATAAAAAATTCTTCAAATTAAGATCTTAAGGAAATGAATGAGTATATATGTATCTGATCAGAATCTGCAGAAATAATTTAATGTAATTACTAGCTAATCCATCTTGAAATCAAGGACAATTTAAAAATTAAGGCATTAGGATGAAATTAGGATCACTTGAAGTTGGATGAAGGAAGTACACTGTAAAAAATGTGGTTACATTACCATGTTTATCTTCTAAATGAAGATATTTGGTGAAGCACAGATGGGCTACAGTATTTTGTAATCCTCTGACCCATAAGGATTGGCACTGAGACAGTGTTCCCACTAATACATCTCTCACTCCATACTTTTCCACGTGGCATTGAAATACTACATTTGGGAGCTCATTGACTCACTTAGGAGGGCGGCTGCTGTACCAGAGAAAGGAAGCTGATTTCCTTTTCATCTTTTGAGCACACATAAAAGTGGTAGCAACTTAGGAATCAGCTCTTAGAAAAAGGACCTAGAATAGAAAAGCTCTTAAAATCTAACCTGCCAGAAAATAATGTTCCATTATACAGAAGAAGGGAAGCTCAATACTGAGAGTCTGATTAAGGAGGGGGCACAGCACTGTCCAGGACAGCTGATCTTGACCATTCCTGGAACTGTGCCACAATTGTAATGAGGGGCAGAGCTGCTCACAAGCCAGGCTCAGTACCTGCACCTGGGCAATTTCTGTAGAGGAGGGCTTCCAAGTAAATTCCAGCTTTGCTTAAAATTCTGTGCTGGAGTCTGCAGGATTGGACACTACAGCAGTGACCCCATCAGCCACCTGAAGTTACACCCTCCTGATGGGGTCATGTGTGACTCAGCAATCACTTAAGGATTCTACTATAGCACAAGAAACTGATTTGGATTCCAAAGTACCAGCCTTGCCCATCAGGACCTTCCTCCCATACAGAAAGCAAGAGCTTTTAAGGGGAGCAGCTGCAGCCAGCCTGTGAACCTGAAAGGGACAGAAATGTGGGTAAAATGTCCCAGTGTGGCATGGCACTCTGACAGAGATCCACACAAGAGGCACGACTAAAGGAAGCATAAAAATAGATGCTATTTAATTAGAACCTTCACAGGAAAGCATCTGGTATAATTGGTTAAGGGGAAGTCTTCACTCAGGCAACATTTATTGGAATATAAACAATGTCCAGTTGCAAACACTAATTAAACAGCAGGGCTAAGGTAACTGAGTTTTGCCTGCCTGACTAAGATGTAATGTTTATAATCCGTGCTGTTATGGGACAACTGTGAGAACAAATAAAAGCATATCCAAAAAGTCAATTATGCCCTTCTTTTTGTAATGACATGCTCCAGAGGTCAGAGAATACTTTGTCTCTAAGTAACATAGCCAGTTGTTGATAGATATTGACACTTAATTGCTGTTCAGCGTTTGTGAGGGAAGTGGCAGTGGCAAAACCAGCCTGATGGATATCCTACCCTGTCTGGTGGTGTCTTATGTGACCAGCACCACCAAGCTCTAGGCACCCTCATGCCCTTTGGTTTCAGCAAACAAATTCTCTTGATTTTTGAGCCCTGTGGCCCATAACAGTTCCTCTAGGAACCCATATCATTGACCATGTATTATTTCAAAATGTCCTTTCAAAGAAAGTTCACTCTTGAGTTTTGGTGATAGTTATATATAAAGTTTGAATTAATGCAAATTCCATGGCAGGTACATGTCTGTGTAGTTACAAATTCATATTGCAAACCCATATTGCACAACTTCTTCAGACCTTCTGCAATGGGTGCAGCCTGGCTTTCCCTCACCCCTCCCAGGCTGCCTCCAGGTTATCCACAGGCCAGCCTGGACCTTCTACAGCATCTCCAGCTCCCTTTCTCCTTGGTAGCAAAATACCTGCCATACCAATCCCTTCAAAGACACTGTCTATAACAAAAGAGAATTCTGATTTATTAATGTTCTTCTTGCTTATCTTCCTTGTACTGTTGGAATGACCTAATGCTGCAAATGGCAAGAAAATGAGAGGTTTGGAGGGCAATCATCCAGACCATGGCACATCTCAAGGTGGAAGGTACCATAAGGATCATCAAGGCCAACTCTCTGCTCCTTGCATGACTCCCGATCCATGTGACTCAGAATGTCATCTTCTGTGAAGAGGGAGGGATGTTGGCCCTTGAGTGGCATTCTAGGCACTAACACAGTCTGTGGGATTAGGAAGCACCATTTGTCACTCATGATGAACAACTGAAGTAGAGAATCTGCCATGTAGAGCCCTTGTCCAAAGCAGTGACACCCACAGGAGCTTTATGTCTTTTATGCAAACACCATTAAGGCTTTCTTTTTAATTAGTTATCATGACACAGTATGGGCTACGGTGCATTTGCTGCACTTTCCAGCTGTGGCCCTCAAACAACGTGAATTCTGTGAGAAGGCTGCAGGCTGAGCAGTGACAGACAAATGCAGTGATATCTTAAATTAGTTTATAGACTTTTAATGTTCACATAATTTTCTCACAAACTAAACACCTGCAGCAAGTGGAAAATCTAACATTAAAAACTTGTAATTTTTTTAAGTTCATAGCCTCTAGCAAGATATTAAAATGAGCAGTAGGTATAAAACCATACTCAAAACCTTAAATGTTTTCACAATAATTTTTACTTTTAATAATTTAATTTATTGCATTTTAGGTTTGAAAGTTGCAAGGACAATTTCAAACGAAAACTTCAAAAACAAGATATAACCAAAGACTTTTTAAGGATGAAAGAACACATGTAAGGAGGATCAAGACCCAACAGTGAGATCAGCTATTAGCTAATTAAATATGTGACTAAAATTCATCATTTTAAATAGCAGCCGTATTGATGGTGAGCAATCTGGTAAGCAAACAAATGATAGTGGATTTTTTTTCATCTCTTCAGAGAGAAACATTTATCTTAATAAGATTCACTGTGCCATAATACACGTGGAATAAGTCAATGTCTACTAATTAAAGGACATTGTCAACCTGATTTTCTAAACAGCTAATTAAAATATGTAGCATCTAACAACAGCTTTTCTTGCAAAACATGCTGTTAAAAATACACATCCCTGGAAAAGTTACTTGTTTTTCTATTCCCTTGTGTTTGCTTTTTTAAATGGTTTCTCAAGAAAGGAGGATCTGCTGAGCTGAGGTTCTATTTCTGTACCAAGTTCCATTGATACACACCCCTGTACTAAGGCAGAAGCCCAATGATTTGTAGCTCTAAAAGGCTAGACAAGGCAACAATGACACCAATCCTAAAGGTCTGCTGTTGTTGCTTTTTCAGAGATGACATGGCATTCCCCTCTCTGGTTTTTTGAGGGTTTTAGATAGTCTAGGTGTTACTTGAAACTGTAAAATTTTCAAGAATAAATGTGATTTTCATATTGAGGAGGAAATTTAACCTCCCATTTTATGTATTACATTAGTTTCTCAGAATTAGCAGGCTTCTCTCTTTCTTATTCTGATTCTGTAAGTAGCTTTTTCAAGAGAAAGAAGTTGTTGTAGATCTGTCAGCAAGGCTCTGGGAGTAGGAGGATGTTTGGATTTCCGGCATATTGCAATGCAGTTCTTGGCCACCAGCAAAGCTATGTGTGTGAATCTCATTTTATATCCGTTGTTTGCAATACCACATATTTTAAGAGGCATTTGAAATAGTCTCTGTACTCCTAATCACAAATCATTCCCTAAAACATGCTGAGAAGGCAAAATACAAACCTTTACAGGACTCATGTCAAGACAGACAGCGGATGAAATGATGCTGTCGTGGAATTAAAATAAAATCAGTTATATCTTGAACAATATAGTCTGTGTTCAAAGTTCTTAGCTCAAATCAGCTTATTGCTTGTTATGTTTTTCTCTCCCAATTCAGATTGTCATTTTCTCTGACATACCTTTTACATTAAAACATTAGCCAGCTAATCTCATTAGCCAGTTTTTAAATCTATATTAAAATATATTTTTGCCATGCAGAAACCTGAGACAGTAGACTACAAACTCTGTGACTAATTATTTTCAAACCTGGAAGTGTGCAGAGCTCATCTTCAATTCTTATTTGCATTATTTTTTCTCTAAAGATCACCCGAGTCACCACTCCCACCATTTCCCCTTCTTTTCTAGCCTCGACCAGTACAAAGAAAACATCATTTTCCCAGCCAAGGCATATGCAGCATCCTTCAGAATGCGTCACAGCAGATCCCTCAGCAGCCAGAGGAATCACTGTGCTAATGTGAAGTCCTTCCTGCCCAGCAGCACAGAACAAGCTTGGGATCACCACACGTTTTTTATTCTCCAGAAAAGAGGTGATTTTAGCATTGTTTTACCTAATAAACATTTTCCTTTCATGCAGTTGTGCCCTTTTGTGGACAAGCACTCAGCTCCTCCTCTCAAATTATGACAACTCAGTGACTGACCAGAGGCTTTGGCAATCTTCTATGGGACAATGACTTGAAACCAAATATCTCTCTTGCAAATAATTCCAGAATAAAATGTAACTGAGGGCTGTGTAAACAATGATTTAGGAGGGCAAAATACATTTTACTTTTCTATAGGTCTCTGCATTCTACAGTGTTTACAGGAGTTAAAATCTAGTTTAGTCATTAATCAGGTACGAGTCAAAGAAACTCCAGGTACGAATCAAAGAAACTCAGGAGATGCTGCTGTTGAGAAAGTAGAATTATTTTCACACAAAGAATCATTTTCCTCATTATAACTTCTTAATATCTTCAATAAACAAACCCATTATTTTGAATTGTATCAAGAAATTTTCATCTGTAATACAGGTCAAACAAAAAACATTAAAATGCTGAAGGCAGTTTGGTTTTTTAAATACACATCTAGTGTGTTCATTGCCATAATGCAATACTGTAAATGCCAAAAAAGTGAATCACTGACATATAATTTTAAAATGCCAGTGATTTCCCAGCTGTCACTGATCTTGGAAAATTTCCCCAGTAGCATGTGGAGATCAATAATTGTTTACAGACTTTTTAGTCCCAGTTTATAAGGAGGACTTATCACTGTGGACTATGTCAAATCTTTTAACTGTGAAGTTTAAGCCTGGTTTCACATAAATCTATGCAAAAACCCGTCATACTAAAGAAATGCAAGAACAATGATCCAGGGAACTACTTTATGTCCTCTGGGACAATAATGCTTCAAGTCTGCAGGAGCCATTCCTGACGAAAGAAAGATGATTAGAAGTGGTATCCAGCATGGCTTTTCCAAGGTTTGCCCAACCTGACCAAGCCTAATGACCTTCTGTGATGCCCTGGAAGATGTGCAGACAAAGGCAGAGCTGTAGATGTTGCCTACCTTGCCTTCAGCAAGGCTTTCAGCATGGTCCCCACAGCAGCCTCTATCACATCCTCAACAAACTGATTTCAGTGTTGACCCTGATCTGAGCAGTTTGCACTAGGAAACCTCCTAAAGTCTGTTCCAACTGAATGATTCTATGGTTCTGAGAAAGAGGATTCTCAAAGTTCACCTTTGCCATCCATCCTATCCTTAGATTTTCCCTATACATGTGTAGTTCTGGGCTGATGTCAAAAGTAAGTAAATTAACACGTCCTCCTCATCCTTGTAGCTCAGAAGCAGGTTTAAGATCAATACCCTGTGCATGCTGATCCCAAATTGCATGGCAACGTTAATGTATCCCATTAGCAGAAAATACCCTTCTCACTCACTATTTTTCTCTCCTTGCACACATATTCATGTGAAAGCGGGTAAAGAACCTTTCTCTTCTGAATCCAGATGATTTTCTATTCAATGTTTTTCAGAAAAGGTACTGAAAAATAATTTTGTCTTTGATTATGTCTCTTTACAGCTTATTCATCAATGTTTTTCGTTATGGTAGATCAATTCTCTTCTGTGCTCATCCATTTCTCTTTTGTTTCATCTAATTTTTCATCAGCTGAGTCTTTTCCTTATTTAACTGAAATGAGAGCTCAGGTTTCACACGCATCACTGTGTCCATAGCTCTAAACATTAATTGGAAAAGAAACTGTGATACAAATTGGTAAAAGGGCATGCTGTATCCCAACAATGTAAAGAAATGGGAGTTCTGCGCTGTTCTTATGAAACCAAAAATTTAATACTATTACTCCATGCACTGAAGTCAAACAGTCTGAATCTGGTGTCCCCTACAACCTTTCAGAGGTTTCATCTCTTCACAGCTCCATTCATACTGCAAACTCCCTGCTTAGCAAACCAGGCATTGCAGGCACTCCTCAAAATGAACAATAACACTGCAGTGTAGTCATTTGTCACAGTACTGCACACTCTAAATGTGACACTATTTAGCAAATAGTAGAAATGTATACTGGAAATGAACCATATATTTTCTTCCTAATTCCTTTATTAAGAGTGGTTAAACACATTAAGTTGTGCAGTTTCCTATCCAAGGTCTTATTTTCAGCATTATAAAATGCTGCCAGAAAGTATTTAAACCTTCTTTGTGTGTATCATCATAAAGAAAAAAATCTGAATGGTAAGGAAAACTTCCAAACATACAGATTTAAAGTGGCAACTGGAATTCTCCAAATTTGTGCAATTAAAACCACATAAAATGGAATTTCTAAGATATATATACAAAATGATTAAGCATGAAAATAGCCAGAAGGCTTTTTTGGGCAACTATAGCAACATTGGTGGCTTTGCCACAAACTGAAGCCAAATTAACTTCTTTTAAACCCATGAGAAATCCAGCACTTTTCCTGAGGTGCAGTACCTTGTATATCAATAGTGGAAGCAGTTTAAACACTTTCAAACAGAAAAAAATATCTTAAAAGTCCAGAAATATATAAACAACATACTCTTCTTCTTTATCCTTGTTCCTTTTTCCACTCCTGGCTATGCAAACTAGAAAAAAGTAGAAGGTTGTGATAGCAGTGGAAGACTCACCAAAATACATTTCCAAACTAAGAAAAAATATTTAAATTGGTATAAAAAAAATCAATAGTTATACTGACAGTTGAAGGCAGACTGAATACGAAGTCATGTGGCTCTGAGGCCTGATCTTTTAAGCTGCTCCTAATTAAATGCAGCTTTGCTCTTACTGGATGTTAAGAGCTTTCCAGGTTACTGCCCGTATTAAAGGAAAATTAGATACTTATCTGTATGAATGTTGCAAAGTTGATTGAAAAAAAGATAATGTGTGAAGACTGTGTCAAAAAATAATATTGCTGATTCATTCTAATGTGCTTAGACATTCCTGAACTCTGATGGTTCATCTGTACCTCATAGTATGGGTCATAATCCTTAGCAGATAAATGCTTAATCCGAGATAAATCGTAATAAATCCAAATGAGATTAGACCTTTACCAAAATACCCAATGAGTGGTGTGAAAACATCTTTGAGTGACTGTGATACATCAGTGGGAGTCACCAACTGAATTCTTTACAGAATAGCAGAGAAGGTGCAATAATACTTAAAAGCAAAGCAGAACTGTTCTGATCAGCACCACTCGGGGGCTGGTGTTGAGTGCTCTTCACCAGCCTCCCTTCTTAACAATATTCCTCTGATCTGCAAGGCTTCATGGTTTACATCAGTGTTCTGTCAGTCACCTACTTTCTGAAACAAATGTTTTATTTATCTCCTCCTTCCCACTCCTACTATTGTGAATCCGAATAAAACCTGCAGGAGCCTTAAGGCTAAAACATTCAGAGGCATCCACTGGCATTTTCATCCCCTCTGTATTCATAGCTTATGATATCAGGTTAACTCGTTAAGTATTTACAGTAAAGGACATCTTTGCGTACCATTTTAGAAAATCAAAAAGCCACAGTTACTGAAATCCATGGTTCTATGACTGAGTTAATGTGTTATGGTTAGAGATGGACAAAAATATAAGAAAAGCTGTTTGCTGCTAAGATCTGAGATTGCTATGAAAATCTAAACTCTTTACCTGGAAGAAATTCCGCCTGCCTTTACTTGTGACACAAATATAACCTCTTAACGTGCTAAAAGTAAACAAAAGGCTGTTGTCTTGAATAAAAAGTATTTCAGCTACATTTTTAAGTTTTTTATTCTGTAATAATAAAACCTCCAAGAAATTTGCTCTAAAAAATTTTTTGCCTTACATCAAGCGATTTAGAGGAAAAATCATCACAAGAAATCACTATTTAATAAATTGCAACCTGAATTAAATTACAGTTGTGAATGAAGGTGCCCATGGAAGTCAGAGTTCCATTAGCATTACTGAACATACTCAAAGTCGTGATCCTGGGACATTGACTTCATGGGAGTTTTGACAGTGGGAAGAATTAAAGTTTGTATCTGATGTCCTCAAAGCCTTTGATGTGTTTATAGCTTTTATAGGTCAGTTGCAAAGATAAGCTTTGTAATGGCTTTCTACACTTACCCTGGAAAAGCACTTACACTCTCTTTCCATTGCTTAAAATACAGAACTATTTACTTCTGACACTTGCTATTTGTTCTAAACACCGCGGTGTGCATTACCCGAGTATCGATTCACAAAGCAGCCTCTGAACGGGCAATTTCCTCACCCTGCTCTGACAGCACAGAGAAGCCCCCAGATGTTGTCATGTCTGCTGCCATTTCATCATCGGGGGATGCGAGCGCAGCTGTGCCCTGGGTGCTGTGATTGTAGCAGCGACCTGGGTAAGGATGTGAGCACAGCTCTGCCCTGGGTGCTGTGACTGTAGCAGCGACCTGGGTAAGGATGCTCTGCCCTGGGTGCTGTGATTGTAGCAGTGACCAGGGTAAGGATGTGAGCACAGCTCTGCCCTGGGTGCTGTGATTGTAGCAGTGACCTGGGTAAGGATGTGAGCACAGCTCTGCCCTGGGTGCTGTGATTGTAGCAGTGACCAGGGTAAGGATGTGAGCACAGCTCTGCCCTGGGTGCTGTGATTGTAGCAGTGACCAGGGTAAAGATGCTCTGCCCTGGGTGCTGTGATTGTAGCAGTGACCAGGGTAAGGATGTGAGCACAGCTCTGCCCCGCACAGCTCTGCCCTGGGTGCTGTGATTTCAGCAGTGCCCTGGGTAAGGATGCAAACACAGCTCTGCCCTGGGTGCTGTGATTTCAGCAGTGCCCTGGGTAAGGATGTGAGCACAGCTCTGCCCTGGGTGCTGTGATTTCAGCAGTGCCCTGGGTAAGGATGCAAACACAGCTCTGCCCTGGGTGCTGTGATTTCAGCAGTGCCCTGGGTAAGGATGCAAACACAGCTCTGCCATGGGTGCTGTGATTGTAGCAGTGCCCTGGGTAAGGATGCAAACACAGCTCTGCCATGGGTGCTGTGATTGTAGCAGTGCCCTGGGTAAGCGTTTCTCACTGGCAGCTCCCTCCATCTGTGCCAGGCTTCCCAGCACCAGCAGGTCCCGTCGTTGGTGGCTCCGAGGAGACAAAGGAATGGGGCGGGCTGTGGGAGGAGAAAGGTGAGCAGGGTACTCAGGTAGAGACAGAGACACAGAGCAACACAGGTGATCTCTGGCGCAGGTGCAGAATGAGCACTTACATCGTCTGAGCTGAGACTTCACTTTCACTGCCTACAACACACGACTCATTTTTCTGAAGGAGAAAAGTAAGTTCTTATTTTAGAAAGTGTTTTTGTTGGTGGTTTCACCATGTAACTAAGAAATGAAGTAGCATGAAAATGAACTAAATCTTTTACTTTGTGTAGCCTCTAAATCATGCATTAGCAGCATTCAGTTACAAGAAACATTCACAATTACTTCTTATTTGAGCAGATCTACCTGGAATTCTCTTTCCATAATAACTACATTGGTCTTTACACTTCTCAAGGGTACAGAAGGCTTTTCTATGACTATTTTTGGTTACATTTTTAAAGAGTTGGTAGGAATAGCCTCTGAATCCAAACTTGCATCATCCAGCCAATGCCACACAATGATCATTAGTTGTACAACAGTGTAGACCTTTCTCTATACCTGTGGAGAAACATTTGCGCTGTAACCAGATCCAGTAGGAATTATAAAATAATAGATGCGCATTTTTGGAGTATTAAGTAAATTTTTTTTTTTCTTGAGACCTAAACCTTCTAGGCAAATAACTGAAATCCTGAATAGTGCAGCCTGGGTATGCCACAAATAAAAAAAGCTGTGTAAGAGATGTCATTTTGTTGGGTATACAGAGCTCAAAGTGAAATGCTTTTAGAAAAGCTGTTGTCTAATGTGGTGATACCTTATCATTTAATGGATTGATGCCCTTTTCCTGGCTGTTGTTTGCAGCTAGACTTCTCAGTTTTTAAGAGTATCAATACCTCTTCAGAAGTTGTAGAGGCTGTAAGTCAGGAAGGATTTTCCATCATTCTGTCAAAATAAACACAAGGAAAATATCCAGCGCACCTAAAAGTACAGCAACACTACTTTGGGTGGGAGAGAGGCACTCTGAGACCAGGACACTGGGAAGGGGCAGATGATTTAATATAAGAGTGCTGTGAGAAAGTCAAACTTGTTTAGAGGAAAACAAATAATCTTACTTTAGCTTTGTGTGGATTCCTGACAATGACATTTCATATCTCCTCTGTTTAGAATAATTCATGTATTTTAGGGGTTGTCTGCACAGAGTGTATCACAGATCTTTTCCCTATGTGATAGCATGTCTCTAAAACAAGAGAATTTGGACCAAACTAATAGACAGATGAAGCCAAACAAACAAATTGCTGCTATGCTAATTTCTGAAACAGATGGCTCTGATCCAGCATTTGCTGGGAAATGCAATTCCTTGTCAATCTAACACAGAATCATGTCTGCCTTCCTGTAATCCTGTATGTATAGCATATAGGGATGAATCTGGCTCAGGATACTCCACCCACAGCTAAATTTATACACAAAGAACTGAAAATCAAAGTGCATAAACAAGTACAAATTCTGCTGTCCGTATTGGAAGCAGAGATTGGACCCTGTTTTGAAGTTTCAGGTACAGATCTTCAAAAGGCCCAAGATGTTCAGTCTTACCTCACTTTGTGGTAGAAATACCCTTGAAATTAATGCTAGTTGTATATATGGCTTGCAGCACTGAAGTAAAGCAGGCAAGCTACAAGCCTTTCATGCTTTTAGAAGGTATTTTATTTAAATATCTGAGATTCTGTTACTTTTAGCCAAGGTACCTGAAACAAAAATAAGTCAGTAAAAAGGTAAATAATTTCACACCCAGGTTCCTGACCAGGCCACAGCTGAGGCTGTGGGTCTAGCTCAGCTTCTTCAGACAGTCTGTCTTCACTGCTGCTGCATCTTCATCTAAATTTAGCCTAATGTTAAGGATGACCTACACAGCAAGAAAATTAACTGTTTGAAAAAATATAGGACAAAGCTTATGTCTAAGGAAAAGCTTCCCACAACGTTCTATTTGTGGCACACGATCATACATTTGTGTCACATCATCTTATCCTTTCCTTGATTGAAAAAGAGGCTTTTTAACCTACTGAAAATTCTTCCTCATACATCTTCACAGCCGAGGGTCACGAGCCCAGTCAGAGACAGGGGGAAAGCACAAACCTCACCCTGCCCGCCGCACTTCATCAATTTCCATTCCCACACCGGGAGCCACCTGCGAGGGAGCGGAGCTGTGCGGACCCTCCTGAGCGCGCAACCCCGGCTCTGGCTCTTCCCTGCCGCCCCCCACACGTGTTCCCTCTCGGCGGCCAGGGTTTGCACAGCTGCCGCGGGTTGTGCGTGCCATAAGAGCCCTGGCCCCGAGCGCTGCCGGCGGAGCGTGGCGGTGCCGCCTCACGCCGCCGCCTCGCGCCCCGCCCGCCTGCGCGGGAGACCCCGTCGGCGCCAGCGCCACGTGCGGCCGCGCGCCCCCCTCGAGGCCGTCCCGCGGCGGCGGAAGATGCGCGGCCGGAGCGCGGTGAGAGAGCGGAGCCGGGGCGGGCGGGAGAGAGGGAGGGAGGGCGGCGGTGGGGACGGGGCTCAGCGGCCTTGCCGCCTTCTCCCTTCTCCTGTCCGCCAGCGCTCCCGGGGCGCGGACGTTGAACCCCCCGTTCCCTCTTCCCGTGCCGCCCGGAGCGGGCCCGCCGCGCTCGGACCGGTTTGGGTGATGCCGCCTAAGCGAAAGGCTTGGGGTTCATTCTGCTCTAAACAAAAGGCTTATTTTTTTTATTTTATTTTTTAACAACAAGAAAGTAAGTTTGCACTGTGTTTCCTATAGCAAAGGTTTTAGAATGAAAGTTTATCCATCGGAGGCTTGCGGCGTGAGGCCTCTGGGCAGCGGGCCCGGGGCATCCGCTGGGGCGGGGACCCGGCTGCTCCCGGTGCCCGTGGCCGTGGGTGGCTTCTCCCTCTGTCTATCCCTCTTCGCCTTCCAGTGGCTTCTCCTTGTTTCCCTACCTGTGTTACTCTGTGACGCACACGCGAGTTGCAGGCTCAGTCCCCTTCACTGTGATGAGTACAATTAAGGTGTTTTTAATTAAAGTCATTACCCATGACTGTAGTTTTAATTGCCTAATAGTTACTCTGGAAGTTAGTGCTGTTTTTATGCTGATGGCGTTATTTATTTTTTTTTCCTGTAGCAGGTTGATGGTATACGAAGTATTCCCAGGTGTTAAAATGTTGGCATGGGTAGAGTTTAAACTTCTGTTCGTTTGTTATGCCATATATAAAATAAAATCCAAAAGGAAATTCTATCAATGAACATTTGTGTTAAAAAATATAGATTTCCCTAAATGTTTTCCCTGAGTTCTTTTTCAGTGCAATGGCATGCTTTGAGTAAGACTCACTGGTTGTGGAGGCTGGCTGGCAGTAAGGCTGCCTACGGTGATAAATCATCCTTAAAATTTCACCAAAGCAAGAGCAGGACAGCTCATATTGCATCACTTGCTCAATTTGTTTATTGGTTCTTAAGTAGGTCTCCCACTGGCGTCATTGGAAGGTTGTTGTATCCAGTGGCACCCTCAGTGCTATTTAAGACTTTTATTATCTCCTTGTATTAATAGAGGGCCACAGAATATTATTTAACAGGTATATTGGACGTTTGGTTTTGTGCCAGCACTCGGCCTTTTCTTGTAAGAAAGGCCAGGGAGAGCAGTTGAGAATTCTTTTAATAAAAACAAAGCAGTAGTTCCCCCTGTTTTTTAATTCAGAAATTCCAGAACACTATTGGAAACCTTAAACAAGAAAGTTCTAATGGTTGAGAAGCAGAGCCTGCAACACATTCAAAGCAAAAATGAAATTGATAGTCTAATTTTACTATCCACACTGAGTGACATCTGAAATAGTAAGGAAGCCCAAATGATGGAAAGTAAATTAGATTTTTAAATTAGATAATGTTTGAAGATGTTAGAGTATTACTACATTTATTTCCTTGTTAATATTCTGAGGTGTTTTAGGAAAAAGTAAGGAAAGATAAATCATACCAAAATAATTTAAATGACACTTTAAAAAAATCAATTACAGTGTGAGGCTTATTGCTATGCAGAGGAAGAAGCCTTTGCACAGAAATAAGCCTTTTACTTTATTCCACCTATTGAACAGAAAAGTGTAGACTAGGGAGAAAGTGCTTGTCTAGCTTTGGCAGTAGAGGAGCCTGGAAATAGTCTGAGGAAATGGAGATTGCATTCCATTTCAGCACTGCTGGTGAGTTACCTGACACAGGCATGTGTATTTTTATCTACATTTTAAAGGGGGTTTGAAACACAGTTAACTTTTTTTAGCCATATGCAGGAAGGACTTGTTATTTTTGTCTCAATATGGAGGAAACACCTGAAATGTACAAGTTTTAAATGAATTACTTTCAAGGAAGATGTGTAATGTGTCATTAGTTAAGAGAAAGCTGCTTTATATATTTAGTGGCTTTTTGAAAAGGGGAAAAGATGACACCCTACAGCCATAAGTCAGAAAGCTACAGGCAGGACAGCGTTGTCTGGAACTTTAAATGTGGAATGAGAAAGGTGCTGTTGTGGGCAGACAATTCTTCCTGGATGGTTTAAGGGTTACCTTATTAGTGTGTAGTGATACAGCAGAACAGAATTTTAGGAGGTTATAGACTTCTCTTAAATGTAAGACTAGATTTTCTAAAAAGTGAAATTTGCCTTCTGTGGAGGTGCAGAAATAACCTGGAAGATGGTTCCTGAGTTTGGTAATCACAAAGAGTTAACATGTATCCCAATGGAGGGTTGGTTTTTGTGCCAACACTGTAGGGGAGAGGCAGGAGTTGTTAATTGTAAGTCGCTTTGCTGTTTGCATTCTGGGCTGGAGGTGGGAATTCCTTTTTTACCCGGGGTTTTTTGGGGTTTGTTTTTTTTTCCCTAGGTAAAAACTTGGGGTTTTTACAGCTGGGAGTCAGCAACTTTTTATTAATTTTCTGGAAATAGATGTGTAGCAAATAAGTTCTTAAATAACTTCAGGTTGTGTCAGCATTTTTCTTTGCTTGTTTCTATCAGCATTAACTGTTACTGTTCAAATCAGCCTAGTAACAGTTTTGAAGAATGGCAAAAGTAATGAGAATTGATGTATTTTCACGAAAGGGTAGTATATAAGAGCAGAGAAGTAAAACCTTAATATTGCCAGTTAGATTGCTATTATCTGTAACTGCTTTCTGGCCCTAAGGGAAGTAGATACCTCTAACAGTAAAATCTGTGTGAAACAGCATCATATTCTTATACTGGTCTAGCTGCCTGGACGAAAGGAAAACATGTGGAGTGTAGCATTATTGATGTGGCAGTTTTATCAGGATCCATTTGTAGTAACTGTGGATTTGTTCAGGATTAATGGGAGGAGTGTATAATAATTATAATTCTGGCCCTGCAAGAATGATACTGTCTAGGCAGAGAAGAGTGTGTCTCAAAACTAGTGACAAAACATGCCTGCCATACAGAGTTAAAGCTCGGTGGTATTTTTGTCAGTTTTGTTTAGTTTTTGAATAAATTGATGGAAGAATCCTGCATTCAAACAACAGAGGAGTTCAAACAAGGTGTAGGATTAAAGAGCAAGCTGAAAAATCATGACTAAACTCAGAAACAGTGACAAAATAATTGTGGTCACTTCTAATTAGCCTGTTTGCTTCATGGTACCAATTCAGATTTTTCTAAGAAAGTATATACACCAGTGTTTTTTTAATTAGCTCCCCTTGATTTTTCTTACATATCTTAATTAAAAGTTTGGTGGTAGTTGTTAATTATGATGTACTTGTTTAGCCTTTTGTTTGGTCTTTGTTCTGTTTATGAATGCTGCCTTCGAACAGCACTGCTCTTACTCAAACATCTTGCACGATAGTTTTCCTTGGGGGTTATGGAAATGATAATCAGCCTTATGCTTGCTCTGTTTCCAGGTGCCAGAAAGAGACTCTCTGGAAACAGGAGCTCAGCAAACAGACATTTTGTGTTGTACCATCACCTAGTCCAGTTGGTCAAAAGTGGAATTTTAAAGTATTAGATTGGGCTGTAATGATAAGCAATCTGCTAGGGGATTTTCATGTTTCTGCCTTGCTTGGACTTAAAAGTTCTGGTTTCAGTGACCTTCTTTGTTCTGTTTTGTGTGAAAAGAGGGTTGTAGTGGAGAATCTAAAAGTGTGTTGTCCTTCCTGCAGTCTTTTGTGTTTTGTTGGGTTTTTTCCTCTCCAAATTCTTGCAGCAAGTGTAGCATAGAAGCACAGAAAACTCTTAACCTCTTGCAAAAAGAAATAACATGTCAAATATTACAGTATATAACTGGATTCAGAAAGCAATTGACTTGTGAACCAGGCTTGGTGAACCATTTTATTCACAATGTCTTTTCATTACTTATTCAGATAATTGATGCAATGTTTGAAGTCCCTGAAGTGCACAGAAGCATCTGCAATTTCATTGACATAGTAAACTATTTTAGAAAAATAGTACTTCAGTGTCCTTACAATAGACAAAATATGCAGCCTTTGTTTCCATAAAGATTTAAAGTTAATGCATGGGAGATTGAGTTTGGGATTTCCATAAATTAAGGGGAGTTCTCACCTTTCAACAGTTGGGTTTTTAGTACTGAAAAACAAGTGTACTTTCTCTGTGGGGTTGTGTGACTTCATTAAAAATAAGCGTTCTGGTGCTTCCCCCTGGTTATAAAAACTACTAATAATAAATGGTGGTATTTGTAAAACTGCTGACACTTCAGCAGTCGAAGAACACACTGAACAGATGCCTCCTGTTGCCCTGCACTTGAGAGTGTTTACTGGTGCTTCATGCAGCCTAGGTCATATTCTTGTTTTCGTGTTTCTGAGTGCTCCTGTAGCCTCTTCCCTCTGAATGCAGTCAGCTGCTCCCTGATTTGGTTTACATGCTCTTAGTGTCTCCCTCGGGTTCTCTCCATTCACCCGTCTTTCACAACAGGCTCTGCAAGCTTTGTTAATCAGCTCATCCATTTGCATTAGAAGGTGGTTTGGTTTTTTTTCCAGCACAAGAAAAATGGTTTTCACCCCTCACTGCTTGCTGTCATTCCTTAGTTTGGAGATTTGTAGTTTATCAAATTTATCACTTGCTGTACTGAGAGATAGAGCTACTTTTCTGTGGGTTGGTTTTTGTTTTTTTTTTTGGCATGTGTGTCCATCTATGTTACCTGGCCCCTTGCCTGCCTTCATAAAAAAAGCTTATTTTTTCTTCTTGATTGATTTCTTCCACTTGGTTCCTTTCATTTTCTTCACTGACTAGTAGTTCTATCACTTCTGGGATTTCATGCACTATTTCCAACACAGTTGACTTTATTTGAACCATTGTCCTCCATATTTTCATGCAATGTATAGCTAAAAAGTCTTTGTGTAGCTGAACTCATTGCATCTTGCTGTTGTTAGTTTTCCTTTGTTTTTTAGGCCCTTTTCAGTTAGGCACAGTGACTTGCTGTAAAATACCTACGTGGTGATGTTTTCTTTTGTCCAGTATATAAACAGTGGATTTCTTGAGCTTCCCAACTATCATGTCTGCTATATATCTTTTTGTATTTACTTCCTACAAATGCATAATTATAAATTCTTTTAATGGGTTGTAATATGTCAATTCATGCATTTTTGACATCCTTGCCAGTTTTAGTTGCAGTAGCCCATGTAAAGTCACCTTTTGCCAAGCTGTTGCTCATTGCTTATGCAGAACCCCAAATTGTCAAAGGTATATAAAAATGGATATTGTTTAAAAGAAGTAACTTTTATTGGGAAAGCTTTGTATGTCAAAAGTGAAGCTTTCCTATTAAAATGATGCGATACAAGCTGGTCTGATACAGACTCTGTGTACAGGTCTGTCACTTGCCAACAGTTTTAATTGTTCTTCCTCATTCAAGCATTTCTGGTTTTGGATAACTTCTGTCTCATTATGCTCCTCGTTTTTCAAGAGAAGTCCTTGCTCTACCCTGCTTGTATGTTGTTCATGTATTCCCTGCTTAATACATTTCTAACCCGCCGGCAAGTCTTCAACAGATATCAGAAAGGTGGAATTTTCAAAGATGCTGAACTACCACAGGTTTTGCAAAATCAAATGTCCAAAAAGGGTCTTAATTTGCTCTCATCTCTTTGGGAATTGCGCATCAGCAAGACTGGATGCTGGAGCTTTAGAAAAGCATTGTTTCCACAGGACAAGGTTCCTGCTAGCAGCCTTAATGTGTGGGAGATTATTTCTGCCATGCCATAATGAGAAGAGATAAAGCACTTTGTATACCCTTACTGGCATCCTAGGTAACATCTCACAATCCAGACAATCTACTAGTGCTTGAATTGAGATGCTTGTTGGTGTTCACAATACCAAGCTTTCTGTTAATGTACTCATTGCTGAATTCCACTGCTCTACAGAAAACATCAGCTTTAATTATGTCTTGGAAGAGTTGTCCAAATTCTGTCACTCAGGGCTGCACGCTGTGGTTTGCACTGGGCTCACTGGGGCTCTTCTCAGCAGCAGGGAGCATGCAATAGCACCAGGATTGCTCTCTGCAACTCTCCTTGGATGTGGCACCAGCCAGAGGAAGTTAATAAACACCACAGATGAAAGCAGGGAAGGAATCAAAGATGAAAAGAGATTGGTAGAGAAGGAAAAAATGGCATTTTTTGAAGTAAGTAGCACATTAAGCAGATTGGGTCCTATTGGTTTGTTTTGCCTTTTTTCTGTTCTGAGGTGGAAGCATGATATTTATTGGCCAGAAAGGCAGTTTCTGGAAGAATGATGTGCCTAGAAAGAGAGGACTAAACCTCAGCATGCTTAAAGATGGTTGCTGCATGTTTCACTCAGGGATGGGATGTATCTTTACTGTCCTGTACTCCTTCTGATCTGCATCAATTTTCTGTGTAGGTTGCTCCTGTAGGAGCTCAAGGATTTCAGACTTGTGCAGGTAGGAAGAACCTCCAGGAATGTCCACCAGGCAGCTTGTCTTAGCCGATATGTGATACAGAGGAAAGGAGCAAGAAGCAACAAATACTTGATATTTGGAATGTAATTCCGTGTCATGCTGGGCATTTTTCAGTCCACCGGATGATTTACACTGACTGAATAATGTCAGGAGGTTTCACTGTTTCACATGATCTGCAAAGCTTCTCTTTCCCAGTAAGTCAGAGTCCTGTGATATCTGAACTGGGCTTACCCTGTCACAACAGGACAGCCAAATTTCCCATTTCACCAGTGGGACCTTAGGAGGAAGAGCAGTTGCCAGTTTGCATTTGCCACAGCTGGCAGAGTGACTGGAGAGGTGAGAAACTTCCTCTCCAGCCCAGATATCTTCCTCTGGCAGCAGTAAAGACCAACTGATGCCAGATTTCTCTCTCTCCACGTGTCCTCTGCTGGTATGTGGGGGAAGATATTAAGGTCAGCCCCAGGCTCCGTGTGCTGTGACAGCGTAGGTTGTTCCCTTCCACAGATGGTCTGGCTAATGAGAGTACATTGCTGAGCAGCTCTGAATCAGGGTTATTAACACCCAGAACTAACTACACTTCATGGAACCACGGAGTTCAATCATCTGTAGTACTGGGATGCTCTGTGTGGCACGGACACTCACTTCTTGTGTGCCTCTCTGTGCATCTTACTAGTCTTACCCTGCAAATGTCTGACTGGTGAAAATCCCAACCTGAGAGATGCTGTCTATTGTGTGTTTTTCCATCCACTTTCCCAATGGTAAAATGGTCTACTTAGAAACTGACAACTCAGAATTTTGCCCTCTGTGCCCCAGCCCTGAGCTTAAATGGAGCACCTGGATTTGGGTGGTGGTGGAGGCTGCAGGTGGGACCCATCAGGGCATTCAGCCCTGAGAGTACATGGCAGTGCCATGCTCCCAGCTCTTCTTCCTTGCCTGACTCCCACAATCTCATGTTGCACTCTGCAGGTCACTCTGCTGGAAACCTGTTTGGCGTTTTGCCAGGTTATGTTGCTTTTTGTAGTGTTGAACAACACATTTGGGATCTTCTTGCAGTATGGGAATGTCATTGGCTGTTGTGCTTTTCCTTTTCCTCTGTCCTGTTAACCTGTCAGCTCTGATGCTCAGCAGTTGCCCTTTCACAGAATGGTGAGGCTGAGTTGGTGGGCAGGATAAGAAAATGCTGAGGAGCAAATTTGGTACACTGGAGCATCTGGCCTGTTCATCTTAGTGTCACAAGCAGTCTCTTGTGTAGAAATTGTGAGGGTTTTTTTTTGCTGGATTCTTAAATAGATGAATCAAGTGAAGCCTCCATTAAGCTTGATTGCAGTGTTTTTTAAATTATTTCTATCTGGGTCTTGTGGAAGCATTTGGAGCAAGATTTTACTGTATACACTTACATGTTGTTTTTTTCCCAACATTCATTTTTAGTATCTGGTCTTATTTTGGTTTGCATAGTTGATGTGACTGTATCTGTGAGATGTTTTTTTCCTTCATTCATTACTTAAAAGCTTATGAAATGTGCAATAGCATCTAGTTTTGACAGATTTTTTTAATAAATTACTGTTATGATCCTAATGATACAGAAGGAGAGGTTGGCTCTGCTTTCCACATGGAACAGCAAGTGATGAAATTCAGGGAGTTCATTACTGGAGGGAATTCTGCATCTGTCAGCAGCAGAGCTGCAGTCCTTGTCATGGCAGTGCTCATACCTGGTGCAGAGGGCACAGGCTCTGTGTATGGGGGAGTCTTGAACATCCCAAGACCTGACTGATGCCAGTGGGAAGAGAAAAGAAAACCTTTGTGTGTGTCAAGCCATCCAGGTTGCTGAGGAATGTTGTGTGCTAGTAGGAGTTTCCTGAGCATCCCAAGTGTTTGTGCCCATGTGGCAGCTGAGAAGTGACAAGAGCAGGAATGGATGGAGCCATGTCACCATCCTCCAGCCTGGGATAGTCTCCCAGCCAGCTGAAGAGGGTGGCTTCCTGAACAGATGATTGCTCCTAAATAATTGGCCTCATTTTCTGTGTTGACAGTCTTCCAGTTAACAGTGAGGTCAGTGGGAGTAATTGGTTAATAGCTTCATTGTGTCTTAAATTTAAATAGCACCATTAACCTCAAAGGTCATGAGCTGAAATTTCTACTACCAAACCACAGAATTTGATGGTGTGCACCTATACTGCCCTGTTACTTTGGCAGAAAGCACAAAATTATGGAAGTAGTTTGGAGAAAGACACAGAACCATTATGCTGGAGAGATTTTGCAATTTGTTGCTAGCAGTTGAAATTCCTTGTCAAATGTTCCACAGCATCATTGATGTCTGGCTTTCCTTTACCCACAGAAGTAGGACCCTCTACCACAGCAGAATAAAATCTTGTCTTTTAACACCTTTAAAAAAAAGTAAACATATTTTTTGTACACTAGTTCTATGTTGGTTATCTGTGCTTGCTTGGAACACTTTAAGTGAATTTTCTTAGGCATGGGACTATGAAAAATGTTAAAAATAGAGGACTGTTTTGTTTATTATTTGAGTTTAAAGTTCCTTCATTGTACGATGTCAGAAGAACAATTAAGTTTTATCTGAGCAGAGCAGGGTGTCCCTAGGTGCAGGTTACAACGCATCCAGTGATACTATTAAAAGAAAGATTGTTTGTTGTTGCATTGGGGAATCCTTATAAAACATCAGGAAAACTGCCTGGAAGAATATAAATGTGTTCAGGCAATGGAGTGAAATATTCTTAAACTGCAGGGTGATGGCCTGTAGCTGGATGGGTTTTCAGAGCAGCTGTTTTGATGTGATTGTTGCTTTTCCCAACAGCCATAAATTGGATGTACTAGAACCCTTTTTTTTTCTGAAGGCTTTGCTGGTTGGAGGTCCAGAATCAAAGCTTTTGTTATGAAAGCGAGATTATCTAGCCTAGAGTTCATGAAATAAACTTTGCTTTTTTTTTTTTTTCCTTTTGATGAGTTGTTTACATGCTTCCAAAGATGTTATGCTTTTTCTGTGTGCAGAGCAATGTAGTCTTGCAGGATTTGCTTTGTGTAGCTCTTATGGGTGCACTGAGTGTTGGCCTTGGTGTGAGTCGGTCTGTGCTAAACTTGCCTTGCTTGAATTGCTGCTCCCTGAAGTACTTATTTGTCCTTATGAACATCTGTGCTGAGTTAAATCAAGGATTGCACTGTGGAGTTAAGAGACCCTAGTGTGGCCAAAGCTCATTTAGGTGAGGGTCAGCTGGAGACCACCTGCTTTGGTCACCTGGTAAGCCCATGGTGGGACTGGGCTGACCGAAGGTGGACTTTGTGCTGGAGCAAGGCTCCCCTGGGGATCACTGGAGACTCCTTAGTGTGCAGCCAGTGAAGAAGAGCTTGATTTACCTTCCTCCCAGGAATCTGTAGAGCAGGACAGATGAGCTGTGCCGTGGAAGTGCCCATTGCCTAGAGCCTCCTGTACAAAGGGCTGGGGAGAGTCACTGCCCAGCAGATGGGAAACCTCAGGTGAGGTGAATTCATCCACACTGGCTTCTAGGACTGGTGAAGCCCATCCTCTCACGTGCAGCTTTTCTCCATGGACTGGAGAAACCACAAGCAGCCTGGCTGCTGCCTCATCTTCTACCTGCCTGTGCAGTGAAAAACAAATCCGTGTGGCTGTGGAAGAGACAGTTCAGCACGGAAGTAAACTCACTCTTGGGTGCCAACCTGCCAGCTTCTCCAGCTGGGCTGCACAAATCCCTTGAAGCCCTAGCACCAAATTTCTATTGCTAGGTAACTGGAACATAAAGTTATTTATTAGGAAGGTTAGGCACCAGAGCAACTTTTATACCTACTAGCATATTTTTATTTTTTTTAAAAGGACAGTATTAAAAATAGACATTTTTCATCTGCCCTGCTTTAAAGGAAGCTACAAATCATCTGCTGAGGTATGTTGTACTTTGCAAAGACAAGTTTAAAGAAAACCATAGGTCTGCATGAAAATCTGAGACCTGGGTAGGAAAGCTCGAGTCATCCTGATCCCAAGAGATGAGCTCCAGGAACTCTAGAGGGCAAAAAGAGGAGCTGCAGACGAGTTCTTTCAGTTGTCTTTCTTTAGCCTCTCCCTGGTTTTGTGTCAGTATGGAAAGTTCAGTATTGGCATTGCTCTTCTCTTAAATACTGCATCAGTTCTGGGTTTCATACCCATTACCTTCTCTGTATTTTACCTTGTTTTCCTTATTATAAAATTGTCATTTCTCTAATCTAAATTATACACTGAAGACTTGTGTTAGCCATATTCATGAGGGAGCTGTTTATCCCTGAGATTTGGGTACCTTATTTAGGCAGCTTACCTAACCTTTATTTCTTAAGGGGTAGAAATAAAACAGATGTACACAGGAAGCTTCTTGGAAGTCCTGGTACTTGTATATACAGGTGTAAGCTTTGTAAAGCCATTTTCAAGTTTTTCTCCTTTCCAGCATCCTTGGTTTTGGGATAGGTTACATGAAAGGGTTTACTCAGAAATTACTGAGGATTGTTTTTTTTAATGTATGAAATTGTAATACTTATTTACCTTCTGCCTGCTGCTACTAAAATACTCTGTGTAAAGTGCCAGCTGCTGTAACGAGAAGTAATTTGGACAATGAATAGCTCTTGGCGCTTTTTGTTGTCTTCATTCTCTTTTGTATCATCCCTGCTTCTGCATCCTTCCTGTGTAATTGCAAGTTGCAGGAGGCATAACCCTTCTGCATGCTGCTCACAGGTCTCCTTTGATTCCTCCTGTACCTCTGTTCTGATCCAGCCACCTCACACTCATCCCCAGATCTCTTTCTGATCACTGTCTCAAAGCTTGGAAACATCAGCACATTAATCCCCTCTCAGGTTTTTATCTTTGTTCTTGTTATTGATATTGTTTGGCCTGAGTGCAAGGTGTATAGCACACTGTATTACAGATGGGCTTAAAGCAAATCCATTAACTGTTCTAAAATTAGGCAATGCTGGTTGCAAGACCCTGTTCACATTTTTTATGAGGGTTTTTGTGCTTATACATAGGCACATTAAAAATGGCTGAACTCATGTAAATCTCCCTGGTAAGTCTGGAGTTCTTCAGTGTCTAGGTCCTTTCATTATTTACAAGTAAATACATTTTAAAAATGCAGTCATAAATCTTTGAAAACATCTTCATTTGTGCTCAGCTGAAACTTTGCTAACTGTATTATACAAAATTGACAGCAATGTAGAAATGTTTTAACTCTCCCTGTAGGTAGGATTGAGTTCTGCTTGTAGTGATAGGAAAGCAAGCTGTAGGATTTAGGATGTCTGTCGCATGCAACTTTTAGTATCTCTGAATTTAAAAGGAGGAAAACAAAATCAGGGGGCTGAAGGCATTAAAATCTCTATTCACGAGCCAAAAGTAAAAGAACTGGAAGGGGGAGAAAGGTGCCAGTAATTCTTACTGCTGTGTTAACATGTTTCCCTGCAGTGTATGCTGCCTTTTGCCTTTCGGTCTTGCGGTGCTGACAGCGGGTTCTTTAAAATGTGTTGAAAATTGGCCAGGCAGGACATGGTGGGACTGAGTGGATGCTCTGTGTTGCAGAGCAGCAGTTCAGAGCTGGGACAGGAGTGTGGGGCCAAGGGCATTGCTGGCCTCCAGACTTGCTGGGAAGGTGCTGAATCATCTTCTCCAAACCCTTCTTGCACTGCAGCAGAGCTGCTGGCCCCCTTCCCTGGCTGGCCTGTGCCCTGACAGGGACAGGAATCCTCTGCTGAGGTTATTCCCTGGCACACACGCATGCCTAAATCTGTGTGGCTGCCCAGCTTCCAGCTGTGGCACTGAGGATGTGGTTCCTATCACTGCTAAGGCTTCTCTCACCATCAGTGCTATTTACATCTATTCATTTTGTTACCTCTGTGCTCTGCTGTGCCCTGGAGAGTTTTGTTCCAGTCTCCTGGCGCTCAAACATAAGTATCCACAGTGGGGTTTGCAAATACGCACATCTTTGGAAAATTGGCATGTGATACTTAGAGCAGCTATGCAGCATCCAAATTACACATCTCATAAGGCATGAAAAAGAAAGTGGGCAAGCAACATTAAATAGCATATTTGTGCAAAAGCAGCTGAAGTGTGATTTCTGTGGGAACTGTGACTACTTGCCTAAGCTTTGTGCATCTAAATTCCTCATTTAGGGTTGTAAGTATTTAGGAAGGCTTTCTGTCTTGTTTTATATCTAGTGTCTAGCTCTTTAAGGAGCTAGAGCTCTGACTACTCTTGATTCTTCTTCTGGGTTGGCTTTTTTTTTTTTTCCTTTCTCTCTTTTCTGGGTTCAGATCCAAAAGGTGATAGTTTCTCCAGGTAGCTGTGTGTTATATTTCATCTCCTCGGCATCAGGAGGAATTTCATTGCACCGCACAGAACATTGCATCGGTAGCAGAGCTTGTGCAGTTGTCAGTGGGTTCCACAGCAGGGGCAGGGTAGGAGGCAGGGACAGGTTCCTGTGTTTCTGAGTGGATCATTAAATAAAAGCTCAGGACCACATCAGTCATCCTTTTCAACTACTGTTTTCTCAGAAATTGTATTGTGGTTTTCTTGGGTTTTTTTTTATATGGCTGGTGTTCAGTTATCATGACTTATATATTTTGCAATGAAACCTTAAAAATTTAACTCTGTTTCATGAAATACATTAATTCACTAACCTTTAAGAGCCTAAAAAACATTTTCAATGTCATGCAAGGTTAGTCTCAATCACCCACTCCTGCCTGATTTCCACAGGGCAGTTGGTAAGGTGTTTTATTTTGCTGGTTCCTTTTTAAATTACTCAGTAGATAAACAAATTATGTACATATACACTTAACTGTAAGATGTTCAAGTAACAGTGAAAAAAGCCCCCTTGTTGTGTGAGTAAATAACCTGTTTAGCCATTGTTTTTCCCTCTACCCCTCAGTCCCTGCCACCTCCTGCACACAAGTACAGCAAAGGGCAGTCAGCTTAATTGGGCTGGTTTCTTTTTTTCTTTCCTGTTCTCTTTGCTGAAATCTGGCTTTGGGTTAGATGCCATGAACAATTCAGCTCTGGCTTTCTCATCTGAGTTTGTCAGCATCACATGAATTATATGTTTAGCTTTTCAGTTTCTTGTCATTTCAGAGGGTTTTAAATTAGTTAATTTCTTCTCTCTGTGTATATTTATAAGAGTTTTGCTCACCTTCATGTTCCTGTTTTTTCCTAGTGTACTTTTTTAGTTAGTCATGCAGTGCATTTGCATGGGGTTATAGGTGAGGGAGGATATTTTAAATTATTATGAGGTCTTCTGATGAAAACACTGTGTGAGCTCAGTGTTGCTGAAGACAGTGTTGATGTGGTATCTTGAACTGGAGGCTGTTTCCACAGAGGTTCTTGAATTACTGCATAGGACAAACCCTGGTGCTTGCATTGTGTAATGTCCTTTCCCTGCCCGTTATCTTTATTAAATCATTTTGTACACGAGATCCATCTCTTGCTCACACATGCCTCTCCTTGGTTCCTCATCCACCTGCACCCTCCCATCTGTCAAACAACAAAATAACTCTTTGATAAGAATTAAATGTTAATTTTATGAGAGGAGTGTCTTGAAAAAGAGTAAAACTGTTCCAGAGATAAATGCTTAGATCTCCAGAAGAGTAGAAAATGAGGTGATGGAAAATGCCAGGTTGTAGTTCACAGGCAGCAGCATTTAAATTGTTTGCTATAATCATATTAGGATAGAATTAAATTGAGTTCTTTATTTTGTGCTGCAGTGGAATAGGACTGTTACTGATCATTTTCTCCTCCCTCTTGCTTTGATGATTAGTGTGAAAACTCAAGCAGCAAAAATTACAGGAGTTCTGCAGCAGTGCAGGGAGACAGTGGTGTGAGGAGGTCTGACTTGAGTGTTGTGTCCTTGCACATGAGAGCTCTGGTGCTTCCCTAATAGACTGAGAATGAGACCACTGCTGCTTTATAAGAGGTCTGTTCCAGCCACATTGCTCTACAGCTTGGCAGATGGTGGCATGTGAATGGTTTCATATTGATTGGATGGATTTGCCTCGGGGTAATAGGAGTATGGGTCCTTAAAGATGTAATTCTAGATAGTTTTTTCTTTTTATTAAAAAGAAATCCAACAAAAATGTGCATTTGTAAAACACCTCTCTTTACATGAGTGGGGTGTGTGGTAATCAAAGCACTGAAGTTACCTGGAAATAAAAAGTCCTTAAATAGATTATCACAAAGACCAAAAAGCCAAGAATACTTATTTACTAAGTGATTACGTTTTTACATTAGAAGAAAGTGACACTTTTAATTAGTGTTCAAGGCATATGGTGAATGAGAAAATAAGCTTATTTCATGCAAACAGAAATCGATGCAAATAACCTTTCTCATATAAAAAGGGATGACTTGAAACTCAATACATATTCAAGAAGGTTAAGTCATTACTGCATCACTTTAATATTAGTTAAAGGCCAGCAAAGAAAATCACTACTCTGCATATACTTACTCAGCATGGATTGCTATAAATGACAGGAAATAGGTGATGGTGCTTTGTAGGTGGTGAATCTAAGGAAGCCCTTGTCCATCTAATGCATTTATTCTTTCACCTCAGCAAATAACCTTTTGGGTTCTGCCTTAGCACAGGTAGTTGCCAGAGATGCCCTGGTTCCTCCAGCAGTTCTTCCCAGCTGGTAAAGACATTTTGTGATGCTCTTTTATTGTTCTTTCTCATACCTCTGCTTTGTGCTTTCAGTCTTGTAAATGTTGTTTGTAAATCCTTCGGTATGAAATGACTTTTCAAATGTATTTGTACAGCACCTAACACAAAGATCCCAATCTCATTCATGCCTCTGGGTGTTGCTGTAGAGCGTTGAGCGAATTGGTATTTTTTATAGTAATGGAAGTATTTCTTGAGGTATTTGACCTTAAATAAAGTGGAGAAAAAATACTTAAATAGCTTGCAGACATGATGGAATAGGGGCAGTTTGATACCTTGGGAGTCTTAGGTGCTACTGAACACTGGATCATTTCCACGTATTTCAGTCTTGTGCTCTGATGCGTGCAATGGTGGTCTAGTAAATGAATTTAAGCCACAGTAAGTCATAGCAGTATCTTATCAAGTTTCTTCAATTTGCTTGAAGGTATAGTTCATATTTTCTAGCAGAATTATTTACATGCTGAATTTTGTCTTCCCATGAAAGAACCCTATTGTGAACGTAATGCTGATTTTTGTTCTTCTGTAGTACAAACCAGTTAGTTGGCTGTGCTTTCCCTTTTAATTATACTTTGTTCTCAAAACTGATTGGATTTTGCCACTTTTGCTGAATGAAAAGCTCCTGCATAAATTTTAAGGTCCCTTTAAAAAAAAAATCTGTGTTAAAAGCTAAGTGATTTTAGGGTTTTGTTCATGGGCTTGCTGCTGGGGAGGAAAGGGCATAAAGCAGTGACAATTTTTTTTCCTCCTGCTTGATAAGTGTAGGGGGGTTTTACGTTGTATATCACAACCAGCAGCTATTCCAAGAAAAATCTTTAAGATGGTTACTTGGATCTGTGTACACTGCCCACCTGGTGGTTATGGAGTGAACTGTTACTTTAAAGAATAGTTTAAACAACAGCCATGTTTGGGGCAGGCTAATCTTGCAAAGAGAGCAGTACATATAACAGGAGTCTACAGTGTGATAAGGGGAAAATTCAGCTCACTGACTAGATGTTTTAATGTGCGAACTCTAGGGAAATAACATATTGACTATTCTGTTGTGCGCAAGAAAATTGAAGAACCCTTTGCAGACAGAGGGCTTGCAAAGGATTCTTTCTGTTTCTCTTAACCAAAATCTGTGGCAAGATGTTTGAAATCAGCAGGACGCTTAATGCTGCTTTGTTAAATAATGAGGTAATATTTTGTCACTTTTTCTGGGCAGCATCTGTTTTTTCTCCTTTTTCATATGTTGGTGAAGGATTCAGTTTAATCTTATGCAAGTAAGAGATTTTTTTTTAAATCATTCTTCAGTTTATTATTTTTTTCCTTTTGATGCTTTTGGAGAATTGGGTTGTCTTTTATTTGCGGTTTCAATCGGCTGCTGTTGCCTAGGACATTATGCCACGTAAGGCTTCTAAACTGCACAGAGTAGGTAGTTATTAACGCTGAATTGGCTTCTGGTATAGTCCATCTGGGCTCTGTATGAGAGAGCTTGCTAGCGGCTACTGATGCTAAGATACCCGCAACCTTTGGGATGTATGCGTGGTGGAGAGGGGCTCAGTGATATGAGATCACTTCTTTTAAGGGAAACTGTCATTAATGAGTCAAGAAACTGCTCATTTATGGTAAGGAGAGGGAGGGGGGGGGGCTGGGAAACAACCCTGTGATTTCATTTTGATATTGGATTAGCTGTTTAAGACAAGTTTCTTTTTGTGGGGATGGAAGATTGCACTAAAAATATGCTTTGCTCAGGGGCTTGCTGGCTGATGCTGGAGAGGCTGTATAGAGAATCTGATGCTTTACAAATGTCACCACCGTGATGCGGTGGTCAGTCCCTTTCCCTGAAAGATAAATGGTACTATTGGAAACACGAGAATAAGGTTGACTTTTTCAACAATAGGGTTCTGCCTTTGTCTTTCCAGAGAGAGGCCTCTGAGGATGCTTGAGCATTTGTTTTAGTGTTTCTCGGGAAGGCTGCGTGTGTGGGGTGCTTTTTGGGAGAGCGGTCAGTGTGCAGAGTACCTGGATTTATACATGGATAAGATTAGCTAATTTTTGAGAGGAGCAGCGTGTGATTATTGTTTCAGAAAAATGGCTGAATCTTGATATGCACAACGGATTTATAGTAACAAAGTAGGCTGAAGTTGAAAAGACTTAAAAATAATTTCTGGGTGCCTTCTCTGGTGTTATTAACCCCTGAAGAGACCTTAAGTAAAAAATATGCATTACAGATCTAACTTTAATATTTGATGTATGTTTGGACAGGAATCTGTGGTAATATACTAGCTGTTGTAGCATTTTGATATCTGTGTGTTCAGTCTAATGGGTCACCTAAATTTGAGTTAGGAAATGTATCTTACAGGCTCCTTTAATCTATGTTAGTTTTTACTAAGCTACAAATGTGCTCAGAGACATGCATGGTGAGAGAAATCCTCTGCAGCCTTTCACATTGTTCATATTTTAATTGAATTCAGTGCTCATTCCACAAATTGATTGTATGATGTTTTTTAAATGTGATTTTTCTCCTTGCTTGGTTTGTGTATAGCTGGATTTTATGAGCTTTGCTACATTTCATACGTTTTATTGGTGTGTTTAGTCTCTGTGTGTTTGAGTGTATCCACGCTTTAAAGAAATTTAAAATGTACTGAATGTCAGTCCCCAGCTTAGTAGTGTGGAGGGAATATTTATACTTTTTAAAAGATGAAATTGGTAGAACAATGATTTGATTTATGTGTTTTGAAAATGGGGTTTGTGGTTTGTAGTCAGGTTTTCTTTCTCTAGGAAAGAGCTAAGTGAGCTTACAATGTGGCCCATCCTAGCTTTCTCGGTTTTCAGGTCTTACATTTAAAAACGCTTTCAGTGGTACTGATTTTTTTTTTAAAGTATTTTGTTGTGGAAATTAATCTGTGGATGGTAAAACTAAATGATCCTATGTGTATCAATAGGGTAATACTCGGTTGCTTTAGTTGAGATAAAAGTAAATTCAAGGTTTGTTGTAATTACAGAGTGCTATGCCTGGTTACTTAGTACAGAGCATGCTTTAGGAAAATACCTCTCGAGTCAAGAGAAAGAAATGAATGCTTCCTAACTTGTGAGAATTCATACAGAACTTGCCGTGGTCGGACGGGGGTAAAATATTGCTGTTGGAAGTGAAGTTTTGTTAGTTTGTCAGTGGCAGCGAGCGGAGGATTAATGAGTGTGCATTGTTAAGTTAAGCACGTTTCTCGAAGGCTGGAAAAGAAAATTCTTTTAAATGCCCAAAGTTCGCTGTTGTTTTATTTCCTGTCGACTGAAGAATAATGAAGCGAGGTGGCAAAATAATTCTGAAATACTACTGTCGTTCGGGGGGAGCGCCCGATAAAGAGGTGTCTGCTGTGCCTTAGACATTGTCAAGTGGCAGCAACATCAAATCCACTCCTTTAAAAATACGTATTTTAAAAACCTCACCGGGCGGAAGGAAGGAGAGATGGGTTGATTATTAAAATCAATAGTACCTGAAAATAAATGCAGCTTTAAATGCACGTCAAAGTGCTTTTGTTGTGCCTTTAAGCCTAGAGGCAGATCATTAAATATGCATTTCTCCGGAAAGCAACTGTCGAAAAAGATAAGGTGGTTAAAATACGCCGGACCTGGGAGCAGGGCGCGCAGGAGGTAAGGAGATGTAGGCACTGGAGCATGGCCGAGGTACGGCACCGCCGGGCCCAGGGGTGGGAACAGGGGGAACCAAAAAAAAAAAAAAAAGAAAAAAAATTAAAAAAAAAAAAAAACGGGGCTGCGTGTTGTTTCTTCAACCGGGCCTTAATTACTAGACACAAGCAGCAGTTCAGAAATCTGGTCTCTGTTGTTGTAGAGGTCACCGCATCATTAACATTGTCAATCTGGCAGCGGCTAATTTCAATAGCACCTGATGTCGCAACGCCTCCCCCCCCACACGCACCACACACACACCCTCCCTCCCCCCCCCCGCCGCACCCCCCCGCGCGCGCGGCGCGCTCGGCCAATCAGCGCGCGGCGCCGCTGACAGATGGTCCCATAAATGGCGGTAAAGGGGCGACGGCGGCCGCCAGTCGCAGCAGGGCCCGCGCCGCTCCGCGCGCTCCGCTCCGCGCGTCCCGCCCCGCGCCGCTCCGCGCTCCGCCCGCCGCCGGCGCCGCCGCCCTCCCGCCGCAGCACCACACTGAGACAACGAGATAATATACTTAGCTATTATTATTTATTATTTATTATTATTATTATTATTATCGCTGCCGCTATTTTTTTTATTATCGATAATAATTTCTCGCTGCACAAACGTCTAGCAGTGTGCTTTGTGGCTCTTCAAAAAAAAACAAAAAGAGAGAGAATAATAATAATAAAATAATTCCCTGAAACCTTAGCAAAACCGTTAGAAGAGTTGAAGCCTTTCAAGACACCCAATATTTGCCATTAAGAATGGTTATGGTAGGTATTAGTAGTTTTAAAATCTGATCGTAGCGGGTTTATATAGAGGTAGATATAGAAGCTAACATACAGGCTTTCCCCGAATCTGCATCATTCTCAGTCTGTGTTTTCCCATGAATTTAGTTTTCTGCTACTGATCTGTTTGTACATGATCTCTCCCTTTCCCCCCCCTCCCTTTCTCTTTCCCCCTCTCTCTCGCTCTCTCTCTTTCATATTTAATGTCTGCGTATCCTTTAATAAAGGATGTACTTTGTCATTTTAAGGTAATTGCGATTTCTCTCAGAATAAAGAGAAAAGCTCATTTCTAATGCAAGGCTGGTATGTGGCTAACTGAAATGCAAAAGGAAGAAGAGGCTTTTTTTTTTTTTTTTTAAGGGTGGGGGAGAGTTAATTTCCACATTGACATTTTGGAGATACAAATGCAGAGCAAAATTCTTGGGGGGGGGAATGTTAAAAAAAAAAAGCCTCGAGATTGGTAATTTTGTTTTTGGTGGACTGCGCAATAGGTATGGTAATTTTAAAAGAGGGTGATTTATATGAGCTTCAGTAAATGCTGCATATTGTATTTCAAAGAGTTTCCTGTCGTGACCTCATAAAAAGAGGAGGAGGCTTGTATGTGTTGCAGTGCCTAGTATATGTCGATTTTGTTGCATCGTTGGGCAGCAGCGCTGTAAGAAGGAATGTCAGCTTTTACATAACGCTCTTTTTGCTTTTGACTCTGTGAGGGGCTGTAAGGGTCCATCTTTGTGATCACAGATGGAGTGGAATGGCTTGAAAATGGTAAGTGAACGGGGAGAGCCTGCTCGTGGGGTTTTGTCTCGTTTCTCGTGTGCCTCGCGAATTTCTTTTGTTCAGGGCGGCGGATCGTGAGTCATAAAATAAAATTAGAGAGCCTTGTTTATTTTCTTTTTTTTTTTTTGTTTTTTTGTTTTTTTCGGTGGGATATGTCTGCCTGTGCATATGTATCTGTACATCCATTTACCGTGCCCAGCCGCGATGGCACTCCACAGCGTTTCCATTGAACGTTGCGTTTCAGTTGAGCGCGGATGGTCTCTGCTGACAGTCACGGTGTCATGGTACCGCGTGTGCCTGGCGGAGCGGGCGGCCGATGATGCCTTTTAATCTCCGTTCCTATTACACCAGCCTTAAATACAAACCTCATAATCGCCTCTAAAAATCCAGGTATCGCGTTTCCCATGGAGCCGGTGCTGTCGAGGATGGATGGATGGATGGATGGATGGATGGATGGAAGCAAGGGTGTGTTTTTTTTGTGTCGGGGTGGGGGCTGGGGTTGGGGGGGTTGGGGGAAGAGAGCCGTGTTGTTTTGTGCTTTTTTAAATGCCGGGAGAAGTCAAAGCCATTTATGTGAAAAATAGTATTTCTATTTTTAGCCCGTATTCTCCTGGCGGAGGAGCCCGGACGTGCTCATCTCGTCCCCTCTTTTGTGCTTTTCCTTACAGATTGTGCAAAATGGCATGATCAGACACACAACTGCGGGCACCGGGGCTGCGCCGAGCGGGGCGACCCGGGTGGGGGCTGGGGCCGCCCGCACAATGCCCGGCCCTGCTGCCAGCCCCGGCACGGGGGGCGCGGGGACCCCCCCTTTCCCCCCTAATTTAACGTTTTGCAGACTTTTGCCGCGGATATTTATTATAACCGGGGAAACAAAGCGACGGTCTTTTCCCATTCTTACAGGATTGTCTTTGTCTAGCTGCTTGTTTTGATGGGTGTAAAACAAATAAGATTAGACTGAGCAGCCGAACTGAAAGCGATAGCTGGGAGGAAAAGCCAATGAAAGGTTGCCGGGGAAACGAGCATAGGGGAAGCTGAGTGGGGGAGCAGGTGGCAATCATGTGGGAATACTGCAAACAGTGTAAAAAAAAAAACTAAAAAAAAAAAACGAAGCAGGGGCTACCTCGATTATCTCTGCTCTTCTTTGTGGCAGTCACAACTTTAATTATTCTTTATAAATAGGTGTTAATTACATTTCTGGCTCAGGCTTACAGTGATTTCTAGAAATCTGGTTTTAAGCATCTGTTCTTTCTCCTTTGCAAAAGAGGGTTATCTTTTTTTTTTTTCTTCCCCCTCCCTGCTGTGAAATTGTACGTGCAAAAAATTGCAAGGAATCCTGTGAGGCAGTATAAAAAAAAAATGTAAATTATATTGAATGAAGTTGACAGAGGTATAATAGTGAACTCCCACAGCTGATAGCTTCTGCAAATCATTTCTTAGAATTTTCCAGCAAATGTCCCTATGAGAACAGTAGGTAGAATGAATTTACCCTAAGCAGTGATTTTGTGTTAAGTGATATTGGTAATTTTACGAAATCAGATGGTTATATGGCAGAATAATCGGTTCAGGGGAGTTCACCATATTTTAGGGTTTAGGCACTGAGAGGAATTGACAAAAATACTGAAATTATTCTTCTCTTCGTCTCCGGCCCCACCTTTAGCCACAGTCTGTTCTATATCTGCTGGAGCAATATCCACTTCCAGTCTCGGGCTCCTTGTGGCAACTCTACTTTTTAAACCACGGCTGAATATTTTGTTAATCGTGATGGTCTCTTAATTGTAGTGGCAAACAATAATGGGAAATAGCTGGTGGTGCTAGAAGTGTTACAAAAGCGTAGTAGACTAGTAAGTGATAGACAGTAGCGTAAAAGATATAAAAATGTGGTTGCCCAGAAAACGTTCATCTATCACACATCAGGAGGCATAAGAAGCAAAGCAGGAATATAGAACACGCCTTTCTTTCTGTCTTCGGATTTGCAGATATTTTTACTTTATTCCTTTCTCTGGTGCAGGGTTACTTTGAATGCGAATTCAAGCGGGGATAGTAGTGCTTGGTTGAAATAAGAATTTAAAAAATTAATTACCCTTTTTAATTTGTTTTAAGTATTGCTTCTGCTGCAGTCCTTTCTGTGAAAAAGTGATTGAATGGCTCTCTGAAAACTGCACTGCTTTACAATGTAGAGGGGGAGAAAAAATCTTGAGGGGGTGTGTGCGTGTGTAAAATTCCGTATTTTACAGTCTGTGCATGTGCAGAGATGCATTCTGACATGCATTGTAGTTGTACGTGAAAGTAAAATAATTTTTCCTCTGTCCAAAACAGAGATACTGTGTTCTAAATCTGTTAACTTAGTCATGACAATAAATAAGGGTGCCTTTTATTATACACAGCTGCATTGTTTGTTTTAAGAGTCATCAGCTAGTAGTTACATTTTCATTTTCTGTTCAATTTCGTGTTTCTACAAAGATTTAAAAATAATGCAATCCTTGTTTTATGGTGCACGTGTTCCTGCCCTGATCTTCCTCTTTTCTTTGTTTTAAGATTATATTAATGAATACAGCCTGCATGTACATAGTGACATTTTCTTTCTGCATTGTAAATCTTCCTATAGAAAAAATAGCTGTTAAGTTAGTGAAATAGAATTAAGATTGCTAGTAATACTAAATGATGAAAATGTAAAACCTGTCTGAGACAAAAAGATACAGAAAATGTACTTGTCCTTAGACATGACATTTTTCGTTTTTTAAAAATTGTTGTCTTGGTGTACTAGTCAGAAAGGAGGCAATCTTACAATTGGATACTGATGCAATGTGAATACCAGCCATCAGTTTAAAATCCTGTCCTCATGTACTCTGCTAATCAAGTTCCCATGTTAGATACAGGGATGCCTCTCCACTGGTGACTGGCTTGGTTGCCTCCTTTGCTTTCTTCTTCTTTATTAATTTTACCTTTTTGAGCTCTCTCAAAGTGAGCCCGAGCTGTTGTGACAAAGGATGGTTACAATGAGCTGGAAGGGGTATACTTAAAAATCCTGTTTGAATGGGTTTGAAATAGTCTTCATCATCTTTATTTGGTCCCATTAAATATTGTGACTCTATTGAAAGAAAATCTAGCTGCATTAATCTTACATATATGTAATGGATTAATTTTTTTAAATAGTATCTTCTAACTTACAGGGCATGGGTTTTTTTCCTCAGCCTTCCTATTTGGTATGCTGGGAGTGTACTAATTAAATGCAGGTTATTTTCTGTGAGTAATTGTCATACTGTTGGTACATAACCTAGAGCCACTCTACACTCTGAGGTTTTTCAGAAGAAATAAGGTATGATTGCATCCCATATTCTGGCAGGGGAATTTGGTGTCTTCTTTGGGAGCTTGGACTTTGGAAATAATTTCAGCAAACAGCCCAGGCAAGAATTGGACAGTGGCAGAGAATATTGTGGTGAGAGAGATGCAGATAACTTGACAAATCCACTTGTCTGTTTTGGCAATCTGTGTCCTCTGGACGCCTCATTTACATGCCTGGACACATTAAAATGTACATTTGTTTGTCTGTGGGACAGCTAACTGGATACACTCCGATGCACTGGCAAATACTGCAATGCAGTATTTTTTCAATGTCATTGGGGTTTTGGGGGACAAGTGGGCACAAACAGTTTTATTATAAGTGAGGTGATGTTAAGAAGCATGGTACCTCTCTAAGGGATAGGCCAGATTTTGCAAAATTCACTAATCTGTGGTGGAAAGTCACCCCTCCCCCTTGCACTCCTTCTTTTGCTTTTTTCCTTTCTGTGTAGGGTGGAGGAAGAGATGGGTACGTGTGTATTTGTGTGTGTGGTTGTGCATGTGTATCTTCCTTTCCCAATTGAATGGATGTAAAGGAAAACGCTGGGATTTGCATGAGGAGGGAAAGGACATTTGTGTAAGGTAACACTTCCCAACTGTTTCTGTAAATGTCTAGTTGCCAGCGGTCTAGGACTTGGTGCAACTTTAAAAGAAGACACATTTTTAATTTTCTAAAGAACTTTCTGAAGAGGAGGGCAGTGTTGCAATTCAACAAGTATGATTGATAGCCTGTTTTATTAGGATTTAATCTATCTGTAAAGGGTATCTGTACCTCGCCTTAGCTTTGGGGTATGTTTAACCATTTGAGATAATGTAAAAGGAAGAGGTTGGAGAAACTGATACTTAGAGACTCCTTGCTTGCTTTTCCCGTGAAATGATCAGTCTTTACTTTTTTAAATACTGGAATATTTTAGGTGCAAGGGGCTTTTGTAGGTCACTAGCTTTACAGCAAGAAGAAGAAAGGGGGGAGAAAAGGTCTCAGTGTGTCAGAGGCAGTAATTGTATAAAATTAGCCATCTAGAAAAGGCAGGAAAGGAGGCACTAATATGTGAAACAGCACTGTGCTAGTCAGGGAGATAATGAGTGATAAATTTGAACTGGTGCAGTGGTGTGATGCCCATTAATTTCTCAGAACCTTGACTTTGCAGGTTTGTTACTCCGTTGTTCACACCTTTAATTATAACTAGTTTTGGATGATAGCTTGGGGCACTGAAGATGAGACCTTTTGTTTGTTGTTTACTCATTTAAATATTCAGAGTTTGCAATAGCATTGGAACATCAGTGTTAGAAATTACATACTCTCAGATGAGATTATAGTAAGAATGCAGTTAATTCTTGGAATTGCTTAACATTGTCTTATTTCTAGCATTTACATTGCTTGCATGAATTCATTATGAATTAGCTCAGCAATATTAGGTTGAGCTTTATTTTCTGTAGTGAAAATCTGTGTGCCCTAATGGAGCTCCTGATGCGTTATTGCGAGCCCCAAAAAGTAGGGAGGAAGTGGAGAGCCCATCTTACCTATTGTTCTACCCTTGACAGTGCCTTTCATGAGGACTCTCACCTCAATGGCTGAGAAAATCTGTACAAGTCAAGAAATGCTGAGAACCAGTTAGGAATTGTCAATTAAATGGGGAGAAAAGACGGCATATTATGAAAATATTTAAAATAAAGGATAGCTAAACCTTTGTGTGTCCTCTCTGGAAATGAGATGTAGTTGCAGAGTGTAAGATACGAACCTGGCTTTGACAATATTTAGAGGCATGATGTATAGAAAATGCTGTAGTACGCCTTCGTTGCTAAGGCACGCACAGTTGCGTCAGCATTGCTGTTGTGATGGGAAATTATTCGTCCTTGAATTCTGGGGGAAAATAAGCTTTCATTTATTTTATTCTTTTAATTTTAAACTTCTCTAATTGCTATAAAATTCCGTATACTGCTGCTGGTAGTCTTCCCAGTCTGGAGCCGTACGCCAGCGTGTTTTCGGCGTCAGGGCGGTGACATTTGGTGGCTTTGGAGCGCTGGGGACCCTTGGAGCTGAAGGTGGCGCGATAACGTGTGTTTGTTTCAAAGCAGACGCCCGTGACTATGGGAGGTGGCTCTCGCTTGCAGTGCTTCGAGAAGGTTCCCCACGTAACGCATCCGTGCCCACGTAAGTGATGTTGGCAGAGGGCAGCAGCGCCACTGGAGCCTCTCCAGTAGCGCCGGCCCTTCAGCGCCGCCGCGCACCTGGCGGCGCTCGCCGAGCCGCGCACGGAACCCCAAACCGCTTCCGCGGGTTTCGCTTCCTGAGGGACGCGCGGAGAGAAGGTCCCACCTGATCCCCATGTAGAGGCCCCTAAAGGTTGCTGCTGGAGCAGGTAACTGTGCCCCGGTCCTACCTGTTGGCCTGTAGTTGCATGCAGTCCCCTTTGGAGAGGCTGAGTGGTTTCCTGAGCACTTCCCAAGTATTTTCTGCCAGGCTGAGTGCTGTTGAAAAGGCTTTGTAGAGACATGAGGGATGAAGGACGTGTGTCCTTCTTGCTTTTCTTCCTTTTAAGAATCTCTCATGGTTGCATTCTAGAAAACCAGCAAAGACAACAATTTACTCAGAATTTATAACTGAAGGAGAACTGCCTCCTCTTGTAATGTTATGTCTAATTGCCCAGCAAGGACATGGGATTTCTGCTACTGCTGGTCAGGACAGTTGCTAGAAGTCCTTGTTTCTCTACTGTTCTTAACAGCAAAACTGGCGTTTGTGAGTTTGGGAATTATTATTGCTAGACAGAAGTTCATTGGAAGGCTTGACAATGAGGGTTTTTTTGGTTAATACATGGATTAATTAAAAGACTCTTGATGTCTATGAAGTGCTTGGTGTGTGTGGAAGTCAACCTGGTTCTAGTAGTTCTGATTAGAGGGTCATAAAAAACTACATGGGCAAAATACAAACCTTTTTGAAGAGTCGAGTGCTAATATGGAGGGGAGGCCAGGCCTTTTTTCAGTCCCCTTCAGCTGATAAATAGACACCCATAGTCAGCAGCAGTTTAATGTTAGATAACATGAAATTCATGACTCAACGGCATGAAATAACCCGTATTTAAGTCACTACACTGTGGTGGAGTGTTAACACTTTCTGCTTTGGGGATCAGAGGTATTTGGAGTATTTGGCTTTTCTGCCTGCCTGAGGGGTTTATAAATGTGACTGTTAATTGCAGTCCTTGTATTAATCTTCTGTTGGTCCTCCTTAATCTTTTAATGGTGGTCGGCGACTTTTTCCTTTACTATGTGCAGAAGATCTTGTGGGCAAAGATGTTATTTCTGTAAAGCACAAGGCACAGTCACGACTCCGTAGAAGTAATAATGTATGTAAATAAATGCTTCTTAAATAAAAATAGTTCAAATATATCTTTGTTCCAAATGAAGTTACTGGCAGTAGATGAGTAGGGGGAAGTTGATTTTTAGCAGAAAGCATGAATACTGGAAATTCTTCCTAATATGCCTGTGCCAGCTATACTGTGACAATGTTGCTGTCGATTCCCTTCCTGTGAGAGCAGCTGTTCAGGGAATTAACTCTGCTTGACGCGGAGGGTCCTGAAAAATTCAGTGTGCAGCTACGGTGGTGGCTGTGGCCATTTTTAGTGTGGCCGTTGATAGGAGCTAACTCTGATCCAGCACAGTAGCATATTGTTCTTTAGCCTAACTGGGCCAGGACAGAATTATCATTCTGTATTTCGTGTGCTCTGTGAGAGATTCCGGAGAGCACTTCAGAATTTGACATTGTGTTTGATAATTTATAGAGCACAGTTTATATTTAACTGTAGACATACTAATCCAGGGGAAAAGAGTAGTGTATTTTTAGAATCCTTTTTTTATTGTCTGTGCTTGTCATCACCCAACTACTGAAAGAAGTGCTCGCAAATGTAAATGCTCAGATAGAAATTGAGTTTAATTTCCATCGTTAGTCTTTGCTAAGTGCACAAGTGAATGTTACTTGTGTGATGCTCTCTGAGGTGATCAAGGAGCTTTGCAGCCGTGCGTAGCTGATGCGGCTGCTGGGGGAGCCACGTTCTCCTCCAGCATTTCAGCACCAGGCTGGACCAGGACACTGGGGCTGAGTGCCTCCATGGCCAGGGTGCTTGGCTGGTGTGGTCGTTTTAATAGTGACAGTGTGACTTCTGTCACCAGCCTGTCTGAGGTGAAATGGATGGAAGTGGATCCAGCTCCAGGTTTAAAGCGCCTGCCTGTGGCCGCTGTGTGCTTTAAGGAAAGCACAGCCAATAGAGGACAGTAACTTGGTTGCTTTGGCTTTTTTAATACTCAAGCATTAGTTCCTGTGTGTTTAGGCTCTTAGGACCTTTCCCCCTGCTGATCTCTAATAGTCGATGTTGTATTTCCAGTTACTTTTTGATGTCTAAGTGAAATGTCATTTGTGGGGCTTGGAGTCAGGACAGCTGGGGTGGTCTGTGTTCCCCCTTGTCCCCAAGCACCTGAGCCTGAGCAGGGACTGAGCTTGGCAGGGCTCCCATTGGGTGCTTGAGCAGAATTATTTGAACCACTGGTTTGTTATCCATAAGGTCTGCTCAGCTTTTGAAGAGGAGTTTTGGTACATTTTTAATTTCTTGCTGTTCAGGGTATGTTTGTTCATTTACATTTATTAAGGAAGGTGTTTGGTTTGGCCCGTGGCATGCTTCTCTTCTGTAGTACAGAGATTAATAGTTTGTCTAGGATAGAACATAAGGATCTGTCAGCCTGACCTGTGACAGATATGTCCTTGATATTTTGTCCTTTATTGATGAAGAATATATTCCTAATCTCTAATAAGTCTTTGAGTTTAGCATAGATGCTTTCATGCATGAGATTGTTTGAATTTAAGCATTACTGAGATATTTATCCCATGCAGTACTTTAAAACTTATACTCATTTAAGCCATTTTGTAGGTAGCTTTGTGAGACCATCTGAGTAAACAGCTACCTCTGTTCTCTCAAAGGTGATTTCTGATTATTTTGCTCCCAGAAGCTTCTCAAACTTAAAATTTCTATTATCCACTCACTTTCATTAAGGTGGTGATGGCATATTATTTTCAATAATTCATTGTAACTTTATCTACCATAGGTATGTTACAGAAGTAAGAATGCTTATGTTTTATGAGAAGGTTATTTCCATAAGCAATGCTAGTGTGATACAGAGCTGTAGACTAGCAGGTGAATTGTGGTAAAGATGTAAATTTCTTTGTTATTTTTCATCTGGTTAAGTTTTAAGAGAAATACCGATAGCTTGCAGCAGGCAAACATTTCTTATGATGGAGATAGGACTTAGCTGAACATCATAGTTTCTATTTTGGGGTCTGTCTCGCTTAGACCTGCAAGCTGCAGTATCCATAGAGATGCTGTTGCCAGCAGTTGAGATGTACACATGTTGATTAGTGTTTCCTAATTGCATTTAGCAGTGTGTCTTCATTAACATCCTGTTGAGGACAGAGCCTTAAAACATCTTGGTTGGGTTGTGTGTTTCACTAAGCCATCCATTCCTGCCTAATAGAAGCCTGGCTTTGCATGAAAAATACATGGGCAACATTTTCAGAAGAGCTTATGGCTTAGGAGCTGAAATCCTATTGCAGTGAACTTTAATGAATATTAAATTGCTTAAGGGCTTCTGAAAATTGTAGCTTTTTGTTTCTAGAACTTCAGTAGAAATAACAGCAGTGGGGGGTTGGATGTTCCTAGGCTTCACGGAGAGCCTGCACTGTCCTTGCTTTGCTTTGCCTTCTGGTAAGTGGATGCTTTTAGGTTTCAGTATGGCTCATGACACAGGTTTCACTGACTAAACTCTGGGGTTGCAAATGATTCTAGATTATTTTCTTAAAGGGAAAAAAGCATAAAGTGGAATTGTGACAGGTCTACAGCAGCTGAAGACTTGCAGCTGTCTGCTTCTTTATGAACATGTACGTCCCCGTGGGAATCTGTGCGTCAGTACACAGTGCCACATACATATTCCCAAGTCAGTAATAGAATTCAGTTACAGATTAGCAATATATAACTCAGTAATAGAGTCAGTAAACCAAACAAGTAAGTAGTGATTAGGAAACAAAACTGAGCTAAAAATAAAATTCAGAAAGTAACCAGAAATATAAAAAGACTCTCAATTTCCTTTGCTTTCATTTCAGTGTATTTTTAGGCTGCATGTCCTTTAGACTGAGAATGTCTTAAGTGTTGATCTCTTCCACGTTCTTACTGTCTAATATGTAGGCTTTTGAGAGACCCTCTTCAGTATTTCAGTTTTTCTCATGTCCTTAGTGTTTTTGTTGGTATATCTGGTTTTTTATCACCCTGTTAACACTTATTTCAAACATGGTTTCTGTTAGTCACAGTCTCTTTTTCAAGAAGGACAGTGCCGTCACTGGGAGACCTCTTGCCTTCGTGGTATCTAATATCTGCAGCCCATGGAGAAAGAAGATGGTTTCATCAAATTTTGGCTTGGAGTGTCAATCAAAGAGCTCTTTTTGCTGAGACTTGATTTTTTTTTTTTATTCCTTTAGCCTTCATATGAGTCTTGAGAGAGCAAGTAGTAGCCTCAGTGAAAAGACAGGAGGGAATAAGAAGCAATCTGGAATGATGAAATTACTGAAATAAAGCCCTTGTAAAATTTTAGGCACCGGGTTGCCTGGTATGAATTTGGCAGAAGTAGAAGTGCGATTGAAGAAGAAATAGATGTTCCTTCAGAAGTGAAAGCCTGACCGTGTTGTCTTTATTTCAGTCCAAAAATAGCGCAGCCCTTTGAGCAGAGGCGGCGGGTGACCCCCAGAGACGCGGGTGGGCTGGAGCCACTGGTGGCCTGTCCCAGGACACAAGTAGGACACAGCCCTGCCACCAGCCTCTGTTGTGGTCTGTGGATGCAAGTGGTTGTAGGGGTTTTTAACCTGAGCTGGTTGGGTCCCTCATCTAATAGGACACATCCTTTTTCCTCTCCTGGTGTTTTCGGTGATGCCTTTCTCCAAAGCTGTGTTCCAGAGTCGTGTTTGAATGCTGCGAAGTCAAGGTTATGTTTTCCTGCCTCTTCCTGTCTGAATTGCATTTAATGGTAGAAATTATCATATACGCTGGTGAAACCATTCTAAATAAACCAGGGGATAACTGGCTGGCATTCCAAAAGTCAGTTTGTCTTAATGAAAAGGACGACCCTGATCCAGAGACAGAAGGGAACTTCTGTGCCCAGCACCTATTACACCACTTTCTTCCTTACCATCTCCCAAGTGCTGTTGCTGTGGGCTTCAATAAGATACTGGGAGAACACTGAAGAATAGAGCCAAGCACCTCTGATGTTTCCAACAGGCATAGTTGCCGATAATCTTTGCAAGAGGCAAAGAAAAAGCTGGAAATAGTTCAAAGTAAAGCTCAGTAGAAGTTCATAAAGCATCTCATATTTTGTGAGCTGAGGTAATACACAACACAGAATTATAACTATATTCTGCTTCTGGACAAACATGGTTGTCCTTATAAATGTGCCATTTCTGCTTCCCAGAAACTGCTGTGCGTGGAGTGCTTGTCTGTGCACCTGCTCCCCAGTCCTGTGTGTTTCCTCTGAGCTTTGCAGAGTGCTGAGCTCTATGAATGATAATTGTAGCTCTCCTCCTCCAATTTCTTAACCCCAGAGTACCTGCAGGAAGAGTAAGAGATTATGCCAAGTATATGGTATGGTGCCTTTGTTCCTGTCTTCAGTGTAGTTACTGGATGTGTAGTTCCAGGAGTGTTTTCCCCTACTGCTCAACTAGTAGCTGTTGATGTTGAAATAGTTGCAACTTATTTTGGTGCATACTTTTTGCTGCCTACTCATTCCCTTTTGTTCTTAAAATCAAATACAAAACTGTAGAGCCCATATCTTTGTAGGAACAGAAGACATCTGAAACTCTCAAAAAACCTGTAGTTTTAGTGCATCATTATTATATTGGTTTTCTTTTTGAATAGGTTGTTAGGAATGGTATCTTATCAGTGGGCCAGGTTTGAGGGTAGGGTGGTGCATTACAGGGCTGTCACAGCTTCCTGTGTAACTTCAGCAGTTTGCTTAGATACTTTCATCTGGTTTGACTTTTATTTCGCTTCTGTGAAATCTGGAATAAAAAGTAACAGGTTTTGCCTGCTTTTTGTCACTGTGTTGGTAGAGCAGCAGTCCCTGCCTTACTGCCCATTTGTACAGCTCAACTTGGTGCTGCTGTGGGTTATGACCTTCAGGCACTGCAGTGATAACAAGTAATATTGCCGCTAAACTTTGCTTTCATTTCACTGCAGACTGGGGACAGAATATTTTGGTTTAGCATATTCATGAAATAGCTTATTATGGACTGGTTCAGGATAAATTTAGCTATTAAAGAAAATAATTTTCTCCTTTATTTGAACTGAGGCTTGCATCTTAAAATGAATGCATTTGTTGTCTCCATTTGGATCATTTTTGTGCTCTGCACAATTATTGTGGCACCATAAATGTGAATTTGCTGAAAGTGTTTGAACGCCATTTCAACCTGAGTGCAGCTCACTCTGAAAGCAAGTTAAGACGGCTGTATCTGTGCCATGAGAGCCAGAGATTGCCAGTTTTCTGAGCTGAGACTTTCAGCTGTTTCTATATTTAAAATATTAAATGTGACTTTTACTCCAAGGAAGGTAGCATGTAGAAGTGTGTGTGAGTGGGGAACATGTCAAAATACGGAGGGTTAGATAATGATTTGTTTCTGGGGTATTGGGTTTGCCTCCAGGCAGATAGACTAAAAAGCTTCATTTCCCCCCTTTATTTCATGTTCATGATGTATTTATTAGGTAAATAATAGCAAAGTCTAGTTGTGCAGTACGTAAGCTTTAATAAAAATGTAGTTGACAGTGAAATCTGACAGTTGTTACAGTTAAGAGAATCTGTACTGGAGCTGCACACAGAGCATCACTTGCTGCTCCTGAGGTCACTTAAGAAAAAGCCCACGTGTGGTCCAGGTGCACCTGCTTCTTGCTCTGGCTGCAGTTGTGGTTTTGAACCAAGGAATGCTTAAAATCACTTTATGTTCTTTTCCTTTAACACTCTGATGGGAAGGTGGCATGATGTGTCCTGAACATTCTGTGATCCAGTGCCTCATTCTGTGAAAAAATGTGCTAAATCCTCATGGAGCAAGTAGCAGTCTGGTGCATTTTAAACTGGGCTGGGGTTCCTGGGCTGGAGCAGGGCTGAGGGGCCTGGATGTGTTTGTGTGTTGTGCTCCACGCCCATGGATCAGCCTCCTGGCTTTGGCATGGCTATTCATGGCTCAGCAGATGGCAAGGCTGTGCATGGGCTGGTCGAGCAGCCCCTGTAAATGGGGATTTTCTCACCTGCAGAAAACTTCTGGGGGAACAGACTTGTACTGTGCTGACTTCCATTCAAAAGAGCAGATATGCAGGGAGTTAAAGCCTTTTCCCTCATTGTATGAGGGAAACCTTTGTGAATCTACATTTATTTTCTTTGAGAGGTTTTGTTTGTTTCTTCTTTTGTCATCGTTTTTCACGAGATGGCTGTGGGACCTCTGCCATGGCACCATTTGTTTTCACTTGTAAAAGCAAACAACTTGCAATGCTAATTAAAGAGCTTTTTTAGATAAAGTAAGAGCTTTGCATTATTTATCTAAACTCTTTTTTATGGGAAAATGTTCTGAGTTTGTTCATTAATGAACACTTAGAAATAATATAAAATTAGACCTCATGAATTCTTCATGAGGTGTAATTTGCCATGATCTTTTTTCTTGGCATTTAGGTGCTGTGAACAGTTCATTATTCATAGCTAACTTTTTGACTTCTGAGTCCTCAAAATGGATATGTCTGCATGAATTTTCTGGGGTTTAGAATTTTTTTCAGATTTTGATTTTAGGAGGAGATTGCTTCTGGTGTGTTTAGAAATACTCCTCTTTAGTGCCTGTAAATAATACTTAAGATTTTTTGTGATATTTTTTTTTTAATACATACAAAATTAGTTTGTTTATTGTGGACTATGGTCAGTAGAGTATACATAATTCAGACAGGAGGAATGGATGCTGGCTATTTGCTGAATGCAAGCTCCTTTTGCTGTACATATGTGAAAGCCTCAGTTCAACATGCAGCCCTTCTTTTAGACTGCTGAGAAGGAATTTTGTAAATATAAAAAATGTATATTTACATTTATCAAGCCATTGGCTATTGCTTATGCATGCAATAGGGAGATAAGGCTGTCTTAGTCTGTGGGTAGTTTTCCAAATGATTCATTAACTGTGCTTTGTAATGGTAGATGGATGTCACACATTTACTGTAATAAGTGAAGATTAGTGTCAGTTACTCCAGCTTGTAATAGTTGGTAATTGTAATAGTTCTGTTTATACATACAGGTATTTTTTGCGTTATTGTTGGAGCTAATATTTTAGCAGGAATAAATTGAAATTAGTTGAATTAATTGAAAAAACAATGGAGATGTGATGGAAGTATTTCTGAAACATTAGTAATGTAGGAGTAGCTCTAATGGGTATTTGTGGCAGATACTCTGTGGGAGAGGTTTATACCAAGCCTTTTGGTAAGCAGTGTTTTGCAAAACACTGGCAAAGCTTCTGTTGTCTTCCCCAAAGCATTTATTTGTGAAATCTGTCAAACTAAAATACCTCATACTTTGCTGATACATTACCATAGTGAGAAAAGTAGCACACCAGGATATGGTCATTTTTTTAAAACAGGAGTCTGATGAAATACATGCACAATTTGAAACATGTAACTTACTAAATCAGTGTTGGAATTCTACCACAGATAGTATTTGTCAGCATTAGAATATTGGTGGCTAAATGATCAAATGTCTGTTAGCTATAACTGCAGTTTATTCCTCAAAGATGCTATTACCCTATATATAGAGTATCATATGGCAGTATTGGGAGTTTGGCAAGTTATTGCCCCCAAAAAATAAAATGCTTCTTTATACCAGTAGCATGTGACTGTCATCACACATGACATTTGCACCATAATATTTCAGGACCGGTAGTAACTGCCTAAATTGGGTCAGAAAAGGTCTACAAAAAGAGATATTGCTCAGAGCACAGATATTGCTGAATTTACTTGCTTATGGAGGTATAAGAATACCTTCAGGGATAACAGTGTATTTTGTTTTTAAAAAAAATAACATAGGTGTTAAGTCACTCTTGAATTTTCAACATTTGTTTTGCCTATATCCAGATGTATCCTTGATGAGTTAGGCTGACTTAGAGCTTTCTTGGGTATTTTGGTAGAATTTAATTGCAGCCCAATACTTTTCTGTACGTTAAAAAAATTATTACCAGTAATTAAAACACAAAGTTAACTGTGTGCCCTAGAAACTGGAGTATTGATTTTAAAAATACTCACATTGTGGTACAGGTATTGAATTAAAAATTTAAATCTTAGTGTTGTGCATAGAGGAAAAAAAAAACATACAGCGACTGTCATGTTGAAATCTATTTGAATAAATAATATTCCTCTTATGTAATGTGCTGACTGATGTGGAATCAACAGCTACTTAATATTAAAGCCAGTGCTTGACAATAAACATCCCAGGGCATGCACACTGAACTCTGCCCGGGGTTTGAGCTTCGGGCGTGTCGGGGACAGGACCAAATGTCTGGGGAGGAGAGCCAGGGCTTCCCTTTTGGTTACCGTTAATTAATGTGAGTTTCTATTCATGGCAGGAGTCAGAACGCACACCTGAAGTGTTATTCCTTTGTGCCTGTGAGAGCTTCGAACGCCAGCTCTGCTACAGAACTGCTTTGCACAGAAATCACTCTGTAAATGGAGACTTAAAATTATGCAGTAAAAAAAAAAATCTGAAGTCCTTTATCAGAAATGCTTTTCATAATTCTTCAACATCTCTCTCTATCCATTATCTTTTTTTTAATATGTGTATAGCAAATGGATTTTCAGTAACCTATGACTTGGCAATAATTTGAAGGGCAAATAAGTGCCTTGGTTTTCCGTTCTACTATTAAATAATCAGGAAAACCTAATTGAAGTTGAGAATAACTAGAAAGAAAACCTGGCACCTGGTGCAAAATCAGTTTATGCCAAGATACTTTGAAGTATATGAGGAAATGTACTTGTTCAGGAACAGATTTTTACCGAGCAGCTTACTCTTAATGTTCTGAATGTGTTAAATGTCTTGGGTTGAATTCTGTTCCTTTGCTTGGTGGGGAAAGTATGAATGCTGAAAATTTAACTAAAAACCTTTTGCAAAATGCCTAAGTAGGACACCAAGCAGTTAGGAATTTTGTTTTCTTTCACAGATTTTAAAAAGATCCAGGGTTATTGTCTACCGCGGGGAACTATAGATAGCTTTTGAGTCTGTTGCTAATAATAGATGCTGTACCTTCCTCGGTGAGTGGTGCTGAAGTCCTGCTTCTGCTGAAACTGAAACCAGAGGTGTGCTGTCCCTGCTGGCTCCAGGGGGGCAGGATCAGTCCCTAAAACCGCAGCTCATCTTGTGGGGTTTTGCATTGGGAAGAATACGGTCCTGTGATGTAAAGGCGGGCGGGAAGCTGCCGTTAACCATGTCAGCTGCTTCACTCACCCTCTCACTGTGCCTTGGCGTCGGAACTGGGATTTTCTCCCCCAGATTTCGGCCGGGTGGCTGCGGGTGCAGGCCGTAGGAGCGGGCTGTGCGGAGCGGGAGCGCGGCCGCCTTGGGGTGCGAACCCCGGCCCCGCAGCGGCTGCTGGCGGAGCTCGGAGCCGTGGGGTCGCGGAGGTGCGGAGATCAAAGGATGATCTTCCAGCTGGAATCCCGAGCTAAACAGATTTAGCAGCATCTGAAGCGTTTAAGTAGTACGTGTGAGTAAATACATGGGTGGAATTAGCTTGGAGAAGGGAAGGGAGTATGGCCGATGCTGGGTAGAAGGGGGAATCTTGAAGGAAGAGCGTGTGGGGCTGGCACAGCTTGGCCAAGGATGCCGGCAGTACTTGGTGCCACGTGGCTGGTAAAATTGGCAGGGGGATTCTGGTTTGGATGTGCCCATGTCTTTCAAGAAGTGACTATTTTTGTGCAGTTTATTTTCAAAATGATTCTGCTGTGTGGTTTTAAGGCATCTCTGTTAAGCACAATGTGGCAAGGCTTCTTTTTATTTAAAAGCTGTTAAACCAAGTAGCTATTCCTGGGCTTGATAATAAAAATAATGGTAATTCAAAACTTATTTCCATTGATAAAAAAGAGGGTTATTTCCTAAATGAGGCATTAAACTAACACTGAAGCGTTTCAATTAAAAAAAAAGACATGGCCAGAATATAACCTGTTTAGACTCTGAGCCACCCTCATGCAGTTAATTTTAGAATTGACACCCCTTTTTTGGGGGGTGTGTGTGTCCCCATCCTCCTGAATTACAGGCCTAATTTGTCACAATATGTACATCCCTGGATTTAAAAAAGAAAGCAAATTAAGTCTTGAGTAATTATAATAATTACAGGATCGGCAGAATACCAGGTTCAGAGTGTGTTGTGCCTTAGCCCCCTGTTCTCCCGTGCTGTCCGTGGGCAGTGGAATCTCCTGCCTGGGGCAGCAGTTTGCATCACTGACTCTCTGGTGGAGAGAAGCTGAGCCCATCTGAGGGATGATCTTCGATTCCAGTGAAGCTGCACATCACAAACCTCACAGCAGGCAGCAAGAGCCACCATTTGTGTTGCTTCAATTTATCCAGAACTGAGGCTAAGCTGTCCCTTCCTTTGGCAGCACTGGGGACAGTGAAGGTGGGCTAGAACCCACAGTAGAGGCAAATTATATAGAAAAAGCTCGAAGTACCCAGGTTTTTCTGCTTCCTTTGTCTGCCTGTGCAGTTTTGGGATGAAAACTTGTGTTCTGCAGATAAACATGCAGGCAGCTTTGCTCACGTGATGGGTGACACTGGTGACAATGGGGCTACTGTCCTGCAACACACTTTGTTAAGCTTTTGTCGTTTTTTGGAAAGGTCTATTTAAGTCTCTTCGGTGAAAATTGGAGATTTCTGTTTCAAGACAGATGTGCTTGTTATAATTGCAGCCTTCACCTGTGCCTGATAAGCCTTTCTTTGATTAAACCTTTTTGATTATAGTAAATATCTGAAGACCTTTGTATCTGTGAAGATTGCAAATGCAGGGCTCTATTATTTAAAGACATGTCAGTTCATTAGTGGAAAATATATGTGGAGAATATAGGTCATCACTGGAACCAGTCAATGGTATGTCTTGGGACACCAAGTTTATTAATTGAAGGCAAGCTGAGTGACGACATGGTGCAGATTGACTGTGCCTGGTTAATGTTGTTGTCATTGCACTCTGTGATACAGTTATTAAATAGGTAAAATATTTTACCTTTTCATATAGAGCCATACACTTACTTCATCTGATTTAATGGAACTATAATTTTAATTATGATTATTACCTTAAATTATAATTAAATTTATGTGGTTTAAATTTACATTTGTGAAAATGGCTGCGTGATGAAAGCAGAAATCAGCTTCGCATTAACAAAAAAAGGTTTTTTTAACTGCATCTTAGTATATGCTCACAGCCAAAGACTAGCATGACCTACTTTGCAACAATAACAGAGGAATCAAGCCGGGTTTTTTTGTTGAAGTATCTAAATTGGCCATGAATGCTACCTACTCATTCGTTTGTGAGTATCTTTAAAAATAGCTATTGTATCTATGAAACTTAAGGGTGGTTTTTTTTTCCCCTTTCTCTTATTTTGCTGTAGATAATTAGCACCATGGAGCCTCAGGTGTCGAATGGCCCTACTTCCAATACAACCAATGGACCCTCCAGCAACAGTAGAAACTGCCCTTCCCCCATGCAGACAGGGGCTGCTACAGATGACAGCAAAACCAACCTCATAGTCAACTATTTACCCCAGAACATGACCCAGGAGGAGTTCAGGAGTCTCTTCGGGAGCATTGGTGAAATCGAATCCTGCAAGCTCGTGAGAGACAAAATCACAGGTAAGTGCTTGGTGTTGTGGGGTTTGCCTGGTAAGGGTCAGCTTGTGCTTGGGGTCAGCAGAGCCCTGGTGCTGCTGTATTGCAAGTGCTAACACAGGCACTGCATCTGCTGCATTCCCTAACTTCAGGGGCAAGCCTGTTGTTTTCAGGGCTGCACACTGGATCTAGAGCAGCTGAGAAGCCCCTTGTCTCTCAGCGTCTACAGATCTGGTGAGAAGTCTGAACATGGCCAGGCTGCATGTGTGTAACACACTGTGCAGCTTCCTGCAGGAGAGCTTAGACAGTGGCCTTGCTTTCCTCTTCATCTCATTTTTATTTAACATGGACTGGTCTGAATGGCTTGAGCCAAATGATGGTTCCTAATTCTGTCTCTGCCATTTGAGCTTCCCCTCATTAATTTCAGCCTGTTTAAGACCACTCTAAAGTGAGGTGGTTCTGCATGTCCATCACAGCTTATTGACCATGGTGTTCTGGAGCAGCACTGGGCTATACTTGAGACACACTGCTCTGGATTTCATTCAGACAGCTCTAGATAATAGTTAATTAACTCTGGTCCCCAAAAACATTTTAGTTTGCAGGGGTCCTTTTTCATATGAAGTAGCGCCCGTTGGTAGGTGCCTTCAGAATAGCAGCCTCCCGTGGCAGATGCTGCCTCAACAAGGAGAGGTCTGCACTGTCACTAGAGGAGGTGTGGATGGGTGCAGATGCACCTGGCCTGATCCACATCCTTGCTGCTGCAGCCAGGAATCCACTGGTGCACAAGATGGGATGAACAATCAGCTTTTATAGGTTAGTTTTCTGGGTTGTGTGTCTACTCACACCGTAGGTGGGAGCAGCTGAAATTTCACTGCTGTTCAGTGCATCACCAGTGCTGTTATGTTTAGCACAGAGAGCAGCAGCCTTGGGAGGGAAAGGGTTCCAAAAAAGGAGTCAGCTCCCCTCAGAGGCTCTTCTGGCAACTTGGGGGTGTGCTCTGTGGGAAGAGGCACCATGGGAAGATGAGGAATTAAAATGCAAATCTTCATACCTGCTTCTATAACATCCTGGCAGCCATTGCACTGGCAGCATTAGCATGATCTGCTTAGTGCTTTTCAACATGCAATGTTCCTTTTTTGTTTACTTCCCGACACACAGCACTGCTCTGGTTGAACACAAGGCACATAACAAATGGCAGTAGCTGCAGGGCAGCTTGAGTCCTCACAAGTGTAGTCCAGCAGAGCTTTCTTTAGCACGTTGACCATGATGTATCTATTGCATTAAATCTTCTGATTTGGCCACAGCTCTGGGTGTTCTGAAAAGAAGATGGAAAATGGAATTGACTTTTATTTACTTTGGGGTTTTTTTCTACAGGCCTTTGTTTTTCTTCTAGGCTGAAAATAATCAGAAAAATTTAACTGCAGGTTAGTTCAGTTATTTCAGGCAGAAGTGAAACCTTCATCTACAGGAGTCTAGGGTGCCTAGCTTGAATTTTCATCTTGTGTTTCACGAGCTTTTACTACTTACTCTATCCCTCAAATTCATGATGATGTTCTTACAATAAACTTTCAAGACTTAAAATATTCAGTGTTGTTTTCATAGGGAATGTATTTGGACAGAGAGCCATTACTTCATTGGCAAGGAACAGTATTCTTTTTGTTTCATTCCATCTCCAGGCTTTTGTCTTTCTGTTTGAAGATATGAGAAATTTGCTATATGATCTTCTGACACATTCTTGGGTAGTTTTTTTTGCCTGTGCTTTTTCTTTCCATACAAGGTGCATAAATCTTTGATCACTAAAATACTTTAAAGGAACCATTCTTTAAAAAAAACTTGTGTAGATGCCTTGAGGACATTACCCCTACGTGTTGTTTTAAGAGGTGATACAAGTACAAAAGAGCCATATTTGCAAAAAAAAAAAAAAAAATTGTGCTCCAAATTCTGTGCCGTTTTTGAAAACAGAATTTCATCTGCCAAGATTTTCAGGCCTGTTATCAAGGCATTGTGCAACATTAGTGAATTTGAGGATGCATATTCATTCCTCACATTGAATTCAGAGTTAATAAATCAAATTCAGTCCTCTGCCAGAAGCAGTTTGTGTTTTTAAGGTTCTTAGAACATGGAGAGTAACAAAATGGAAATGCACTGAGGTCACAGCCAGCTCATCTCTCTGGATCATCATGTAAGCATGCTCCTCATTAGGCCCCTGGACTGGTGTTTTTGGGAGGGGAGGGATGGAGGTATGCCAGTAGGCTGCAGGAGGAATGACTGGCTTTTCAGGGGTTCTTTGCTTTTTCCTTATTAAAAATCAATAGAAGTATTATTTCAGGCAGTGAAAGCTGTATTGAAAAAAAAAAACCCAGTGAAGTCTTAAGCTATTGCTTCCGCAGTGAAGATGTGAAACAGTTTAGATTTTGCCTGCTTTTAGACTTGTCATTGTTTCTGTTGAAAATTTTGTGGCTTTAATAAATCTAAGCTAAGCATGCTCTGTTTTGTTATGCCTTTTAAAAATGTGCTGTTCTTTCTGTTAAAAGTCTGGTTTGTGTTCATATATTGTAAGTTTGCTTCCTTCTTGCTGGGCTGAATTATCAGGCAAATCAAAAAAAAGTCAGAATAAAAAGTTGTAGGGAGAGCTTGCTTCAAGAAAAATAGAAAAGGTCATAAACCAAATCATGATTAAATAGTTCTCCTGGCAAAACCATAGTAGAAAATCTCAAATGTATTTCTGAAGATAGGTAGCATTGAATTGGCTCATGAAAAAGATTCTATTTCCCTTGTCAAGGAGCTGCAAAGTTGGGGGTTTTTTTTTAGGATAATGTTGAGTCTTCTGAAATGTTTTTTTCAAGGAGTTAAAAGGCATAGAAAGTCTTTTTAAACATACTGGATCTCTCCAATAAAATTCATAACCTGAGCTCTTATTCATTTTAAATTTGGTTAAACAATGACAGGAGTAGTCATCTGCTCCAAGTCTTTTTGCAGCCTTAGAACAGTAGTAGGAGTTTTTAATAAAATTGGTTTATGAAGTTGCCCCCTCGCTTTGGGAAGGCACGTGTTAAAACAAGCATATTCCTTTACTAAAAAACTATGCTAATTTGGTAGTACACCGCTCTGAGTTGAATAGGAATGACAGCTTCTAAGACAGCCTTTAATTTGGTATTCAAAACCAAAATCGTAAACTTGGGTTTTGTTTGGTAGCTTCTCAGAACAGGCAGGATATACAGTAGCATTTTTTAAAGATGCTAATGACTTGAGAGAGGAGATGGAAGTCAGGCATACATTTTAATTATGGGGGAGGGGTTGCAATAGCAAAAATGGTTTGGGGTTTTTTTTTTTTTCCACTGCAGAGATTTTAAGGGAATGAGACAAGGAAAAACAAGACTGAAGATAGTTGCCTTCATTTGGCAGGGGTGTTTAATAAAAGCAGAACTTGTGGTTGTAAAGTGTGCTTATTAAATTCTTCATTTACACTACCTAATTAATTCTAGCATTTTAAATTAACAGTGAAACTGGTCCCTGCTGTACCATTTCATAGCTACAGCATATTTCGTCCAACAACCCAGTTGTTCAGGTTTAATCAGCTGCGCTCAAAAAATGAGAAGGAACTTGGGTTAAAAAAAACCCAGCTAAGTGGCATAAACATTTTAGAACAGCATTAGATGAGAGGAGGTGACTTCAGGGAGGAAACCTATGGCTTCAGATGGATGTGAGTGAGGCTCAGCACTAACCAGAAATGCTAAGCTAGAGTGTGTTGCAGATGCTCTTTATTTCTTATTTTGTCTGAAGAAAACCAGTGACAAATATCTTCATTGCTTGAGGGAGAGGGCTTGAATTCATGGGAATTTTCAGAGAAGAAATGCTGAACTTGTTTTGTCCTGTGTTTGCAAACAAAAGATCCAGTCAGTGTAGTGTCCGTCAGATACTGTAAGAGCTGCTGGCCCTCTGAGTTGTCCTTGTTGACATAGTTTGTGTGTGGGAGAAGGGGATGTTTGTTACTAATTTTTTAATTCATTTGGTAGGGGTTTTTTTTCCTTTTTTGTTTTTCTGTAATTTACCCAGGAACTTACCTCTTTGAATCTTCAAATGATTGGTATCCAAAAATCTTTGGCTTCCAAATCTTTTGCATCTTTAAATGATCCAGGAATGTTGTAAAGCAGAATACTTATTGATACAAGATTTCTGTGCATCCCTTAAGTTATGGCAGGGTTTGCATAATTCTACTGTGTGGTACAATTTGATGTTCTTTGCATGTGTAATCAGGAACTTTGTTCCTCTGCCCAGAATATAACTCTGTTGGATTTAGGTTTTTTTAATTGTTCTTTTTTTTGAATTTTCAGTTCCTTTAAGATTATGTACAAATATTGAACCCTTTCACTTGAGTTTCAGATATTTATAATAGTACTGATGCAGGTTTAAATTAAAACTGCAGTTCAGAAATAATAATGACATTGTAAGTATAATTTAAATATCAATGAGTGAAAAGGACAGAAGGAAATACTGACTGCTTTACCTGTAGCCTTCTCTAGAAGTTATGGATTGTCTACTCCTTACTCCTTGGGATGTTCAAGCATAGGATCCAAGAACCAAAACCTACTAAAATGGCAGAATCAGAAATCATGCAGTATTATGACAGTACTGGAAAGTATTTCTCACAAGAGAAGCGTGCAGTACTCATTCCTGTATGGAAACCAATAAATTGTTGACCTGGGAAGGCTGTTCTGCTCCTTCAATCCAGAAGTTTGTCCACACTGAGTTGGTATTATGTGCTATGTGGAAAAAAATGTTTCCAACTTTCCTGTAAAGTAAGAATCCCATATTGAAATGCTGCTGCTGTAAAAAGCAAAGACCCAGATTTTATTTAACCAAATGATGGGGAACTAGTGTGTTTCTATCTAGAACATGCTGTTCAGAGCTGCAAGTTTGCAGTTTGCTAAAATTTGGAGCTTAATTAAGCAGCGTTAATTTCAGCATCTGCATTTGGAAAGCAAGGGATGCAGAAGTTCTGTATCCTCAGGGGCAGAAGCCATTATCTGCACACTGGTGATGCCCAGGGAGGCAGGAGAGAAGGCAAGCAGGAATGGTCGTGTTCTCCAGGAGGGAATTTCTGGGGTCTAATGGCAATTGTGCAGTAGCAGGAAAACCCTGAAGCTTTCCCTGGTAGGCAGACATCACCTAGTATTGGCCCAGTGTTGGCAGCAGCCAAGTTTTATGTATTTAATTGGAGGTTTTGAGGCATGGTAGAGTAGATAACCAGGAGGTCCCAATGGGTCCATCTGGGTTGGAGTCAAAGGAGATCTGGAATCTCATCATAATATAAAGACACAAAGCAAAAATGGGAAAAACAGCTAGGGAACAAGCCCTTGGTAAGGCAGTTTGTGACAATAGGTAACTGTCGCATGGTCAAGTCTGCAAGTGAAACACTTAAGCTGGAAATTGCAGAGATATTAGTGAAATTGTGCTGCTTTGTCAAGGGGAAAAAAGATTTATTTTTATTTAAGGGAAATAGTTCACAGCTATTTATGCTTAGAAGCTGCAGATAGAACATATATTCACTGAAAAATAAATTCACATACAAAGGCTGGCAGTGTTTCATCTATCTTTTCTTTAATAATTTTGTAAAATGGTGTGCCAAAAGTATCCTGTGGAAAGGAAAAAAAGGCTCCATATGCAAATTAATATCATTTACAGTGAAACCCAGCATTAAGGTACCTGATCTGAGATCACTGGAGATCTAACCTGAGCATGAGCTGCTTCTGCATTTGATGTCCAGTTCACTGATTGTGCTTTGGAAGTGCCTTCCATTTTGAGATATTCCTGGTTCCAGCAGTTTTCCCCACGCAAAATACATTAAACAGATAGGATTATAGAATGCAAGGATTATGTTAGATAAGACTTATAAACTCTTTAGAAAGTATGTAAACACTCATGCCTCCTAGCATAAGCCCACCTAATAACAGGGTTTAGGAGAAAAATACCTTGTAGAGGTAGTTTATTCCCTTGTTGACTTGGAAGGGGTTTTAGTAATTCTCTGTAAAGCAGTGGTAACTATCTCTGATCATTTATTTGGCACAGATCTTGTTGGACTGAGTGTTAGCAGTAATTTCATTGCTCTGGTAGAAGAGGAGAATTAATGCAGTCCTTCAGAACACGGGGGAAAATTATTTCATGCAGTGGTGTTCACCATAAATTGAATATATATTTCTGGCATTTGGCTTGATTGCATTTAAAGGTCATATTTAGTAGTGCCCCTCAAATTGGTTGTATAGGGAATCTCTGTAAGAAGCTGTGGGGTTCTTGCATTTAACTTCCTTGAAAGCAAAAGACTTGGTATTTGCTGAAATAAGAAAAATATTTATACAGCAAAGTATTCAGCTAGGGTTCTTTTGTCTGACAAAATAATACCAAATTAGGTGAATTGCCTTAGGTTTTTCAGAAGTGACTGTACGTTGGCCCCACTGTATTTATTAGGTAAAGGAGATTTGTATGGAAGTTACTTCTTTATGTTGAATGCAATGCAGTGAGGAAAGAGTGGTCAGAGCAGTGTTAGTGCAGCTGAAAGTCAAGTGCCCAAAGAAGCACAAGTCTAAGATAATGTAGTTTGGAACTGAAAAGAAAAAATTCTTTCTGCTCATCAGATGGAATACAGACTATGCTTTAGTTTTTCATTTTATGTAGAGAATGAAATATTAAGATATGTGGAAAACCAGACATGTTTCAGAGTCTTTTAAATTTGAAATCTAGAATTATTTTTAAAGGACTAAATATATGGCTCTGAATGTTATTAAAGACCTTTGATAAATTGATCTTAATTTCATAGCCTAGTTATTTTTACAGCTTATTTCCTGAAGTATATTCTGTTCTGGAGCAGAGATAAACGTAATTTCCATGTTGCATATCCTATTTTAAGGGCTGCAGATTCAAGACAATCCCCAAATATTGATTATTTTAATGAACATTTGCATTAAGTATCTGAACTTAGCACTGTGGGGGAGGAGACACAGAAATGGTAGCGAGTGTGTCAGTGCTGGATCTCTAAAATGTTTTTTTTGTGTGGTTTGATGTCTGTGCTGAACACTGAGGAGAATGGTCAAATTAGCATCCATCATTTTCTTTATCACTTCTCTGCAGTCGCCTGGTGCAGACTCTGTGCCGGCGAACAAAAGAATTTTGATTTCTTGATTATTGGAAAAAAGCAATTGAAATGAGTGTTGGGGCAAATAGGCAGAGAGCAAGCAGGCACATGGCCCTTGTGCTGCAAAAGAGCTTTCTAATTAACTTCACTGATTTCAATCCTGAGCTGCTTCTGCAGTGTATTAAATGCCTCTAATGCATATTTAGAGTATTCTTCAGTTTTTGCTGCTTGGTTTGAGTAAATACCATCACCATCCTATCAAGCCCAGTGTGGAAGGATTACGAGGGTGGTTTTCCTCAAGAGCACAAGCCTGCATCTCTGAGCTCATGACCTCCTGATACAAAGTTACTTGTGAGGCTTTCCAGTGTCTGCTGACCTCTTGCTCTGAGCCTTTTTTCCATCTCTTCTGTCACCTGCATTGAAGAGAAGCCATCTGCCAGGGGACAGCCAGTGGAATGGCTCAGGTGCAACCCTCTCTTGGTGGCACTCCACCCTTCACTTCCAGTGTTCTCTCTCCTTTTTGGATCATTCTGCCCTCTCTTCCAGAAGCTCAGACCTTGTCCTTCAGCACTTTGCACAGCTGCTTCTCTCTGTAACTTTTTCTTTCCTTTTAGCTGAAGGAGAAAGGGGAGGAAAGGAATGTGAGTGCCAGGAAAGCTCTGGGAGACTGTCACCACTAGCAAGGCACTCCCTGCTGAGGCAGGGTCCTGTGGGGCAGCAGCAGACAGCACACCCAGGTACCTGTCAGGGCTCCAAGGCTGATTTTCCCAGTGTTTCTCCATTCCCTGCTGCTCAAGGAGTTCTGCCCTCCAGCCATACCTGTGAGCTGTACTGTGGCTGTCACCTCTGCCTGCTTCCCTTTGTGCTTTTGCTACACAGCTTGTCCAGGAGCAGAAGTGACCTGTGTAAAACCAGTCCAAATGCTTTGGAAAGTGATCTGCCTCCTGCTCTCCCTCTTCACAAGCCTTATTTTCACCAACACTGCATGTGGAGTTTCTTCTTGACTTTCAGAGGGTGTTCAGTAAACTCGTGACCGGGGTTGCTTGACCTGCCTGCAGTAGCTCATTCTCTGAATCAGTGAGCCAGGGAGTCCTTGTCCCTTCTGTCTTGCAGAGCTGATCCATCATCAGCTGAGTTCCCCCTAGCTAGCTGTTTGTTTTCTCTTAGGCCAAAAGAGTTCTGCCATGGTGATCTTCACCTTGGCTTCTGGGAATGGTCAACCTGAGACTTTCAGACCGGGATTGGGATCTGCTGCTCCTAGGAGTGTGAATGTCCTCAGCATTCCTGCCTCTCCTCTGTTTTCTGCTACCTCAGTTTGTGTGCAGTCCCTAAACTGATCAAAGTCATCTTTCAGTTTCCATCCCCTCAGAATACATCATTCAGATTTTTGCTTTTGGGGTTATTCTGTGACTTGAGGGAAGACCCATTTGCATGATCAAGCCAACCTCTTTCCTGTCTATTTGTCAAATGAGATACAATTTGTCAATGGCCAAGTTCCTTTTGGGATATTTACTCCATGGAGGTCTTGCTTGGCCTTAAATCATTTTTTTTCTCCTTTGCTTCCAGAAAGCTTCAGAAATTCAATCTCACTGCTTGGAAACTTAGGACACCGTTTTAAACTGACTTACAGTTAAAACTTCTTAACTTCTAGTTTTGCTGTTAAACACAAGGATATATGGAGAGAGTGTTTTCTACACCCCTAACACTGCTCACCACTTCTTTTCTCCTGCATAAAACATGGTTTCTCTTGCTGCCTGAGCTGGGAGTCCAGCAGCCTTTGTGTGCAGCTCACTGGCAGTCCTGTGCTCAGAGTCAGCACAGATAACCATCTCAGGAATCTGGGCTATTGGAAGTTGCTCTGATGCACAGTCTTTGCCAGCAAATCTCTGGATTGCATCAGCATTCTCTTCATGTCCTGTGCTTCATTCCTGGAATAGTCATTGATAGGGTACTGCAGCCTTTGACTTTTCAAACTGTTTGTGATACAGCCTGACTTTTGTTTGGGCTCTTCTGAATCTCTCCACATCTATTAAGAAAGATTTTGCTCAGGTACCGTGTTTCCCATTTTTGTGATGCCACAATTTCATGGTCACTCTACATTCTCATTCCTGCAAAATTCTCATTCTATGAAAAGAGAAGAGAGAAAGCAAGCATCATGGCCAGTCCATTTATTTGGCTTTGGTCGCTGACACTGCTTTGGCTGACTCACTGCTGCATGTTGTTGGATTCCTGAGCAGGATCCATCACTGACTTTGCAGATGCTGCTGCTTGTCCCTGCTAGGAATTTCAGTGTGAGTACCTGACTTGCAGGTGCTGCTGGAGGCAGGATATTGGACCAGGCAGACCTCTGCTCTGACAGTTCTGCTGTTCTTATGACTCTCAGTATCTGTTTAATCAGTGGAATATATCAGCTTGAGGGGCAAAAAAACTTATTACTTTTATTCACAAGAGCCTATACTGCCTTTTTTTTTCCAGTTAGATGATTTTCAAGGGGTGTTGCAAAAGCAGATGGACAAAAAGCTGCGTCATACTCACCTGCAAGCAAACAAATGGCAGCATTGCCAGTGTGATTAATTGTTGCTGTACTAGAGGGACTGCTGTTCCTGCAGTGCAAGCTCTAATCTCCCTGCTGCCCTATTCAGATAATTGTGCTCACACACATTTGGAAGCACCTTAAGTTAGGTATCAACAGGCTCCCTTCCTCTTGCTGCAGAATTCTAGGACCCAAAAAATGAGGCTGCCTCCTCCTTCCCTGGGAAGCTGCTGGCTGGATGGAGGGGGTGTGTTGACTTTGCTGGCTGTGAGGATGGTAGGTAGGGCATGAGAAGATAGGACATGTAACAAGAAGTATTCTCCAGCAGTTCCTTTTTTAGACTCCTCTGTTCTCCTACTTGCTGTATCTGTGTCATTTCTATTTACCAGTGCATATCTTTGCCCAGTTCTGTTTCTTTAAACGTTTTCCTGCTCTGGAAGCCACTTTGTGTTAACCAAAAAAAAACCCCAAAATCCCAGCCCCAAACATGAACAGCTTGGGAGCTTGACTGGTAACATGTTTTTCCCTTATGCTTTCTGCTGCATTGGAATGGCTGCTCTGGTGCCTTCATTTTGGTTGTTGGTAGTATTGAGGCACTTGCTTGCTCCAGGTCAGGTATTTTGCCAAAGTGGAAACAAAAGGAATAAGTTCATTGACCACCTACCCGCTTAATATTGTGAAAAGCCTTTAATAAGAGTTGTGTATCACAGGAATTGCCCTGTTGTTTAGTGGTGGTTAGCCAACAATGGCAGAAATCTGCCATCTTGAAAAGAGCAGAATTTTTATGCTGGAGAAAATTTACTGAGGAGCATATTCATGCTAATATTCTTCTCAAAAAATTACCAAGATTAAGTGATAGAACTAAGTAGTATGTGCACACAAAGTCGTAATATTTTCTCCTTGAAATGGTTTTCATTACTTTTGTTACCTGCAGGTACCTAAAAGGAATGTTTTAAACATTTGAAACCCAACTTAAATTCCTGCTCTTGCTTTAAAATTCTTGGAGGTTCTGTCTTAAAGCTGAAACAAATTTATGGTGAGGCTCCCTGCAGTCCATATATCAGTGCATAGCAAAATTTTTATAGGTAGCATGTTTTGGAATATGATGAAGTAGCTTTACCTTTCTCAGCATCTTTCCAGATGCTGTGTAAAGTCATCTATGTAAGTCTAACTATTACAGATTAACCTTCTTAGCTGTCAGGTTGCAGCTTTTATTTATGTTTCTGCTGATCAGATTAAAAATGCTGCAGTCACAAGTTGTGTTGTTAATATTAAATTTTGTATTTCAGTCTGTAATAAATTACTTTCCTCTGTGCATTGGAAAAAGTGGTTAGTAGAGCTCAGAGTTTAATTAGTAGGCTGTTGATGATACAGAACAGGTATTGAGAGTCATTGTTCTGAATTACTGTGAAATTTGTTAGTATTGTTACGGCTTTTGTTTTTTGCTGTTTGACAGAGGCTGAGGTACAAAACCTTAAATGTTGCTGAATTAAATCATTTAATGACAAAATTACCAGGGCCTTTTGAGTTTGCAGTCAAACAGGTTTCAGATATTGATGTTGCAGTATAAGATTATGTCCTGGTTAATATGCTTGTTTTGCAAAACATATTCTTGTTGTTTTTCCAGTTCTATGTTCCTCTGCCATTTCCTTTAGACTGGAAGCATTACTGCCGCCATTTCTATATGAAATTATTCCAAGCTTGCTGGTGCACTGGCTTTTCCAGATCTTGGCTGTGTCTTTCCCATGTTTTCTGCTTGCTTCCTTCTTATTGATAGAGTATGTTTTTGGCCTTTTTATTAAAATCTCTAGCCTATGAACCAAGATTTTTGTTGAGCCAGGACTCTTTCCACTCTGCAGTTCTCTGACACTTCATCAAAGTAGGAACCTTGGTCTGTGTGCAAGCTCTCTCCTGGTTCTGTTGTTTTGCCCTTCTTCTACCACTCACTGCCGTAATTTTGTAGTGGAGCTTCTCACAACCTTTACTCTGGGTGTTTGGCACTGCCCTTTTTCATACAAGTTTGGCACATTTTGCACCAAAACCGTGCATGTGGTACAGTATGGGCTCACTGTACTCTGAACTTAGTGTGCCTTTGGTTGAAGCCGAATTATTGAGCAGTGAATAATCACTCTTTCTTTTGGTTTGCCCTCAACTTCTGGTCCATTGTTCAGTATTAAATTTTTAGTTGCTTTCTACTTTCATGTAAATCTCAGAAGTGCCAGCATTTGGGATGATGTGCAGGAGGGAAGATAGATGTGCTGTAATGAAGCGTGTGCCTCTTCTGTGACCTGCTGGCTCGTGCTCTTGGAGTGCCTTTTCTCTTTGGTTCCAGACAATGATTCTTTCTACCCTTCTGTAATTTCATCTTTTTTTGAGTAACAATATTAAAAGCAGCACTTCTAATATTTCATCTTCAGTCATAGTCTTTACACTTTTGAAATATCTATAGGCTTTTTTATCTCACTTTGGTCAGATTTCATCAAAGGATACCATATTTTAGTGTTTTAGCACTGAACACTTCTAAGCTTGTATCTTAAGTCACTCTTGAGCATTGGGTCTTATTTTTAAAATGTCGTGACTGCAGAAATTTGCCTTCAGTTCGTTGCCTTCCTTTTCTCTGGTGCATCCATTCCTTGTTGGAGTTGTGGTCTTTACCATTCTTTCTGTGCTGCTTGTCCAGTGATGCTGTCCTTTCTCCCCAGTGTGACATCCCCTGTTTGGGATGAGAACTGCTTCCTACAGCATCGTGTGTGGTTAATATAATGCAGTGACTTCTTGAATTCCTTTTGCAGATTTTTTTTTCCACATTGCTGATAACCATTTTTATGTGCTGCTACATCATTCAGGGGATTTTTTTCTGGTTCTATTTGTTTTCACTTTTTCTCACTGAGTCTTGTTTTCACTTAGCCTGTTTGTTTCTAATGTCTGCATTCTTGTGTTTAAGTCATCTCTTCAGCATTGAATTTACTGTTTAGGATAGACAAGTCATGGCTGTTTCTTGTCCATTCATGCCTGTCCCCAGAACACTGGATTTTTATAGTACAGTCCCTGTTCTGTTCTGGGACAAAGCAGGGAGGAGTGCAGCCCTGCTCCTCTCGGAACAGCTGCTAATTCAGAGGCTGTGTGCTCCTTGAAGGAAGGGGGAGGAGAAGATGAAAAGAAGGGGAAGCAAGAGATGTCAACTGAGGGGAGCAAAATCCAAATATTTGTTCAGAAATGGAGCTCACTTGTCTTGTGTGTCAGGAGCAGTAGCTTTTCAAAACCTATTTAATCAGTTGCTTGCAGTAGTACGAACACACCCATGCTGAAAATCCAGTTTTGCATTTAAAGAAACTTGATAAAAGCAAGTAAACAAAAAAGAAAAAGGAGGATAATATAGTCTACAGAACATGAAATGTATGTGTTGTTTACAAGATATCTCTAGCCCAGCACAACTCTCAATGGACCAATGATAAGGTTCCAATCTTTGAGGGGGGGAGCTGCAGTTTTAGCTCCCTGTTTTAGTGGCTGTGTTACTCTGTCCAAGTTCACCCTGGGAATTGTGATGCCTTTCAGTTTTTCTTCTCCAAAACAGGAATAAAAGTCAGTGGTGTTTGTGGAGAAAGGCGTGTTTCAGAGGTAAAATGCTTCCATGCTATGGTAATGTGAACCACAGAAGACTCCAGCCAAGTCAGCAGCATCTGTCTCAAAGTGCCACTTGAACCTTGCAGGCCATTAGTCCATGTCCTCAAGCACAGCAGTGGCACAGCTGACTTGGTTGGACTCTGTAGTCTGCATGTGAGAGCAAAGCCTTGTTTCAGGTGAGATGCAGAACATCTGAAATGGTAGGAGCCTTTAGGAGTCTGTAAGGCACAATTTTCAAGAGCAGGTGTGTCTTACCTTGCTGGTCAAGTACAAAATAGAGTACTTGCATGGTGTTGGAAGACCTCTTGAAGTTTCTGTGGGGGTAAGATTTTTGGTAGGATCTGGTCATGCTGGGCAGTAGCAGGCTGGCAGAGGGTGCTCCATCTTGTTCTGTGTTGGGAGCTGGATATATGGGGCCATTCTAAAGTGAAAATAATTACTGTGTCTATTTTTGAAAAATGGCAGTTACTGTCAATTGGTATTTAATTTAGACAAGAACTGCTACTGCTTCAGCATTTCTGAAAATCAAGACACTGAATTACACCATCTTGCATTAAGAAATTTGTCAGACCTACAGAAAAGGACAAAACTCATGTTATCTTCTCTAGCACTGCCTGGCAAAATCAAGCTTTCTGACTCAAGGTGCTGGCTGAGTGATATTTCTTTCTGTTGTGGGGAGCTTGCAGATGGGCTTGGGGAGTATTGCTTTGATTTTGAGGTCACTGTGTCCAGGTCCTCGTGGCTCTCGTCCAGTGACATGTGAAGGTCCAGGGTTTGTAGTCACCTCACCATCACTAATAATCTGCTTTAGCTGCATTTATAGAATTTGTTTCACATTTTTTGGGCAATGCTTCTTTTTATTCCCCTTTTATTTTTCTAGGCTTGTTGTCATGGTATCTGGCACTTCCCATTCAGATATTAAAATTGAGTGAGTGGTGTCTGTATGTCTGGTTCATTTTCCCTCTCTTATCCTCTCCCCGAGGGAGAGTTTTACGTGGGATGTAGCACACTGTTTGCAAGGGCTTCCTTTGGGGGATTTTTTAATCACGTAGCAGCGTCTCTGTTGGGGAAGGCCTGGTGCAAAGGAGCCCCTTCCACCTGGGCTGGGGTTTATTAAATCCCGTGTGCACAGGGCTCCCGTGGGACCTCATTGTGTCTCCCCTCGAGCTCCCCAAAAAAGGTTTCACTCCTGCATGAATGAGCTTTCAGCTGAGTCTCTCTGGCATGAAGGCAGGGATAGGAATTTTCCCTGTGCAGGTACCTGATGGGGAGTGCCATTGCTGTTTGGGTGTCAGGGCTCTGATGCCTGAGGAGGAGAGTTTGCTTGAGGGATCTTGTTCCATCTGAGGATCTTTGTCATTGTGTAGGCTTTGCAGGTGCTGTAGCTGTGGAACGTGGAGGATTTTTCACAGAGGTTTGGGGTTACTTTACTTTATTTTTTTGTGAAGCTATGGGCGGGTTTCTTAGGAGGGGATCTGTTACTGTTTGTCTGCAACATGGCTTTGCTCTCCAGTTGTATTTTAAGGATCTGCAAAACTTGGATAGTGCTGGTGGCTGTTTTTAACCAAAGACAAATCATGCTTCTTAATTGTAGGTGCATTGTAGCATCTCACCATATCTGGGGCTCTAGACTGGATTGCATTTAAATACAGCTGACCTTTCCTAATGTATAGGGGTGGGATCTTCTCAAAAGAAATAAGGAGAATTCAAGTATAGTAATTTGATGGAAGGTTCTGAAACAAAGCTTGTACCCAGACACCTTCCTGCAAAAAGCAAAAGACAAATGATTTATCCCTCATGCCTGCCTGTCTGGTTTTTGCTTTGAGAAAGATTGTGCATTTTTCCCTAAATTCTTACAAAAGTGAGTTAACAGCGGGAGAATGTTTTCCATTTCCAATGGAATGTTGTCCATTTCATGGACAACGTGTATTGAATGAATCCTAGTTTGTACAAACATAAGGAGTCTGTATTGTAAATGAGCTATAGACTAAATGGGTGCTGTGATAGAGCTGCACTAAGCACAGAACAAGTTACCCTTCATAGATGGGTTACAGTGAATTGTGACAGTGACAGCCTCAGCTTAATTGTTTGGTCCTAGGAGCACTGTGTGCTGAAGATGTTTCCCTTCTGGTTTGGTTCTCCTGAGACTGCAGTGTGCATTGCTGGGGTGACAGCAGGTGATTTTCCTTGGTAAAGAGATGGAGAATGAATGAGACTGACATTACTGGTATAAAAAAGCATCAGACAAGGAGCAGGTTTTGAACTGGGCTCATGATCAGATCTCATTTTCTCTTGATCTGAATTTTCTCTCGATAGCTTACCTCCTTTTTAAGGTGAACAGCTCTATTTGTTGGTGACTGTTGTGGAAACAACAAGAAAAAAAAATGAAAGTCATTTCACTTGACCCTCTTTGCACATTATGAATGTATCATCTCAAGGATATTTATGTAACCTTCTCCAAAATCCTCTACTTCATACAGCGTTTTGTATGAGATGCAGTCATTCCTTTTCATCCCAGGAATGTGTTTAAAAGACTTCTGAATTGGTTTGAAGGCTCACAGGGTGGTGTTCTGAAATGGACCTGTCTTCTGGAGCAGGGACAGCCTTGAATGTCAGAATTCTCCTTGGTTTTCTCTTGTTTAAAAGACGGAAAGCAATCTCCCTCCCATCCATCCATAGGTTCTATTTATTCCAAACACCTCAATCTTGAGAAACAGTGGGAAAAGTGGAGTAGTTATGTGCAGGTTTGCTTGAAGAGCCACAGGTGGACAGCAAGTTTTGCTTAGCTTTTGCCACAGAGAGAAGCTCACCCCGCGACCAGTTCCTTCCCTGAATTTCACCCAGGTTTGAACAGGCGCAAATGGCCCTGGGGAGATGTGGAGAATTGGTGGTGAGCATTATTTATCTTTGGGTCCCCAAGGCCGGGTGACTGAAGGCTGCTGCTGTCTGACTCGTGCCTGGCTGATGCGAGATGAGCTGTCAGACGTGCCCTACTTCCCAAGGGAGGGACGGTGCCGGCGCTCGCAGAACGCCTGTCTGCAGGGAGGGCAGCTTTAATTAGGTTTTACATTTGGGCAGGGCACAACAAAAACACAATTTGAGGCAGTTCAGATCACTGCTGTCCCATTCTGTGCCTGTTCTCATGAGTGGCTGCTTATAGTGGGGACCGTAGTTCTTTAATTCCACAGTAATTTATTTCCAACTAAAAAAGATGGTTTTAACCATTCTTTTATTTACTTGGTCACTGGTGGGCAATTAAAAGTTGTACTCATCTCTAAGTTGCTCTTAGAATAGTTTCTTGCAGTAGGAAGGCTTCAGACTTTCTGAGGATGTAGTTTGCTTCTCTTTGCTTGTGGCAATAATTGTTCTTCATAGAACCAGCAGGAACAGTGTATTTGTAGAGCTTCAGAGTAGAAGAGATTATTGAGCACTTAACACATCCTGCCAAAGCGTTCCGTGGATTAATTTCTGCTTGAGCTAGAGCATAGCTTTCAGAAAAAAAATCAAGCCTTCAGAATTTCCTGTGGTAGAACTGACAAAATGGTTGGTAGGTTCTTAAATTTGTGTTACCTTCCATGTCAAAAACACAGAGCAAATGGCTTCCACAGGAAAACAGCGTTTGCTGTGTTGTTTCTAGTCTGGTTTCACTTGCCAAGCAGTGGGATTTGGGGTACATAACTCTATGGGCAAACATTAGTAGGAAAACAAAAATTTGTACTCCAGGTGAATACTAGTGTAGTAATGTTCAGGTTCAGCTTCGTTCAAATTATTCACAACTTTTTGATCAGGTGGGCAGATCTGACCCCCTTATCTCAACTGAAGGAGTCCTTGTGCTGAAGTCAATTCTCATGGCCCCATCACCAAGGCATCAGTGTCTTGCTTGGAGCACATGCACCAGGACTGGGCTCTTCCTCAGCAAAGCACAGGCACATCAGAAGCAGCAATTTTTCCTTCCTTGTCTGATTCTGTGACTTTTATGGCAAGAATGGGTTTTAATTCTTGTGTCAATGGTGCAAGCTTGATGTAGCCTGTGTCAGTCTTTGATTTCAGCACTCCTAAAGCACGGCACAGTTAACTTGGTTTGGCAGGATGTAATCTTTGTGCTGTGCAAATGTGTGTATTTGTGGTTTACTGAGGAGCTTAAATTGCTTGTGCTTTTCCTCTGTCCTTTTTGTACTTATCCTCTCCTCCTTCTGTCTTTCTGCAGTCAATTTTCTCAAGCACGGAGTTTGGGTTTTTTCCACTTAGTGGTGGAAATAAACAATTTAGGGCCAAGATCTGTTTCCTGAGATAGATGCTCTCCTACAGGTCTTTCTCGTGATTTCCTGTTCACAAGTCCCAGTAAGAGATCTGTTGGCTTCTTTAATCCGTTTAATGTGTGCCCTGTTAATTTTGTTTTAGTCAATTAATAAGCAGTACCAAATCAAGTCCTTTAGAGAAGACCAAGTATATCAATGTTGATTAAATGGCATTCTTAAAATTTATAGGTCAAACTTGTAATCTCATCAAGAAGGTTGTCAGCTGAGTTTGACAGAATCTCTTTTCCATAGACTTTATTTGATTGACATTGATTTTATTACCCCCTCACTAATTCTTTATTATTGAAGTCCAGTATTGAATATTCTGTAAACTTGCCTTGCTCAGCATTACACTGCTGGACCTGTAGGTACTTGGGCTGTCCAGTCCCCCCTCTTTGAATTCCAGTGCAAACATTTTTCCTCCAGGCTTCTGGAATTTCTTGATCACAAAAGAGAGCCATTAGCCCCTTTTTTTTTTTGGAGTCTGTTCTCTGCAAATAATCCAGATCATTTAATTTAAACATATATAACTTCAGGAGCTTCTGTTTAGCATTCACCTGGGTATATCTTCACATACCTCTTCAGGTGTACATAATGCCTCTTGTCTCTGTACTGTTACTATTAGTATCTCCTGGTGAGTCAGGATGAGTGTTAAGGGATCTTTTTTCAGTAACCTAAAAAAAAGTATTTTGTTATTCCAACCTTTACTAGAGGGGTTTTATGCCTTTTAAAAACCTGTTTTCTATGATATTTCTGTTCTAACTTAGAGGGATTTTTCTATGTGTTTTCCCTTTACTTCTTAGCATAATTATGGAATTGGCCAATGTAGACTGGCTTACAGTGGAAGTAAAGGAAGGTGGAGGTCTTTGACACTGCCTTTTTCACTGTTGCAGGTTTTTGGTTGTATGGATAAAAATGATACAGGGTGAATTGATTTTTTTTTTCCTATATTCTTTCTCATTACTTGTTTTAAGCGCAATTTTCAGCTCTGAAATGGAACTTTCTCAAAGGCAAAACATGTACATTTCCAGTTTGGGTTTGGCTTTGCCTGTTTTGGTTTTTTTTAAGACTGTCAAGTCCTCGATAACTTGTAACCCTGTTACTTCTCATTTTTAGACCTATTCCTTACCAGATTCTGGGAGGTCCACTATCCATTTTCTCCTGCTAGAGAAAACATTCGGGAAGAGCAGTGGGAATAGCAAGATAACAAGGTGTTGTTTTAGGATCATCTAGAAATATCTCTTGCCTGACCTACTGAATCACAGCATGTGATGAACTATTGGATTCCAAATCACAGAAAATATTTACTATTTACGGTGCTGTTCCTGGGAAGTGTAGCATGGGAATGAACTACAGTGTCTGTGTGGGATCCCACTGAGAGGTCCAGCTGCTTGCTTTGTGCTGCCAGATTGTGTCCAAAGAAGTGTTACCCTTTTGGAGAACATGCAGGAAGAGCACACAATGAAGAAAATAGGGAAGTTCATACTGTTTACTGTATTTTGGAAGAAATCCTTTCCTTTCTTCACCTGTTACAGTTTTTAGTTCTTTCGTATCTGGAGTCTGTTTTGTCTGACATAAGGTACATTGCTCTTGAGAGGAATTTGAAACTCATGTTTTTAGCTGCATGTATAAATTTTTTTGGCTTCTTAACTGTAAATGTTTAGCACAGTAAAACTTTATGATGTTTTCCACAGTCATCATAAAGCTTTTCACAGACAAAAAACTAATCTGAGTTTGTCTTTTCAATTTTTTGAGACTGAGGGTTTGTGTCAGTTTTTAAACACATGATAATATTTAGGCAAGATTGTTGAAAATACAAAGTAACCAAACAAAATAGACCCTTGAAGTGGAAAGCTCTTAATAGGAAGTATTTTTTTCCTTCAGCTTTGCTGGTACAGTGAGGTCTGTGCCAGGACACAGCAGAAGGAATTTGCTGATGGAAACAACTGCACCAAGCTTTCAATGGGCTGTGAAGGGTGTGGAGTTTGAGGTTTTAAGATAAAAGGGGTATTCGTTGACTTAACAGAAATTCAGTGCTCAAAATTCTGAGCATTCACCCTTTTTTGTGAGCGTACAGTACAGCTAATATAGCAATCAGTGGGACATGAATTCATAACCAAATGCTTCTGAGTAACAGCCTGCTATCCTGGTACAAATTTCATATATTTCTTGATGTCCAGGAGTAAATACACTGACAAGAAGAAATCTTGTTTCTGACCTGTTATTTGAAAGAAAAATGGTATGACAGTGTAGTAGTTTTCATTAAGCCAGGTTCTGCAGTCCTGCATGCAGACAAGATTAACTTTATTTGTTTTGGTATGTTATCCTTCACCTGGAGAAAATATATTTATCCATTGCCACTTGGTAGTGAGAATGAGATGATATCTAAATAACTTGAATGTTACTGGGGGACTCAAAGAAAAGTGTTGTGTAATTGTGATCTCATTATTTTCTTGTATTGCCATTTATTTCCCTTCCCTACTGCTAGTGCTGTCTGTGGGTTTGCTGTCCATGGTCTCTCTTGTGTGAGTACTTGCAGAAGTAAGAATGTTTCTATGGGAGATTGTTGAAAAGCAGTGTATACATTGTAGAGGTTGGTCAGTCCATGTGCCCTGAGAATAGCAGTGGCTGGACATGGAAGCCCAGGATCAGACCTTGGCCATAAATCCCAGTCTCACTCCAGCTACTCCTGCTCTCTGTGTACCTTTGAAGCCCAGAGATGATTAATAGGGAAAGGATACAAACACAGGTTATCCATCTCTGATCCTTGAGTCTCCTTCCCCCCCATAAAAAGATGTGTTTCCTAGGGAATGGCTTTCCTCTCCCTAGGATTGTTTAGGATTAAATTTATCAAAGATCTGATGTATTCAGAGGTGCAGGGATTGGGGCTGTATAAAATACCTCAGGTAGGCAAGCAGAAGGCATGGCAGGGAAAGTATCTTTACAGTATTTTTGCTCTAGGCTTTGTGCTCAGCCAGACTTCAGGTCATTCTTGGTTAATGTCATGTAACTTGGGTAAGAATATTTTTGTTGAGATTAGTTCAGCTCTCCAGGAAGACAGAGTATGTTTTTTTACTTTTTTTCTGAGGTTGAATTGATGGGATGGAATTGCTCCCTGGCTGTATTGTATGTTAAAACAGCCATTTCTTCTCCTTTGCCTGCAAGTGGGCATTTCAGGCATGAACTGCAGTGTTTCCATGGATTTTTAGTCTTCCATTGCATAGTTAGCAGCTTTTAGGGCTTTGATCTGATTTCGTAAGACAGAAGCGCTCCCTGTATTTGTGTTACAGCAAACGCTGTATTTTTGGTGGCGTCTGACTTTGAGAAACACACAGATGCTTTTTTGTAGTCCAGGAGACAAAGAAACAAAGCTTTGTGCTGGGAGGCAGGATCTGTGCCTCCAGGGGACATCAAGGCACTTGGTGTGCAGCTGCCTTCCCAAGCTCCCCTTCCTCCTGGTGAGCAGGAGCTGGGTTGCTGCTTGCTGCTCCCGTGGCTAGAAACCTCCACAAATGCTGCTCCTCTCCTGGGGAGGCATTTTCACATGTTCCCTTTCTCACTGCCTGTGAGCAGCAGCATTTTGATCACATCAGTGCTGAGGGACAGGTGGTTTTTTGGCATGCTGTGCCCCAGATACACAGAAGGGTGTATGAGAGGGAGCCTGACAGGATGGTTCACCTGCCTGCTTAGGCTTACTGATTCTTGAAACGTGGTTATCTGTGTGTGTTTCTGAGTTCATGTGCCTTAAAAAAAAAAAAAAAAAAAAACCAAAAAAAAACCCAAAAAAAACCTGTGTTTTCCAAACATGCAAAATAAGTTCAGTAGGATGCTGGAAGGAAGGGATCTGGAAGCGGCTGTCTGTCACGTTGCATTAATAGAATTGGTGCTGCAAAGCTGCTGCTTGGGAATTGGGAAGAGATCCCTGTGGATCAGGTTCTCCCAGCCCTGTGCAGCCCCACAGCCCCGTGTGTGTGTGTGTGTGATCCCTGCAGTGCCCACAGCACGGCCTCTCCAGCCCCGTGTCACTTAGCCCAGGTATTACCCGGGTCTGTTCTGCTGCAAACACACACACACACACACACGGGTCTGGCTGGGCAGGCAGGAGCTGCTGAAAGGCTTCTGGCTGCTGCGGTGGCCTCCTGCCATCCCGTGCACAGCAGCAGTTGTTGCACTGTTTGGGTTTGCTGTCATCTCGAATGCTCCGAGGGGAGCTCTAATGTGGTCCCTGGCCCGGCTGCAATTTGGGCTGTCCCTTCTCCTATTTACTGGCTGCTCACTGAGCAGTGAAAAGAGATGTAAAGGTGGTTTTCTGTTCCTCAGCTCCTTTGAGGTTAGTGTAAAAATGCAGTTTCCTAGTTTTGTGGTTTAAATACTTCGAGATTTGTTTATAAACAGCAGCAAAATTATATGTGTGTGTTTATTTAATTTTAAGAGGTGGCCTTGTTACTGGCAGGTCAGCCAGTTATATTTATTAGGAGCTCAGCACAAAACTATTACACAGTTCTGTTGCTGTCAAGCCTTGTAGATGCTTTGCAGTAAACTCCTGGGGAAGGCAGGGTGAGGAGTTGCTGCTTCTTGTTCTCACAGAAGGATCTTCAGAGCAGCAGTTTAAATTTAATGACGGCTCCCCCTGTATTAAGGAGATAAAGAAATGGTGAAAAACAGCATAGAGACTCTAAGGGAAAGCAGGGATGAAATGAACAGTGTAAGAATATTGTGCTTCCACTCTTGAAAGTTGTTCCTGTGCTGAAAAATATTGAGTCCTTTTTTCTTTATTTCTTTGTTTCAACAGGGCAGAGTTTAGGGTATGGATTCGTTAACTACATTGATCCAAAGGATGCAGAGAAAGCCATTAACACTTTAAATGGACTCAGACTCCAGACCAAAACCATAAAGGTAAGACAATATAAAATGCCTTTTGCTCAATTCAGGAATGGGAGAAAGTAGTTGGAACGGTTTCTGGCAATTTCATCACTATTTTCTTCTCCATTGTAAGGGGGTTAACGAGCTCCTCCTTGGAACAATGAGCAGACATGCAGAAGATGAAATCTCTCTTCTCTGAAATTGCTGCTATTGTTAAAGAGAGGGGAAAGTAACAGGAAGCTCTTTAAAGCATGACAGTGAGGCTTAAATGTAGAATAGAACAGCCAGAGTGATACCATTATCCATAAACAGGTGAAGTACCTGATGATGTATTCAGAACTTACATGTTTCCTTATGTTTTCATGGGAAATACTTTGTCACTGAGTTCTCCCTTAGTGACACTCCTGTCATTACCAGGTGTTGAAAGCATGTTTCTCACAAGTTAGAATATGTCGTTCTCAAAAAAAAAAATTTTCTGAATTTCCACATCCTTAATTTGATTTATTTTTTTAAAAGCTGGAGGCTTCCCACCGAAGTCGCTTATTTCATTGTTTGTAATAGACCATTAGTTATTCAATTACCTTCTTAAGTGGTCTCACAAGAAAAGCAAGCTTCCACACTGTCACCATTTTTGCTGCATGGCTGATAAAGCTGTTCTGGAACAGCTTACAGAAGATTTCCACATCCCAAATTCTGACAAATAATACAGCTTAAGGGATGTGAATCAAAAAATTGAACAGGAGCAAACAGCAGATCAGAATCAAATTATCTGAAACTGCTTTGATCATTTTTTGGAATGCTGGCTTTTGATTTGCACCATTTTCTTAATTTTTCTTCTGTAGTTAATTTGTATTTCCAAGCTAAAAGTGTTAATATAAAAATAGAATTTTTACCGTACTGAATGTTGGTACAAGTAATGTCAGTGATGTTGTATCTTGCAAAAAAAGATACAATGTAATGTAGCCAATACTGTGGGTTTTGGCAATCTGGCTAAAGATTGTGGTTTGGACAAAGTGGTGTTCCCTAAAGCAAAAATATTTATTGGATTCTGGTGTATTTCTGAGGATTGTTTCAAGCAAGTTTTTCCCCTGATGTTTGATCAGTGAGGAGTAGAAGTGCTGAGCTGAGGGTTATGAAAGTGGTGGAGCAGCTGATGGATTTCATAGGCAAGGCTGCTTCCAAACCTCCCTCAGACCATCCAGATCCCATCCCACAGACAGGCATGTGGGCCATGCATCAAAATGCTCACAGCATGGTTTTGTAGAGCTAATGGAAACACTTACAGGAATATGTAAGGCAAGGCAACAAAATCTACCATCTTATCAACTGCTGCAGGTGGAAATGCAGGCTTGGACTCAGCAGTTTCCACTTAGAGTGAAAAGTTGCTCTCCAAATTGCTTTTAAAGGCACATTATGGGGGGAAAAAATATTTTGAAAACGCTTATTAAGAATTCAGTAGAACTTGAAAAATCTAGATCAGTTTTTCATGCAGCACATGTATATTTTGAACATTATTCAGCCGTAGGAAAGAGCTGCGTTTCTTGTCCCTAAGTACCTCTGCTGCTTTGCCTCTGTTTTTCTTTTTTGTGAACCAGAGCAATGCTGTTACATTCATAATATTTCAAGGTTACAGGAAACTCATGCAGTAAAAGGCCTCCAGAAACTGGAACCCAAACCAATTATTATTATACATTTCACATGCAAAATTAAACCATTATGCTTTTTTATCATCTGTAGTAAGACTTTTGTTATCTGGGAACATCCTGTGTCAAATCTTATTCATGGTACTTTTTTTTAATTCAGTATAAGTTTTAGAAATTCAGTGGTTTGTTTTGGGGTTGGCATGTTTATTGATAGCTTGTAAACTAGCATCAAATAAAAGGACATGGGGGGGCTCTTGAAAGCTGTTAAAATTTAATAATAAGCAAAGAGATTGATCTAATCTACATGCATAGGAGCTGTATAAGTTCTTCTGTGGCTGGGAGGAAGCATAGGGTTTGGGATTTTTTTTTAAATAAATTTGGGTTTATGCAGTTGCCTAAAACGAACCCAAGGGAGCCTTCTATCCCAACAGCCAAAGTTTTGGCCCCAGGGACATCCAATCAGTAGTTTCCAACCCAGCTTTTCATTGCAGAATAACATGTGATTGCCTTACCTTTACCCCCTTGGCTTTTTTATATTTTTAGTTGTTTTACTTCTGGAAATCCTGATAAATTAGGCCTGCATTCCCTAGTACTGTGCAGTGGGGATGGAGCTTTCCCAGTGTTCACACTGAGGGATAAATCAGGTGTATTCAGTGCTACCAGTGGCATTTGTGTTGCTGGAGACATCTCTGGTTTCCAAAGGGTTTCAAGGTGATGAGGAGCAGAACTCAGCACTGCTGAACCTCCTCACTGCCCATTGCTCCCACATGCTGCTTTCCAGCATCTCACTGTCCTTCTTTGTAAGGCTGAAGTATTTAAACTTGTGAAAATACTATATTTAATTATCAGACCCAATTACTTTAGCTACAGATGCCCTTTACAGTTACTAAAAATGCACCATGGGTGCATTAAAAAAATCTCTCTCAAGAGAACATCTAGAAATGAATTCGGTAGCACATAGTTTTGCAGGCTAAAAAATATTTAGTAGAACAACATTGAGCTGGAAAAGTACTGAAGATTACTTTGTTCTGCTTTCTTCATGAATGTGGCTGGGTTTTTTTGCTTCAGAATCAATCTGTAAATATCTTATTGATGGATGGGCTGAACCTTGGCTCCTGTCCATGTATGTTGGGTAGCTGCAGTCCTCCAGGTGGAATTTCTCTGGCTGCCTTTTGGAAGCTGTTTTGATGGAAAGCAAGTTGAAATGAGTAATCTGTGAAAGCCTTTTACAGTGGCAAATTACTTCTAGTTGCCAAGGTCACTGTGGTCCTGCTGGCTTTGTCCCATCTATGTTAGGGGCTCTGCTGTTCCTTGCACCTTGACTGAACATGAGGTGGCTCTGGGGAGTTGTATTTGCATTCTTTTTTTGACCCCACAAGGCTTAATTCCTGTTTAAAAATAATATATGTATTTTATGCATGTGGCCCGAGATGCTGTCCTTTTCACTTCTGTAACATTTTTGTGGCAGCTTAATGTTCTCTCTCTCTCCTGATGCCTTGCAAAACAGCCATGCAGTCACAGGAGGAACTGGCTTAATAGCAGGATCAGCAGAACAGCCAGGCACAGTCGGCTCTGATGTGTGGACTAAAATAACTGGAGAAATGTTCTTTTTATTCTGTCATTGTTATGATAAATAATCCCTTTTCACTCTAGCAGCTAAAATATTTATGTGCATTTTATTTAAGTCAATGATGCCCTTTCAAGTCAAAGTTGAGAGGTGACGATTTACAGAATATCTGTTGGGGAAAAGCATTGGAGGGAGTTGTGTTTGGTGGTAATAGGTTATACACATTTTGTTCTTCCTCAGCTGATCACAGTGCATATTTTATTTACGTGATTTCATAGCAGCATCATCTTCTTGTGAGAGAGAAAAGCTTCACTTTATTTTTACAGCTAAAGCTTGACATGATTCTGCAAAACAGTTTAGAGTGAGGGAAGAGACAGTGTGTGTTGAAATAAATATATATTCCAGAAATTGAATCTATTTTTAGAAATTAAATTTGCCCATCCATAAAAGCATATGAAAGGTCACTGCTGCTGTTGAAGATTGCCTGGCAATTCAGTTGCATCAAATATCAGAAGGAAAATAAGATGTGTGATGCATGGGGTACAGATTGTTTAAACTGCTGTTTAAACTGTTTGCCCTGAAAAAGGACAACGCCTGAAAGATGCGAGGGAAGTGTTTTACAATTTACTTGGGGATTCGGGTGACCTGGCCTTGTTGGAACAAGGGCAGAACAGTTTTGAAAGGAAGTTTGAAATCTAAAAAGAGCCAGTGACCCCTTGAAGTGCAGTCTTGTGCACCCCTCTCTTCCTTTTTCTCTGTTGCCTGAGAAATAGGTTTGCTTCTTCCTTCCCTCACAGGAGCAGGTTCATGCTGTGACACTGCTGGAGCAAAGGGAGATGTCCCCAGAGAGGGGAGAAGGAATCTGGGTTCTCTGAGCCCTTGATAAGCTCCAGTTTTAAAATCCATCATATCTATCCGATGGTAAAATACCAAATGGATAAGATGATTCCTCTGTGCTCAGAGACTTTTTCTAGTTTTAATTTTCAGTTAAATTTAATAAATAGCATGAAATTCTGTATTTCTGCTTTATTCTCCTGTTTTGATCAATAGGTCTGGATGGTCCTAGTTTAAAATACAGCAAAAAAGGCTGTGGGAGAAAGTAATGCTGCTTTTTCTGAAAATAAAGTAGTAACATTACTGCTGAAAGATCTTCCTATTTATCTTGGTTTCTGTGGCATTTTTCAAAATGCCAGCTATTTCCACAAAACTCAGGCTCTAAATCTGTCCATGTTAATTCTTGTAATTGTCCACAAAACTACAAACCATCCTGTCACTGTAGGGTAACCAAATAACAGCAGCCTCAGACTTCTCTGTCCTACAAAGTCATTTGTCAAAAAGATTGCCTTCCAGCCGTGCTGCGCGGAGGAGGAGGAGGGATTGCAGCAGGGAGGGCTGGGGAGGAGCTGTGTCTCCTGCACCCCATCCTAGACTCCTGGGGAGCTGTGGGGGAGCTCAGCACAATTTGGGTGGCAGCCAGAAAGTGCTGGGTCGCTGACAGTGATGCTAGCAGAGCTCTGGTGTTGGGTGCCCCTGGTGCAATGCGCAGCCTAAAACTGGTGTTTTCCAACCATGTTTTTCCACAGCCTCCCCAGGGCCACCGAGCCTGCTGGGCACTGCCTGCAGCCTCCTATCCCTCTGAAGAAATGGGATGTGCAAGGCTGGGTGGTAAGGAGAGGGTGTACAGAGAGATCAGGGCGAGGCACAGGAGGAGCTTGGATGCTCTGCAAGGAGGAAGAGATGGAAGGTTGGGATGTTGGAAGGTGCTGGGAGTAGCTGAGGTTGTTGGACTGCAGCAAGGAGGGATTTGCGTTTTTGAGTGTCTTTGTGTGCATTGAGCCCCCTTTTTTCCCCCCTTTTCTGAAAATTCACATTACAGGCACAAACTGCAGATTTGGGATGTAGCTGTTGTATAGCTCCATCTAAAATTAACTGCTGTTCTCTTTTATGGTAGCTCACAGTTAGTCAAAGAGGGGTCATTTGCTGTGGCTGCTGCTCCCCAAGACAAAATCTTGGACCAGAAACTTGAAAGATGCTGCAAACCTGGAAAGCCTCAACTAAAGAGGCTCCTGTTTTGCTCTTTAGGAGCCTCTGTCAGTGTAACCCTTTGGACTTTGTAGTGCTTGTTGACAAACCTTCCCCCACACTTTGTGCCTGCAGTGATACTGGTGCTCAGAGGACCTTTCAGTGCTGCATTTGAAGATCCAGCTTTGGTTCTGCTGCTTCCAGCAGCAGAAATTAAGAGGCAGAGAGTCTCTGCCTCTTAATTTCATGCATCTTCGCTTAATCGGGATTTTTCTTTTTACTGCCTCAGTTTTGCCAGTGAGTCCTTTTCACTCCACCGAGCCAGAGCAATTATTTCTCTTAGCCTTGCTCTTGATACAGCCAGGAGTGTTCCTAGGTTATTATCTGTGGATGTCTTTCCTGAAATGATGGGATAGACCATTGTACCTGCAATTATAATTAATCTCTGTAAAATGGCATTGAATCGCTCAACAGTAAAGTGCATCGTCACTCCCCTCCATCCTCCAGCCAAGGGCTTAGTGAAGAGAAAGGACAGAGCAGTGCAAGCATCAGATGTGAAAGTATTCCACATCCTGGTCTTCAGCCTCTGGACCAGAGGGCTTTTGTGTTTGCTTGTTCTGACAAAGCACAGAACTTTCACAGGAGGGTGTCTCAAATCTGCTTTTGCACAAAATTAGGACACAGTTGAGGGTCTGGAAGTGGTTGTGAGGAAATGTCTCTTTCTGCCATAGCCCGTTCACTGGTGCTAAGATGATTTTACTTCTAGTTCTGGATGTGTATTAAACAAGTGAGACTGTGCTTTATTTATGTGTGAGGCTTTTGAGTTGGTTGTGCTAAAGCTCTTCCAGTTTGTACTAGTGGGACAAGGGGCAGCAAGTGAGGGAAGGGTTGTCCCCATTTTAAACTGGACTTCAGGCAGAAAAAAAGCCAAGTGACTCACCCCAAAAATCACACAAGAAATCCTGTGTCTTGAAGAGTCACAAAAGGACAAAGCAGTCACAAAAGGACATAGCAAAGTCTCTGTATTAAGGTCACCAAGGAGTCGGGTATTTTTGAATGTTACACAAACGTTCTGAAAGCTGCCCAGGGAGTCTCTGAACGCTGACTGCCCCTTAGCTGCTTGTGGCTGAGAGGTGCCCTGGGTGGATGCCTTGGTGGTCCTTGGGTGCCTGTGCTGCACCCTGATTCAAGGCTCCTGCATGGTTTCCTGTTCTCCAGGTGAGGAATGGTAGATGCAGAGCAAGGCACATCTCAGGGAAGGTTGGCATCTGCAGAATTAGCTGCTTGGTTGCTGCTCAGGTGTGTCCAGGGCAGGGTGGCTGCGCTGGCAGAGCAAATCATTCAGGAAAGATGCAGTTCCTCTTCAGAGCAGAGTTAAATTTTACAAGGGGGCTCCTAGAAATGGACTTGGAGATGTTTGAGAGGTCCAGGATTAGCACAGGAGTTGAAGGCTTCTCTTACAGGGAGCAGCAGCAAAGTGGTTAAGTGGCACTGTTCAAATGGCTGCTGTTGCTTGTTCCAGAAGATAAATGGGATGCGTTCATGCCTCTGGGTGCCTTTGCTGTGGGCTCTGGCTTGGGAAGGCCAGACGGCTTCAATTTATGTTCTGAAGAGTCTCGAGTTTAGTAATTCTTCAAAAAGTTTTCAATATGGGAAAGCAGGTAGGAAATCAATAGGGAAGATAATTACTTGGAGATATTTTCTGTGCACTTGAAGAAAAATGTGCTTTGCCATGGAAGATATGAAATGCTGTACCTTCTGATGCTGCAGTGGTGTTGGGAAACAGTGGTGCAGCCTCTGGAGATCTCTGTTTATTATGAAGAGAAGCCCTTACACAGGCTAATGCTCAATGTCAGATGAGAAATGTCCTATTAAATGTTTTTCATAGTTGTTATTATAAATGTATTTATAGAAACTAACATCTGAGGCCAGCAAGCCATTAAATGAATTCTACAATATTTTATTATCTTCCTTGCAAATTTGACCGCAGAACTCCTGAATGATCTTCTGCAGTGAAATCCAACACCGTGGTTCGACCTTCAACCGTTGTGCGAGCGGACATATATTTTAATGCTGAGAAATGCCTGGGTCAAACAGTACCTTGGTGTTCTCTAGCTCATTATTTGGAATCCTAGCCACCACAAGGAATTCATACTCTTTTCTATTTCAACGCTCTGTTTCATTACAGGGTGGTAACACTGCCGTGAGCAAAGGAAGGGGGAAAAAAAAAAATCATTTTTGAGTGTGAATATAAAGAATTAATGCAGCGTCCTCACGCAGCGCTTTGCGGTTTGCAGGGATAAAATGGGAGCTGGTTTTTGCTCCCATTTTAACTCACACAGCATAAGGAGCTTCTGGTGTGATGGAGGGTCAGGGTGGGCGATTTCTTCCTTTGATAGCTCACACACGGGAAGACATCCCGTCCTCAGCACTAACTGAATAATAGCTTGAAAGCAGAATGGCACACTCTAACCGATCGATTTGTCATTGGCTGACCTCAGAGCAAAGATGAAAAAGATTCAAAAGCAGATAAATAATTGACATTACTAGCCTTGAGTCCATTCAGCTCCGCAACCTTTTCTCCTTGATATTAAAGACGGCTGAGTTGCTTTTGGCAGCTTCTTTCTTTGGCTCAGGCTCCCCTGCAGCCTGAATGTTTGATTGCAGGAGGAAATAAAAACTAGACCTGAGCAGCAATAGGTGCTCACATGTGCTGTGAGTGGAGGGTTGGGAGTGTGAGCAGCCTCTCCTTCCTCTGCCTGCCTGCAAGGCCCACGAGAGCAGAGAGCCTTCTGTAAGTAGAAGTGTATATATATATAAAATGTCAGGCACTCATTGCTCTGGGAAGTAGTGTTTTTTGCATATCCCAATACTTTTCATCTTCCCTGTAACGTGGCATTTGGTTAATGAATGTGCCAGAGTGAGAAACCCAAAGGAAACCCCTGGCTGTTTGCCCAGGAACTTTATTCATTTTGCGGTTCTCAGTTTTGAGGAATAGGTAAGATCCCTACCCTCACTCCAGAGAGGCTCTTAAATGTTTTTTAAGCTGTTATTTCTAAAGTAGGTTAAACTGTAGATGCCTGAGCTCTCACAGTGCCCTCTGAAGGTGAGGCATTTGCAGAGTGGGGAGGGAGAATCTGCTTTTCCAAATGCTCCAGCACCAAACCAAGCTGTAGATAAAAGCACCATGTGATTGTCCCTGGTATCCCCAGGGTCTGGATTGAGCCCTGTTACATAAAAGCCAAGTTGTGCCATCCATGTGTGTTTTGGTCCTGGGTCCATCAGAGGGATGTTCAGGACCGGCAGGGAAGTGATGGAAATGCTGCACCCCATCAGCACAAAATGACACAAAATGTGACGCAAAATATTTTCTACCCCAATATCCTCCTTCCTTTCAGCACCTGAAGGTTTCTGCTCTTCTCATGTCTGTTTTGTGCTGTGTGCCTGAGCTTGCCTCCATTGATGCAAATGTTTTCTCTAACCTCTATTTCATATTTCTTTCCCTGAATTTTCCACCTCCTCTCCCCAGCCTTCTCTGTAAATGTTAGATTTAAAAGGTTATGGACAAACATGTAAGTTACAAAGAAATTGCCAAAAACCTTAAAATCTAGCATCTTTAGACTTTGTCTGCTATTATGCAGAGGAGATTGTGGAAGCAAATATTAGTCATTAACATAATTTTCTGTGTTGAGTCAACATCTATTTTTAGGTGTGGAGCACATAAAGACAACTCTTTGACACATAAAACACATAGACATGCATTTGACATCCTCTCTGTTCAGGCTGAGGCTCAGGGAAAAGGGAATACAATTGCTGAATGTATTGTATTTGTGATGGGAACCCCCCCCACTTCCTTCCTAGACACATTTTAAGACATAATGCAGGAGAGTGCTGATCTGTTTATATTGAAATAAATCAAAATGAAGTGCAGAATATTCAGCTTGGTTTCCAATGCTTTTTCAGATGTGCTGCAAAGTAATTCATGATCTGTGCTGAAAATTTGCCATTAGGCTTTATCCAGGAAGTGTTTTTATTATGTTAAATGTGTTTATTCTAAATGTATATATTATTTTAAAAGTGCAGAAGGCTTTTTATGCACCTATTATAATTATAAATCTGATTCATAGGTAGAAGAGCAGTTAAGAGGCTTGAATTAGTAATTTTCCAACAGCACACATGCAGAGCCACAGCTAGATTTTCTTGTTTGCTCGGTCATAATATTTTATGGTCTGATTCTGGGCTTTATAATGCAAGGGAACTTCTCGTGATAAATTGCAGATCCGACAATGAGTGTCAGTCTACAGCTCCCTGAGCAGATGTTCATTTAGTCTAATTTCACCAGTACTTTACTGTTCATCCAGAACAGATCTTGCCAGCTCAGGATGCAAACACAAAGAGAGAGAGCACAAAAGATCGTTCTGCAAATAACCTGATCTGTTTCAGACACTTGGAGGGGGAAAAGAAAAACATGCGGGAACTTGAGCGTGCGGGGCTGGCTACGGCAAATCATCCGCACACCCACAGCCGAGGGGGGGATTCACGGAGCCGCGCGTGGGAAGGTGCACATCAATCCACCTCTGAACAATGGGCTTTTATCACTGCACTTCAGAACCCTTGTGTCTGTTTTAAGGTCTCTGCAGCTCTTCCTTTGTTCCTCCAGCCTTTCCTGGCTCTGCTGGTTTGGCAGAACAGGTCCTGTCTGAACTGCAGGGTTGTGTCTTGTGAAAGAAGAGAACGTGATCTGTCCAAAATGCCCAGGGTGGCTGTAGCTCACTAACGCTCCTCTCCTTTTCTCTCCGTAGGTGTCGTATGCCCGTCCAAGTTCGGCCTCCATCCGGGATGCCAACTTGTATGTCAGCGGCCTTCCCAAAACCATGACCCAGAAAGAATTAGAGCAGTTATTCTCACAATATGGGCGCATCATCACCTCACGGATTCTGGTTGATCAAGTCACAGGTTAAAAGAAAACTTTTCTTGATAAGTGCATGGTTTTTCTTTTGGAAGTGGCAAAATTGCAAATGTCTGCAGCTGGGTTTTTTTGACTTGTAGTGTAAAATGCAGTGCCTGTTTCCTTATAAATGTAACTAGAGGTATAACTGCTGCCTCTTTAATGAGGAACTATCAAAATACAGAATATTCTTTACTTAAATTCATTGGGATTGGGAAGAGGATTTTTCTTTACAGGACTTGCCTTAATTTGCAAACCACCTATTGTGAGAAGTTGAACCCAATGTTCAGTTTGTTCATTGCATAAATGAGGCTGTTCCTACGAATATTCATCTCTTCACATGTTTTTACTTCCCAGGGGTTTCTCGAGGTGTGGGATTTATCCGTTTTGATAAGAGAATAGAGGCAGAAGAAGCCATAAAGGGACTAAATGGCCAGAAGCCTAGTGGTGCTACAGAACCAATTACTGTGAAGTTTGCCAATAACCCCAGCCAGAAAACAAGCCAGGCACTCCTTTCACAGCTGTATCAGTCTCCCAACAGACGCTACCCTGGACCACTTCACCACCAGGCTCAGAGATTCAGGTAATTACCTGGAAAAGAACTGAGGTTCCACCAGCAACAGCAATGTGGGGCAGGTGCTGTGCAGGAAAATATGCTTTAGTTGCGTAGGCTGACCTGATTTTGTTTGTAAAATTAAATATTCTTTCCTGGAGAATGAGGAGGAAAATCTGCTGACAGCAGTAGTCATGTTGTATTTACTAAAACAGCTGAAGTACTGTACAATCAGATCTCATGAAGGCTCACAGAAAAAGGGAGGACAGAATAGAGTTACTCTGGTAATCAAATGAGCAGTGACTGTCCTGTTCTTTCTCTCTTTTTGGGTAATGCTTTTATTTTCTGCTGTATTACTACAGTTTTGATGCAGCTTAGACTTTGATGTTAATGACAGTGGATTGGTAGCAGGAAAAAAGCTGAGTCTGTCCCAGTCAGCAGGAGTATCATTAAATTTATTAGCCTGAGATATCTGCTCTTAGTATAAAGAGCCCTTGTATTAGTCTTTGGTGTGAGGCTTCAGATGCTTTTGGGGATGTTTTATGCTTTGCATTCTGAATATACTGTTTCCATCTGATGCATAAGGCAGAGTTAGCAGTATGTGATGTTCCTATTACTTTCATACTTAATAGTTCTCAGGCAACCCAGCTTTCAAATAAAAAAGTCTGCCTTCAAGAAAGAGAACTTGGACATATTTGCATAACTGAGTTGCACACTGGCTTTAGAGAATTATCCAGAAGTAATTTTAGTTTGTCAGGGATGGAAAGTGCTAATGAATTAAAGATCATAAAAAGTCAGTCATTGGATACATTAAATTTACACTTGTTTTTGTGTCTTTGGCATGCAGCTGTGTCCATTGAGGTTATCACTGAATCATTCCATGGACAGAAGGACTTTATTGTGCTGCCATGGAAAGCAGATGGTTAAATTCTACAAAATTTGGTGGTCAATTTAGATTGACATGTCATGAAGGATTAATGCTAAATTTATATAATAAAATTGGGAGAATGTATTATACTAAAGCAGATTATCAAAGATTATCAAGAAGTTTTCCAGTTCCAGTAGTTTTGGACTTAATATTTTATTTTTAAATTAACTGTAAATATAAGATGAGCAGTTAAATTACCAAAAAAAGTTGAATTATTAAAAAAAAAAAGACAAATCCTAAGTGCATCTTTTAAAACCAAGCTATAAAGGTTAAGCTTTTCTCTAGACGGTAGACAAGTTTAAAAAAGGCTTTTAAATGCTCTGGTGGAAATTTAAGCACAACCTCAGACTTAACAAAGCAGGCCGGGAGTTGTTAGGCTCCTTAGATGTGTGGGAAACTTGTTGAACGTTTCTTCTTTGAAAATGGAACACTATTAATAATAGTTCCATTGAGCGATCTTGCCATCTGTGAGACATTAACCCAAAGACCCTCCTTCTCTTTTCAGGCTGGACAATTTGCTTAATATGGCCTATGGCGTAAAGAGGTAATTAGAATTCCACAGATTGCCAGATGTCCGTGTTGGCACAGATTGGTGCTACAATTTATTTTTTTTTAATTCACTAACTTTATTTTTTTTATCCCTTCTTTTCTTCCACCAGCATGTCAAATTCTTTTTAAGTTTGGACTTCAGTTGGTTTTGTTACTTTAAAGGCCTCACGCACAAGTTCTGTGGGGTTTTTCAACCTTTTTTTATTTACAGGTGGGCTTCTCAAATGGTTTAGGTGCCACAGCTACCAGCATTGAAATTGCAGTTGCTCTGCTAAGTGGTGCTTTTTGTAGAATCAAAACTATTAACTTGAGTTTTTACCAAATCTCTCATCTGATAATAGAAAATCTAAGTCAAAAATCAGAATTAGGCTGCTGTGGTCTCTCACAGTTAGGACCACATCATAAGTTTGACTTGAAAATACAGCTGTGTGCACCTCAATCAGCCCAAAGTTTCTTTTGTTACAGGTTTAATACTTTGAATTTTTTTTTCAGTCCTTGAAATTTATTTTTTGTTTGTTTAAAATAGCTGTGTGTTTGTATGTGCACGTATGTGTGAAAGCTCAGCTGATCTGTCAACATTTCTGCTGTTACATGAGTATGCTTGGTAGCTAAAATGAGATGATGTGGTGTTAGTGTTTCTTTTAATGGCAACATCAGCATAAGCGATCCTTGCAGCAAAACAAAGGTGTAGTCTTATTCCTGATGTTGCCCTAAAATGTCCAGATTAAGATGAGAAAATCTGAAATGGTCTACTCACCACACTTGAAAACTATTTGAGCTTTTGTTTGAAGCTCATCCTCTAAAAAGGTATGGTAAGTATATCTCTACAGTAGCTAGTAGCAGACAGTAAGGTGGGGTTTAACCCCTCAGTAACTCAGTGCAGCTCTGAACTCTTGAGTGCTCAAAAGAGCAAAGTCAAACCAGAGCTTCTCCCCAGCAGCAGCAGCAGTGCTGGTGTTCCTGGGCACGTTGGTTGTGTTGGGGTATCCTGAGTGGTGATGGGGATGTGGTCAGTCAGAACCCCCTGATTTTACCACACTGCCCTTCTCCTGTGCTCTCCCACCTTATTTGTTCCTTGAAATCTCATCAGAAACATGGAAACTCTCCCAGTTGAGTGTCTGTCCAGGTGCAGGTCAGTGTCAGAAGGATGGGTTTGTTCTGGGAGGCTTCCCTGGGTTTTTGCTGCTGCTCCTTTGCTGGAATTGGGCTGGCGTGTGGTGCAGGATAGGCTCAGCCTGAGCAGAGGAAAAGAGCAATTACCTGCCTTTATAGGTTATACATCTGCTTTCTCAACATTGTCTGCAGCGTTACTCCAAAAACACAGCAGTGCTCAAAGTCATTTTGCAGGCATCTTAAATTAATTCTTATCTCCTCCTAGCAAACCTTGGCAATTGTACCTGCACTAGCAAAACCTGAATTTATAGGTGCAGGGTGACAAAAAATACCACACTGATAATTTCTAAAGCTGCTTCAGAAACAGGAGATTGGCTTTCCCTGTGCTAACTGTGTGGTACTGATGGAAAATGAGACATGCTGATGTGGAAAAAAGGTTTTATTGAGGCTAATTTCAGATCACTTGCTAGAAGCAAAGCTCCTTATGCGATAGGTGATCTTGTATTTGTGTCAATACACTTGCACCAGGTTCATGCATGTTTTGTTGGATTTACAGCAGCTGCTGTGCTCATGGCACATAAATAGTTGAAAGCTGCATAGCTCCTAAAGGTTTCCAGGGAAAAGCTGCTCTCCAGTGAACTGTAGGAAACTTTAACCCTTTGCATCAGGGAAGCACTTCTTTAGAATGCAAAGCCTTATAATGCCTTGTGACACACACGGCTTTGCATTGTACGGGTTTTATTTCATCCTTACTTAGAGCATGGTGTGTCCCTCAGAGTTGTATTTCACATTAAATTTAAACATTCCAGAAAGGCAGTGTTTGCTGGCTTGTGTATATTGCTGGCACAGTCAGCACTGGTCAGTGATTGGGCTTGAAGTCCCATCTTGCAGATTTCAAAATGAGCTGAAGCTGTTGGCTTGTACAAGCCCTTGCGGTGCCTTATTTCCAATCCTTATTTCCACCTACAGTGGAAGGAGCAGTAGAAATTGGCCTTGTCCAGCCTTTCTGTGCTGAACTGTTCTGATAATGTCACTGGTTTCACTGTGCGGAAGAGAAACTAAAATGTGTCGAGATAAGGATTTGCAAAAGTGAAGTTGAGTTGGAAAATTGCCATGGATTTTTAATAAACTGTCTGCAAACCTTCCTGAGGATCTGATGCTGTGAGCATTTGTGAACTGCTCATTTACAGCACAGCTACACCCCAGTGATGATCCTCAGCTTAAGATGTATATTCCAAGTGTCTTCTTTTTCCCTGAATATACATAAAAAGTGCCGTCAGGCGTCAACAGAACAGTGAGCAACCATCAAGTGTGTAGTTTCCTTTATGGTTATTTAATATACACTGCATAATACTGTGCAGATTGCGAAATGTGGAAATTATTACAAGTGTAAAAAGTTTTGGAGAGCGCAAGAACTCGCTCAGCAACAGAGTATCTCCCTCTGCTCCCTCAATCATCGCTCAGAAAATCCTGAGGAATTATTATTCCATTCTGGTATTGAAACTCATCATATTGAAGGTACACGTGAAACTGGATTTTTAAGACGTTTCCTCTGTGCAGTTGTTATTTTAAAACGTATCCCAAAGTGTAGCTTCAGAAAGCATGTCAATTTTTTTTCCACACTGATGAAAGGAAAATTATGTTGATCCTGAGGGCTGATACTGCTTAACATCTTCATTAATAACCTGAGTCATGGGCTGCGCTGCACCCTCCTCGCATTAGCGGGTGACGCTGAACTGGTGAGGAGCAGGAGCTGTCACTGCTGCTGGCCATGGCTGCCACTGGGGAGACCTTGGAAAGCGGCAGGAACACGCTGAAATTCGGGACAGGCAAATGTGGAGTTTAGCCCCTGACTGCTGCCTTCAGCTGCCTACCAAGGGGCTTTAGAAAGAAGGTGAAGCCGAGTTTTTTGCAGAGGTCAGACGCAGGAGGACAAGAATCAGCAGTGACAGGCTGCAGCAGGGGAAATTCTACTTGAGGATAAGGGAAACTCATCTGCAGTGAGGATGGAGCCCTGCAGCAGCGGCTGCAGGAGCAGCATTGCTGTCCTTGGAGATTTCCCAAGCTTCCCTCTGCAGGGCCATGAGCAGCAAGTCTCATTTGAGAAGTTTGCCTTGCTTGGAGCAGGAGGCTGATCAGATGATCTCCCTAGATCTTGCCCAGCCTTTGTTATCCCATGATGGATCCGTGTTCCTAAACACCTGGCTTTATCTGCTCTCTTTGGATATTCGAGGTAAAGTCCCAAAGGACAGCGAGGGAGAAACAGTAGGGTGCTCTGTTGAATTCTGGGAGTTAGTTCCTGCATTGTCTTTTTGAAGGACCTAAAGCCTGTCATGGAAATGAAGCCTCACGGTATGAAGGTATCAGTGATGTGCTCATTAATTGTAGAATAAGTAGAACATAAATACAATTGCTGCATAAACCTCCTTCTCTATGCGGCTAGCTTTAGGACTCTTTATCACCTGGATTTTTTCCCCAGTGTATGTCAATTAAGGACCGTGTTAGGAGGAGAAATAAAATCTACCACTTAGAGACATCTCTCTAATAGTATTTTTAGCTGAAGAAGCTACCATTACAGCTGAATCCTGACAAAGGCATTTCTTATTAATCTTTAAAATAGGTCTTGAAGTTTGCTTGGGTTTTTTCGCTGCAGACTAGTAGGAGACGAAGCATTAGATTTGTTGTCCTGAAACTTATATCAGTGCTGGAAATAAGTGGCAAATTTCTAAGGCCCTTTTTACACGAGCTGTTGTTTATCACAGTGTGTGCAGGCCCTCTCTGACTCAGATTGTCCTCGAGCATTTCTTTTCTGAGGTCTTTGTACACATCTAAGCAGGGCTTATCCTCGGCGGGAGATGCATTTATGCCCAGATTTGGCGATTTCATTTATTTAGCACAGCTCCCCTCTGCTTCAGCAGGAGTTAGAGAGCAAGGGTGGCTCTGTGGTCATCATCCAGGGACAGGATCCAGAACCTTCAGTACCATTGGCTTATTTACTTTAAAGTCTTGGAGCCCTATAGCTCGTGCCAAGAGATATATTTAGAATAGACCCCTCTTTTTGCTCGGTAGGTTTTCTCCGATCACAATTGATGGCATGACGAGCCTTGTGGGAATGAATATCCCTGGTCACACCGGGACTGGATGGTGCATCTTCGTCTACAACTTGTCCCCCGACTCGGATGAGAGCGTGCTGTGGCAGTTGTTTGGTCCCTTTGGAGCGGTCAATAATGTCAAGGTGATCCGCGATTTCAACACCAACAAGTGCAAGGGATTTGGCTTTGTCACCATGACCAACTACGACGAAGCTGCCATGGCCATTGCCAGCCTTAATGGATACCGTTTAGGAGACAGAGTATTGCAAGTTTCCTTTAAAACCAATAAAACCCACAAATCCTGAATTTCATATCCTTACTTACTAAAATATATATATATAAATATATATACGAACAAAACAAAACAAAAAAAAAAAAACTCTTCAAGGCTTATATTCAACCATGGACTTTATAAGCCAGTGTTGCCTAAGTATTAAAACATTGGATATCCTGTGAGGAACAGGAAAGGATTTTATAATGCTTAGAAAAAAAAAAAACCTTTGATGCATTGAATGTTCTTTCATAGCTGTCGTTGTTGAATATAATATACATAGATAACAATGTGCAGGGATTTTTACCCGGCCAGCTAGTTTTACTACCTTCCTTGAAGGTGGGTCTTTTTAAGATGACCATTCACTCATTTGAAAAAATAATAAAACAAAAAACAATTTTTACGAACTAATGGGATTAAAAGCGAGAAAAAAGATTTTTGTTTTCTTTTCTGTTTTTTCAAAACATTGATTGAATCAGATTGGTAAACCCCCCACGCAAATTAAAGAGGAACAATAAAAATTGCAAAAAGAAGAACATAATTTTGCAACTTTTTTTATTTTTCCTTTTTTCTTTTGTATCATGTGAACTAAACAGTCTTCTGTTAGGGAATGGGGTAACGGGGGATACCTGATGACATAACAATTTAAATAACATTAACAATGTTGCCAAAGAGGTGGTCTCTTTGCTGAAAATGGGTTTCAAGAAAAATCTATTTTTATAAAATATAAAGAATTTTTACAAGAGAATCTGGATTTGAGAAAAAATATTTTGACTGGCTAATTTAGGGGAAATTGACAACTTTGTCATGTTCATACTGCACTGGTAACTTTTTAGAGATCAAGATGTGTGTTTTAAACTGGATTAGTAGATTGTTTTTTGAAGGATGGGCTACAAACAGATGATCTTCGTATCTTTTCATAGCATGTAATAAAAATATTAAATACAGTACGGGAGAGTGTTCTTCCCAGGCACGCAGTTACCCACAGTCAAAACCCAAAAGCAAGGAGATGAGTTGCAAGACGGTTTTTCTTTAAGTCATCAGTATGGGATATCAGCAGAACAAAAGTTAAAAAAATTAATTTTTTGATCAAAAACTTCCTTGGTTTGAGCAGTAGGTGCTACAAAATTATTTACATATCTTAGTATCATAGTTAAATGTAATGTGTTTAGAAAAAAATACATTTGCTTTAAATTTGTTAAGAATTTTCAAATTCACTTTATAGCCCAAGCTAATATAATTGGGCTGTGTTGGCACATTTGGAACACTGTTTATGTTGCTTGAAACACTTATTTATTTAATTGCCGATGTGATGCATATGGCCAAAATCAAATATAGCTAGTTTGGCTAGTCTACTTATTTGTTTACTTAAACTATGGGAAGAAGCATATTATTGTGTCATTTTGTTGTGTGTGTATGTGTATATATAATATAAATATATATATATATAAAGTTATTTTTTCTTTTGGTTAATTTATTATAAGTTGTAACACTTTGCTAGTTTTGTTTGTATATGTCTTAAAATGTTTTCTTATGATACTTAAGTGACAGAGGTATCAAGGTAACTTGTGTAGAAATATTGTTTGATATATTGTCATGTTTGTTGTGAATATTTTTTCTTACTGCACAGTAGAAAAGAAAACAACTGGGTCTTTATTTTAATGTAATTCAGATTGGGGAAAACAGAGCTAAGGGAACAAAATGACTGAGGGGGTGCTCTCCCATGTCCAGTGCACTGATCATTTTAGTATGTTTGTGCTTTGTACGGTTATATATTTAAAACAAAAAAGGGTCATGCTCTTCCCTGAGTACTAGAAACAGTTACTCGCTATGCATAATCTAGTTGATAGTTAAATTTGCTATTGCTTTTCTTGTCTTGTTATATAAAATCTTTTCAATACAAGTTTAGTCTTAATGGTAATAAAACGTTATGGTTATTTATAACTTGTGCTTATTTTGTGCATTTTTTCCATGCTATACCCACTAACTGCATGTAGACTAAGTATTGTTTTTTCACACTGAAGAGGCAAACTTTTGTAGTAGACAAATAACTAAAAGCAAAGGCTGCATCATAATTTTATCAGTTTTTTACTTTAACAATGTTAGATTTTAGTTTAAAGGAACACTCATTCAATGTTCAGGGAAACCTTTATACATCATCTGCTATGAATGAGCGCAGTTTGCTGGGAAAGTTTTGATGCATTTGCTAAGCATTAGTGGGGAAGGCATGTCAGAATCTTTTCTCTACGATGTGTTTTACTATCTGAATAATAATAATAATTTAAAAAATCTTTCTTAGGACCAGGCAGTTGTATACTTTAGTTATAATGAATGACTTCATGTTAACCTTGCTAGTTTAGATCATTTCTGAGGGAAAGTATTGTAAATGTTTTTTTCATAACCTTGTTGTGTTTGAATTATTTGTACTTTAATTGTCCAGACAATAAATGAAAGTGTGTAGAATGGCTATGGACTTTCCACCTTTTTAAGTGTGTTCAGATGTTTTAGTGTTCCCAGCCGCACCTCAGCCGAGGTCCAGGTTTAGTCTCTGATTCCAGAAGCAAGGTCTTCAAGAGAGAAACGTTCTAGTCAAACCAGATTGAGCATATTCATGATTTGTTTTTCCTTCCGAGGGCCAGAAAGAATCGGCCGTTTAATTTAAGATGTTGAACACCAAATAACAAACTGTAACTTTGATTTATTTGAATGTGGAAGATGCTGAAGGGTTTCTACTATATACAGTATTTTTACACAATGAAAATATTAACTCAGTCAATATCAACACTTTAAATCATAGTGAGCAAATTTCAGTGATAACAGTTTTTAAGCCATCATTTAGTTTGACTTTTCTATGAATATGCTATGAATGTCATGCAATATGAAACAGTGTACATATTGTCTGATGTACAACAGTATATATGATCACATTCCAAATTTGATTCTTTTCACCATGTGTTATAACTAGAGTTGATACTTCTTTCAGTTGACTTGTTTGAATCTCATTAATACAAATATTCACTTCATGTTTATGTTCTGTAACATTCACTAATTGAGAATATGTACCTTGTAAAACTGCAGCATTGAATTTCGTAACTGAGATTAGGAAACTCTATCAGAGGGCTGGATGGACTGTGTGGTTCTTCAGCTCCTTCACCTATTAATAAACTCGTGTTTTTGTGAGATTAAGTTACCATGTTGGTTATAATAATTAATTTCAAGCCACAGAATGAGTTTGTTCTTAAATTTACAGCTTGCTCAATTCATCCTTAAATCCACCTCACCACGCCATGGTGAGACTTGGCTCTGAAAAACATCATCCTTCCATCTACCTATATATGTATATACACATATTTTGATCATATACATATATATAAACACTTTACAACATGCATCAGCCCATTTAAAAAAAAAAAAAAAAACACTGCACTTTCCATTTAGGAAAGTGAAATTTTATAACCAGCACTATTTACTATGGTTCTCTCTGCTTTATAGCATTTGTTAGGGTTGTCACCTAATTTTTCTGCAGTCCTTTCTTCAGAAAGTAGTGAGACCAAAACCACTGTATGGTCTGTATGCTCTTAAGACAGAACACAGCTGGCACTGGGGCCAGTTTTGGTTATCTCCACACTTCCACTTAAGGGTTGGCTCCTTGTCTTTACCTCTCCCACAGAACCTTTTTCCCCATTCAGCAGCTTGGTGAGCTCCTGTGAGCTGAAGCACACCAGTAACATGAGAGAAAGGACTCTGCTACCTTTAGAGATCTGGGATGCAAAGTTCAGTCCCCTTTTGGGGGTATCACAAATGGGAACAGGATAAAAACAGTCTCAGACTGGTTCCCTGTGCTGCTCCTATGGGAGCATTTTCAGAAAGTTTACTGAACCACAGTTTCTGCCCAGCTGGGATCAGAACCACATTTCACTAACGCACATTCAAAGTAATCAAGGTTTATATTTCCTTCTTGAAAGGGTAATCACTCTTTTTGCAATTAGTGAGCCTGCTGCATAAATGGAAAACCACCTGGGGGAGGGTGTTTCAAGTGCATTCACTTTGTGTTCCACTTCAGCTTACCTTAGACACGGAGCTGGGCTTGGAGCACACTGAGAGAGGAGCGTGTGTTGGGAAATAGCAGCTGACAGCTCCAAGGGAGCAGGGAGCCCCCCTGAAATCCACACTGAGGCCATTCAGCTTTCCTGGTGCCCCTGGGCTTGTGGCAGCCAAACACACGAGCACTCTGGTGCTCTTTTCCAGTGGGAAGGGTGGACAGGGGGGTCTGGGTACTTGGATCAGCCTCAGGGTCACTGAGGGGAGAGGCACACCCAGGGCTGTTCAGGGAAGCCTTTCTCCATCACCAGAAGCCAGGCAAGGCTGTTACCTTGCACATCTCACTGACATGGCTACAGAGGGATGAGGTCAGAGTGTGCTGACAGCAAAGATTTGCTCCCTGCCCCGGAGATCTTGCAGGCTGAGCTCCCTGCACAGGAGTAATTCATTGTGTGCGCAGAGCAAAGTGAAAGGAGATCAAATCCAGCATAACTTCACAAAAGCTCTGACATCTCAAAATAATACAGTGTCTCTCTTCTAAAGATACCTGACTTCCTAAACCCAGGAGATGGGATGGAGCCACTCCAGCTGAGCCTCAGCAGCTCACAGGGGACACATAACCTGGGCACAAACAGGGGCTGCTGCAGGAGGGAAACACAAGGCACACACAGACACAAATCCTGTGGGATGCTGCAGTGCAGCCCCATGCTCAGCACACTGCCTGCATCCCAGGTGCTTTGGGGGTACCTTCAGTGCCTGGGGAGTGGTGGTGCTGCTGCAAGAGGCACTTCTGAGGCCTCTCCCAGAAACACTGTGTGCCACTGGTGTGCTTGAGGAATTCCAGTGGGATCACGTGCAGTATGGCACCAGGGTGATCAAAAGAGAAACTCTGAAGTCACCAAGCTTGAATTGTTTCTACCTCCCATAAACACAACACCTGTGTTTTAAAAAGCCTGCTCCTATAAATCTTCCCAGAGCTGAGCATTAGAGAGGGCTGTAAGAAGAAAAGTGCCCAAAAGGAGGGCTCATACAAAGGCACCCTGATTTAGCTCACCCACAGTTAAAGACAAATCAGACTGGTTCTTCCAGATAAGCAGTTTTCTGAAATACTCTTTCTACTCACAGTAGAAATAACTGGGAGGATGGATACACACACACACGCAACAACTGCTTTTCAGACACAGTTGGAAGTTTTGCTTGCCACGCTCCTAAGGTATCAGTGATATTTTTAAATGCCAGTCCAGCATATTTTAAAATATTTCATCTAAAATTTCACTGAGAGTTTAAATATTACAGAGCTGCAAATTTTCCTTGTGCAGTAGCAAAAAATAAAATCCTAAACCCCTCTATTCTATTCATTCCACAATAAACCTCCTGTCTCACATCGCTGGGGTTTGGAGCTGCCAGCAAGCAAGACCCAGCTGCTGCTGCTTGCAGGAAAGCAAAATCTGCAGCAGGTTCATATTCCCTGTCCCAGAGAGCAAGCAAACCCATGTGCTAAGGGGAGCATTGCTCTGCCAACAGGTCCAGAAGCTTGTTTTTGTCACCAGAACCATGTGTCTTGTACCCAGGCCCTCCAGCCCAGCCACCAGCCTCATGCTGCTGAGACCCCTTGGCCCCTGTCAGGTGTGACATCCTCATCCTCCCTCTGGAGCATCCTTGGGGTGAGCCCAGCCTTGCTCTGGAGTCTGAAGGACAGAAGGGACAGGATTTACTTCTCTGCCAATCCACCCCATGGCACAGCCCCACACTGGGACTCTCCCTGCAGGCCCACAGCGCCCACTGCACCACTGAAAATAACCAAATTCCCTAAATTCCATTTCTGATCAGCCATCCCAGTGGCCCAGTAGCCCTCACTCAGGAGGAGGAGCAGGTGAACCACCACCTCTGGCCTTATTTTGTCCATCCTGAACCTCTGCTTAACACCACAGCCATTCAGGCCCTGGGTTCCCCCCTTTCCAAGGCCACCAGTGTGACCCTGTCCCAGACAAAGCCACATTTTTGGTGCCACCCAAGCACATGGTGCCATGGGGCTGCTGAGTGCCTCACCTCCCCTGAAATGCTCCAAGTTCTCTTTCTCCTCCAAAACCAGGCAGGAGCCTGGGATGCTGCATGGCCAGAGCACGGGTTTTTCATAATGACACAAGAGTTTATCAAATCAGAGGAAACAAGAATCCCCTAAACTCTGAAAATTAATATAAGCAATGCCATTGGAAGAGCAGTTATTTACAAATAAATCCCTGCCAAAGGAAAAGGGGTTGAGTTTGGAGCCTTGGCTATGCTGGGGTATCACTGTGTGTGCCACTGAGTGTGGCTGAACTGCCCCAGAAACCTTCCCAAGAAACCTGGCAGTCCCAAAATGCTAAATTTTATTTAGTGACTTTTAAACACACACAGTTATTACCTCCTCAGTCTGAACATCAGGACTGACTAGAGTTGCCACAATCCATTTGTTTAAAGCAGCACTTAAGGCTTTTCTTCCTTGCGTTTTGTTGGAATTGCACAGGTCCCAGCAAAATGATATGCAAGAATTAGCTTTTTACGAACAATACAATTCTGATTTTAAATCAGCACATGAGACAATTAATTTTGTAAGATAAGGAATCTGTTGCAAATATACAGCAGTACACCCACACATCACCATCTGCTGCGGAGAATTAAATGTACAACTCACAAATTAAATCCTGCAAAGTTGGTGCAAAAAGGTCCTTGCCTTGAATTTAAACAAGGCTGTGGAAACCTGCAAACACATTGCAAAAGATCATGAAAACAATAACAAATTTGTCCATCTGTGAGTCAGTTCTAGCAGGGTTGGGGTTTTGTTTTGTTTTTTTATATTGGTGCATTTGCAATAAATGTTGCAGCTCACAATGCAAGTTGTGTAAACTATATTTGAGCTCTCCTGGCCAGGAAAAGTCACTCTTGGAGGTGCTCCTTACATGTCCCATGACTTTACCCCAGGTCTTCTATTCTTACAGAGAGGAAAAACAAAACAAAACAGAAAACAAAATTCCTTTTTTTCATGCTCAGTTTATTGAAGAAAAAAAAAATTGGCAAATCTGGCAATTGTTGTGGATGTTTTATTATTAGATTTATTAACAAACACTGTTCCACTGAAGTGAGGAAAAATAAACATCAACAATTACTGCTGCCATGAAAAAATTCTGACAAGCACAAATATCTGCATCCCTTTGACTCCCCTGGAGCCAAACCTTCATTCTCTGGTTTTCCCTCACATGTTCTTCTAGCACGCTGCTTTTCATTTATTTTTACACCTGGCAGAACCACCTGAGACTAAGTCACATTTCCTGGTCTCCTGCACTGAGGAAGTGTCTCTGAAACCTTGCTGGCCAAGAAAGGCAGAGAAGCCTCTGGGCCTGCACACACCAGTGAAACACAGGGGGGGTGTGAGGAGGAGGCTGGAGCAGCCTGGAAGCCAAGCTCTGTGCTCCTCTGCCTTCTTTGTGTTTGGCTTTCACCCCCAGGTCTGCTGGGCACTCACGGGCTGTAAATGAGCCTGGGACCTGCTGCTCACACTCTCTCCAGCTGTGCACCTCACTAAAGCTGTCCTTTGCAGCATTAGGGTGACCAAAGCTGGGCCAGTGATCTCTGAAATGCAGGTGCCCTTCTCGTTCCTTTTTTAATGGGATGCTGGGGAAGCACACTGGCATTTTCCCTGGTTACTCCTTGATAAACACTGTCTCACAGCACACACCTACACCACCAAGCCCATCAGCATCTGGAGTTCTACCCGCACATCCCCAAACCACAGGGCAGGAAATACAAAATACAGCATTCCCCTGCCACAAACAAAAATTGCTCTGGGTCGGTGTTCTCAGGGATTTTTAGCAGGGTGCATTTGGTTTGTTTTTTTTTTTTTTGAGAATGAAAAGATTTCCTAAACCTTTTCTGAGATGCATGTGCTGCTTTAGCACACACTTATCCTCTCACACACCTGGGAAGTGCTCTCAGTACACACACCCCGAGTATAATTTATGCTGAGGGGCCTGCTACATGTTTAACTCAGATAAAGTGTATCCATAATTAAGAACTGCAGCATCAGAGGTGCGAGGCGCGGGGAAATTCGCGGAAAGGATCCTATCGATGGAACGAATGCTGCCGAGGACTATTTAAAACCACAACCTAATCAGAATACTACGCCTCTCTATATATTTATATCAATATCAGCAACCCTTTGACATCCCCAGCACTGCTAACACTCTGCCTGGAAGCCAACTTATCGCAGCTGCCTTGGGCACACTCGCATGCATAAAAAATCAAGTGACTTGATTAATCAGGGGAAGTTGCTGAATCATGGGCTTGCAGCCCTGCCTGCCCAGCCCTGGCTATCCATGGGAAACTGGCAGCCTGGCGCTGGGATTAATCCCTATCAGCTGGTCTGCAGACCTGTGCGGCCCTTTGCCAGCATTTTTTTATGAGAAATAGAATCTTAAACATTTCAGGCCTGAAAAAATAGCCGTGTCAAAGGGGTGGGAGTGTGTGTGTGAGAAGAGAATTGGACCCCAAGCGGCAAAAGGGAAGTGGAGCTCAGGAGAAGAGAGAGGAAAGCTGGGAGCAAGAAAATCCTGGCCCCACCTGGAGCACAGCCAGAAGCAGCAGTGCAGGTGTATCCCAGCTCGAGCAAACCCTGTCTGAAATTCAGCAGCCCCAACAAGGGAAGGGCAGGAGGAAGTGAGGGATGTGTGATAGGGGTGGGGATGGAAAGCAAAAGTAGCCAGGCTGTAGCACCAGTGCAACCACACCAGGAAAATGGGAGCAGCTCTGGGTCTCCTGGGCATGAGCTGCCTTGCCTTGGGCTTTCGGAAGTCAGAGAGGCTGGGGGAAAAAAATTGTCCTTAACACATAAAGAGCAATTTGTCCAGAAGTAAAAAAGATAAAGGTCTAGGGGATGTGTTTTATTTGACACTCCTTGCAAGGCTTACCCTGCCCAGGGTCTAGCAAGCCTCACCTGCTCTCAGGACAACTGGGGCCTTTGGGAGAGGAGCTTCCTTTCTGTGCCAGCCTGTGTCTGGGAAAAAGAGACAAAAAACCCCTTGGAAACAATTCACTGAGCCCTACAGGGACCATGTGCAGCAGCCCTGATGTCTGGCCTTGTCAGATGGGAATGGTGCTTTTTGTCTTGGAGTTCAAACCCTCCCCTCCAAAGACATTATCCTTTGGTTGGATCTTCAGGTGAGACAAACAGCCACTGCTCCTCTGAAGGACCCTGCCCCAGCTGCTTTCTGCTAGGAAATCAAGAAACTTTTTGTTTAAAGAAACACATTTGCCAAATCTTTACTGCCAGGCAGCTGGTCGAGGCTTTTGCTTTGCTTTTTCAGAGGGTAAGTTAAGTGTCCTTGAATGAGTGTCTGGAATAAAAGGAAAAGGAGGGCAAGCACCCTTTGTGCCAAACCTCTTATGCTTCCTCCAGTGTGACTCTGCTGCACTTGTGAATAATCATATTAACATATATTAGAGGAGTTGTGTGCCAGTAATGGAAGAGATTGTGAAACCACAGTACCTTATCTATTAAAATAGCCAGAGCAATAATATCATGTCAGCTGAATTAAAAAGCAGAGAGGACACCAGTCAGGTTGATCACTGCCTAAACCCAGTGTATCTTTGGCTACACACATATATATTTCAATATGAACTGACTCTGTGTGTATTTTCAATATTAAGAGATAAAATACTGCTCTTTGCCATGTTATAAACCAAGTTTGTGCAATGGAACAGATTTTTAAAGCTAAGTTAAAACCTCTTGAGACTAAAGGTTTTATAATGGAAATGCTGACAGACTCTTAACTGGAGCACTGGGATCTCTCTTGCTATTATGACCAGATAAACCAACAAGGTAATTCAATGTAGTGTTCCAGCTCCAAGACACTAACACACTCCTTCTGGTCCCAGGTGCTGAGGGGAAGTTAAATATAAAACTTAATGAAACTGCTGTGACTGACTACAGGGCTGGCTGGTTGCCCCTGCACCAGGGAAAGGTGAATTTCCCTCCTGGGAAGGTGTCTGAAAGGCAGGCTGGTTCAAGTGCAAGCTCTGGCTGGAGCCTTCTAAACTTCACAGAAGTCAAATGGCTTTCTAAAGCCTAATGGGTGGCTAAAGTTGGAAAGCTGTGAGAATCAAACCCAGTCTCTGCACACACACCTGACCAAGAACTGACTGGAAGCACAGACAGGTCCAATACTCTCCCAAAACTCCACACAAGGGTGCTGGGGGCAGGATCTCTGCTCGCAGGGGCTGGGGCACACAGACCTGCCCTCCCTCCCTGCAAAATTACCCCAGAAGCCTTCAGTTCAGCAACTCAAATGCCAGGGAACCCAGCTCTGCTCTCAAAGCACAGCCTCAGGGATGCTGGGGTGCCACCCCTGGCCCCAGAGGCAGGAGACAGCGGTGGCGTTGTGCTAAGCTGGCACAGCAGCTCTCCAGCTTCTGTCCAAACAGAGAGCAAAGCTGCCAGCATCAGTAACGCCGTTCATGCCATGCTTTGACACCCAGAAAACTTTGCTACTCCTTTTTGTGCCGCTTATAATATCACCAAGACTACTGGGAGGTGCACACGCTGCCTCTACCTACACATGAAACCCTGAGCAAAGGTCCCAGGGTTGGAGGCCTGGTAGCACTGCCTACTGTCAAGACTGTCTGACATTTCCAATTACAAGACTCTATTTTCAGCTGCTTATAACTGTCATATTTTGACCAGTGACTTGTCATTTTTCCATCCTGGGCATCTGCCGCAGGCTGAATTTTTTTGGAAAGCTTCAGCCAAAACAATATAGCTATTCCCAAGGGCAAGGCCAGGGAACAATGCACTGTTTTGTAATTGTAAAAGAGAAAAAGAACTGACATCCTCTTCTTTAAGATGCACCACGAGGCCTCACAGTTTGGATAGGGGAGTAGAAATTCAGTCGATCTGTGACCTTTGTGTTAAGGATGTGCCTTTTTGTTACTGCCATGAAAATCTATGCAAGTGTGGCCAAGTGAAAGCATTTGGAAAAATTCCAACCTGATTTCTTCAGCAAACACTTTTCTTTCATTGAGAATCCTAAAAGCTTTGAGAATCCTGTTCTGCTGGGCTCATCTTGCCCTCCAGCTTGTGTAGAAGGGAGTAGCTCCATCCCAAAGGCAAAGAGATGGGGGGAGAAAAGGCAGAACTGGAACAAGGAGGAGATGGAGGGGAGCAGGCAGAGTGATTTGCACCCACCAGAGCTGCTGGCTTTCCAGGGCAGGGAATGGCATCCAGGATCCTGGGTCTCAGCATCAGGAGGCTGCCAGGAAGTGCTGTGAGATCCCACTGTGCCCGCTGGGAAGCAGCAGCTTTTACAGCTCCTGGGTTCACAGCCCACCAGCAGGAGCTGCAGCTGGAAGTGCTCCACACTCTGGAAATCAGGTGCCAAAATGAGCAGCAAACATTTAGCAGCCCCATGCAAAAGGCTGGGTTAAACTCCCTTCCCAGGCCCACTGAGATTTTGGCAGGTCCATCCCCTGCCCAGCTGCATTCCCACAGGCCTCCCAAATCCACTGCAAACAAAGCAGGCACCTGTGGGAAAGCCTCCCTGACTCACCTGTGCTCCCAAAGCCATCCTGGGCACCAGCCTCTCCTGCACCCAGTCCTGTGACACCAAAACCACACACAAGTGGTGCAGAAGGCTTCTGTTCATGGACTGCCTGAATTTTTACTCCAGGAATACAGTCCTTCATTATGCCCTTTGAATATGGAAATATAGGAGAGAGAAAATGGAGGCTGCCAGGACAACTCTCCTTTCTTGAGAGTTGTCTTTGACTGGCACATCCTTCCTTTACAGAAAGCTGATGTTTACTACTGCAATATGTTTAGTTTGAAACTCAGTTCATCCGCTGTAAGAAATTACTCAGACCATTAATTTTGGAAGCCAATGCTGAGAGATCATGAATGTTAAGAATTCTAATTATGTTTGGTCTGGAAAATTTAATGAATAAAAGAGACTTTTCATAAGAATCTCAAGCCATAATATTTTAATGCTATTGGCATTAATTAAAATATCTGGAATTTTTAAAGGAGCCTTTTCCTTCTCCCTTTAAATATTTTACTCCTACCATTAGAACAGAAACAGAATTTTGCTAAAGCCACAAAAAAAACTGTTCTCTCTGGCTGATCATCTCATTTATAATCGTGTCATGGTGGGAACAACCTTTCGCTGAAATTTTGTTTATGCTTCAAAAATTTTTCTCCTAATAACATCTTCCCCACCCCCCTTCCCAAGCACTAGCAGGCCTGGATTTGCCTTCTGTGCAGGGCTAGGGAGATAAAAGTCCAGATGATTTGGCATCCTGCAAGGGACTGAGTTCTCAGTGCCTGATTAATGACACTATCCATCTCAGAAGGTAGTGATTCCCTCCTTTAGAGCTCAGGGGCAAAAAATAGCCTAACCTTTGAATTCATGCTTCATCATCCTCCTCTGGCATTTGTGGCTTTCTGCAGGACACAGGGCTCAGTGCTGCCCTGCTCCCCACACCCACCAGCACAGCAAACACCTGGCAAAGAGGGGGCACCTGCTGCTCTGCTGCTGCTCTGCAGGCACCCTGGGTTCCCATGGGTTTGGTGCCGTGTCCTGGGTGCACAAAAAAAGCAAATTTCTAGGGGAACCCTTGCACTGCAGGGTGGGCAGATCGTGACTGCCAAGGTCTCTGCTGCTTGTGCTGTGACCAGTGGCAGCAGTGCTGAATGTAGAGGTTAGAGAAGCTCTGGCTCTGAGGTCTTGGGAAGTGGGCTCATTCCCTGACTTGAGAGCTCAAATGAGCTCAGAAAGATAAAAGGGGGTTTTTTTTGTCTCTGATCTTAAGCTTGCGGGTTTTTACTTGGATTTTTCTTAGTATCTAAATATACAGTCGCTTGCTAGTTAGTAATAGTGGGACCTCACCTTGTTTGATGGTGTTCTCAGTTGTTAGAGTGCCTAATTAAAGGAAGGACACAGGAACTGCCAGTGCTCAGCCATTGAGAAAATGGAGCCAGTGGGTTTTCCAGGCACTGAATGTGCCAGGAACTGCCTCAGATGGAGCCAGCACTGTGCCATTGCCTGGGCAAGGCAGGGGCAGGTGAATGGAACATTAGGGGCTGTGAAGAAGCTGCCATGCCCTCAGACACATTTAAAAAGGCATTTTCTCTTGAAAAGGCCACCACTGTAGTTGTGAAATTTGAAAAGTGAAAACAACAAAGCAGCATTTTGCAGTGGATCGGGGGAAGCAGTTTCCACAAGAACTGGAAACAACAGAAGGAGGAGGTTGAGCTTTATTTCTACCAAATTGGGCACAGCCTCCTCTGTCTCAGAGGTTCTTGGCACATGACAAGGCTGCTGCTGTTGGGACTCTGCACATCACCATTGCAGAGAGGCAGGTCACTGCTTCCTGGCAGCGCCTTCTCCTCCAGCACAAAGATGCGGATTCAGCAGGCTGCCAAGCCTGCCTCTGCTTATTTCAGTGCTGGGCACAGCCAGGTGTCACACAGGTGAGGTTGCACACAGACACACAGGAGGCCCAGAGGGCTTTTATCTATTTTCTCCATGTGGCTGAGAGAGCACTCAAAGGCACCTGCTGATTCTGTATGTTCGGTGCCGCAGAGAGGAAAATCGATGTGGGAGCTACAGATGGCTTCAGCGTACAGGCTATTCCAGCCTGCTTTCCTGATGGAAACACAACTGATTCACTCTTAGTGCCTTAACTTCACTGACCAGTGTATTTTGTTTCATTATTCAAAGGCAAACACTGAAGAAACATGTTGTGAACATGCCTGGTTCTTTCAGGTGGAAGGAGGTGAGAACCATTTGTGCTGAAGCATTTCAGAGACTTGTTTTAGTGACTTCACGTGGTTTCAGGAAGCTTTTCCTCTCATATTGAGCTGCCTTTTGCAGGTGTTTTTTTTTCCTACACCTTGGGATCCAGTATCATTTCCTTGTTTTTTCTGCACTCCAGTGCTATCAGCCATCCTCAAGTGTTTGTCTCATCACTTTCAAGACTGCACCCCTACCCAGGAAAACAGTGAGGGACAAACTTTCTGCTCTCTGCAGGCATTTCTCCCAATAAGCTGGAAAATAATGTTTGTTTGGCTCATATTCTTAGCTAGCTGCAGACTCCCCACTGATACCCCCTGCCCTGTCAATTGCTAGCTAATCGTGCCTGCAGTAAAAGTAAACCAAACTGGGGAGTTATTCAGCAGCAGCAGAAGGATCCATTAAAACAGATGATGCTCTGTGCTCCATTTCTGTCCTCATCCTCTGGGATCACCCTGCCTGGGCTCTGCCCCAGGGCACACCCACGCTCTGCAGAGTCACCCTGGAGTGTCCCCTCCAAGGGCTGCCAGGCTCATCTCAAAGGGACAGGGCAAATCCAGGCCAGGGGGCTGTCCCTGAGGGACCTGGCTGCCAGGGGATATTAACAGGCAGGAATGCTCTCCAGGAATGCTCAGGGGCAGGAAGATGTCCAGGGGGCTGCTGTGATGGTTTTTCAGCTTTCTTATCCTTGACACACAGGCAGCAAAGCAGCTCAGTATTTGGTTTGACTGAGGCTTCAAGGGCAGCAATCCCCTATAGTGTTCAGGCCCCAGGGAGGCAAAAAAAAATGCATAGTGGTGATGTCCTGGAGCCAGTTCAGCCTTGAAACTCAGTGGCTGCCTGGCAGCAGGAGAGACCCCGGCCTGGAGGGAGGAGCGGGGTTTCTGAAGGCCTTTGGAACAGGCCTGTGGTATTTCACAAAGTCATAAGCTCACAGAATGGTCTGGGTTGGAAGGGACCTTAGAAATCACCTCATTCCACCCCCTGCCATGGGCAGGGACACCTCCCACTGTCCCAGGGTGCTCAGAGCCACATCCAGCCTGGCCTTGGACTCTTCATGGATGTCACAGCCACAGCTTCTCTGGGAACCCTGTGCCAGGGCCTGCCCACCCCACAGGGAGCAATTCCTTCCTAACAGCAAATCTATACCTGCCTCTACCAGTTTAAAGCCATTGCCCCTTGAGAAAAGCTTCAATCCACATTTAAATCCCTTCCCCTGAGAGTGGGTTGGTTCCATGGCCTTTATGTCTGTCCCTGTGGGTTTTGTTGCCCCTGTGAAGATCAGCTCAGGCTCAGCCTTGCTCCCAGCATTGGCTTCCTGGAGATCCTGCTGTACAGAGTAACAAATACATCCCTGTTACACCCATGAGCTCAATTCAGGCACCTCCAGCTGGGATATAACCTCTCCTAACAACACCTGGGGTGCCCTGTGGGGTCAAGAGGCCCTGGAGCTGGAAGATGAGGGGCACTGATGGAATGGAGTCACCTCAGCTGGGCCCTGCACCAGCCACCACTGCTGCTCCAGAGAGCACTGTGCTCATGGCTGGACCTTGCTGGGCTTCCTCTCCCGACTTTGCTTAATTGTGTGACATTAAAGCCACCCCTGAGCCAGTAGGACAGGCGTGTGCAGAATGTACCTATTTACCTTGCAGGTTTTTAAATTCAAATGGGTTATGTAAAGCAGCACAGTCTACACAATTTAAATTGGCCTGACTTCTGAAAGCTGCAGGTTCCAGGACCTGAAAGAAAGCCTGCAGCTAGGCTGAGTATCCAAGGGAGGTCCTCCTGGCATACAAAGATCAAGCACAATCTGAAATTCAAACATACCTTTACGCTTAGTTTTTATCTTATTTCAGTTTCACGCAAAATAATGTTGCCCTAGAAATGAAATTTCCCCACATGTCTGGCACAGCTCTACAATGGCCATTTAGTGGAGCAGTAAAGCAAAGCACCAGGTACTTGACAGCTCTTTTTGTGTCACTCCCACCATGCCTTCTAATTCCAGAGAGCTGCTGCCATGTACTCCAACAGGGTTTCTTTGCTTTCCTGAAGCAGTTACATGACTTAAGAGCTTGGTCATCTTTCCTGCTAATAGGAATTGAGGAATTGTACATAGGAGAGGCACATGGGCAGAAAGCTCTGCACATTAAAATCAAGCTTGCTCAGGACACCACTAATATCATCCACACAGCTCTGCAAAAGGAATTTTTATTATTTTCCCAGCTTAACATGCTAGCATTAATATTTCATTACTAGATTTCACTGTGATTTTGGTCCTGTTACTGTCTCAACCAATTTATTGCTTGAGAAGGTTATTTTTAATCTTCAGCAGTAACTGAGAATATACCCTCAGAAAACCTTTCCCAATGTGGAATTTCTTTGCTGTTTCATTATAATTGAGGTGATGCTGTATCCAACAGCTCTTTATGAGAACAAAATATATTTTAAGAGAAGAGGGAGTTTTATCAGTTTCTAGCTGAAAGTCTGCATTGCCCACTTGTCTTAATTTGTAATTATAGAATTCCAGACATTACGAATGAGGAGAATGAGCTAAAAAGATGTGATTTGATACAGAAAGGCTGGGTTTAGCACTGAGCACTCAGTGCTTCTGAGGTCCTACAGCACTGGTGTTCCAGCAGTTTCCCTTTGAAAAATGAAGGTGTTTATTTGGGCTCTGATTGAAATAAGGTCGAGAATGTAAAAGCACAGGCAGCATTAGGCCAGGTTTGCTCCTCTTTAGGTTTGTGATTTAAGGCCATGTCTCAGAGACAGTCCTGGCAGCCAGAGAATGAGACAGGACCAAAGACTGCACAGAGAGTCTGGTCCTGACCCCATCTCCAACCAGCCTCAAGGGTTTAGCACACAGGCTGCGCACTAACTGTAAGAGGAAAAAAACAGGACTCAAAAAAGGTCTCTCAAAATCTGCTTTGGAGTTACAAAATGTTTCCCGGTGTCAAACACAAGCAATTAGTGTTATTTATTCATCCCCTTAAAACATCTCTCTCCCCAGTTCCAATTCCCTCCAGCCAGGTACTGCCAGTGATATTGCACCTCCCCTTAATTCCAGCCTGATGGATTTAGGACAGGATGTGCCATTTTGGTCCCTTATCCTACCCTGGGGAGTCTGCTCTCTTTGCTTTGTGGACAACTTCTTTGTCCTAAGTGCAGGGTTATTTTCCCAGCTGTTGTGGGGATGGGGCAGGGATGCAGGCAGTTCTCTACCAACCACTGACATAAAGAATAACTGATCCCTCACCAGCCAGGAAATTCAGACTATTCCCAAAGGTACACAGAAAAGCACAGGGTGCTGGCCTAACATCAAGCAGATGATTTTCCTTTTCCCATAAACTCAGAATGTTGTGACATCTCCTAAGGGGACTTTTCTTCCTCAGGTGCACAAACCCTCCCCTAAATCCTACCTAGGGTAACACCACCCTCCATGTGCACCAAACCAGCCATGAGGGGCTCCCCTGGGATGCCTTGTGCCCCTCCAGAGTGCATCCCCAGCACTTCAGTCCAAAGGAAATCGTGGATCTGTGCCTGTCTGTGCAGCCTGGGGCAGCATTAACCTCCATGGGCACCTGAGAGGGTCACTGGGGTGCAAATCCCCACTCCAGCCCCACATCCCAGTGCAGTCTGTTCAGGGATAGGGACACATCAGCAGCTCCCCAGCACACCTCAGGTACCTGCATTTCCAGGGGTTTTACTGCTCAAGTGCTTATTCTAAAGCCTCTCCTGGGGTAATCATAGCATAATCATCTAATTTGGGGAACTTAAAACCAATTCAGAGCAGAACCAAAGGACAAAAATTTTTCACTCTGAGTTTTTGTGGTTCTCAAAGCCTGCTGGTGAGTGGCCCAAACAGAAGAGTTCATCAGTACTTGGGCAAGTAGGTTTTGGGGAGAAACCAGGAGGTGGGCTCATACTTATCCCTTTAACAGACTCCAGGAACAAAGCTAATCCAAATCAAATGGTCTGTCTTTGACACAGCATCAAGCAACTCATAAAAGACTTCCTAGATTCTAAATATTGGGTACATTCTTCACAGGATAGATGAGCAGCAGACCACATTTTCCATTGAAAACATTTTCTTCTGTAATTTTTCCTGATCTGAGAGTTGTAACAAGCGCATGGAAATTACAAGCTGCTATAAAAATTACAGAGACTAAAACTACAATTTTATCCTCCTGCATTAGAACAATTTTAACGTTGTTAGAGGAATATATCTCTGCAATTTTAAAATTATTTGAGTCATGACAGAAAGACTCACAACTGCAATATTTATCTTTCAGATTCATCTTAGGATGTTCCTGAAGACTTGTGAGATGTCACATTATATAGCATTTTGTGGGGACTGGAGAATGTCACTTTGACAAGCAACACATGTAAATTGGAGCCATTGATTATGGGGAATTTAATTTTATCTACTCTGTATTCATGGTACAATAAATAAAAATACTTCAGTGGTCACTGTAGGACTGCAGCAACTTCTACAGAAATGCAATTTATAGTTGCATATTTTTAACAGCGAGCTTCGGCGTACATTTGATTAAATTCTGCTTTCCAGTGCACTTAATGAGAATTCTAATTCTCTAGAGATTTCTATAGGCATGCCAGGTAAAGAGGAGTCTATCAAGTCAGAGCTGTGGTTGTTAGCACAAGGAGCTGGTTCCTTTGAAGAGAAATAAAATTCATAAGCATGCATGCATATATTTTAATATTGCCAAGATACATATTGGCAGAGCAATAAATAGTGAGAAGATTTATTACCCACTCTATTTCCCAATGTATACAAATGCAAGTGATGCTTGTGAGGTATAACATCTTTTGGGCATGTGTTTGAACTGAGGGGCTGGAGCAAAGCTTATTTATTTCAGGTTCTCAGAAAAATTGAGGTTGATTCAGTCTCTGCATTTCTTCAAGTTATCCCATTGATTTCCCTGCCTGCCTGATGAGGGAGGTGAAGGGCTTTCTCTAAGGGATGCAATGTCAAGCCCTGACTGAGGACCATCCACTTCTCTAAATAAACAGAGTCAAAAAATAAAAAAAATTCTTACCTGCTCCTATTTGATATCTCTCTGCTCCAAATCACGATAATTTTTATAAGGACTATCTCACTACCACCATCATCTTTTTACAGCAACGTGGAAAACACATTTACCCTTCCTGGCAGGAATATTGGGGGTGTCCAGAGGGGACAGCTCCTTCCTATACTAATCTGTAGCCACAACCTCACCTCAGGTAAATTCTACAAGAGATAATTTAGTTTTGGCAAGTGTTTTTCCCTTGGCTGCAGAGCTGGGAGAAGGACAAGCCCTGCTGAACACAGGGACAATTTTGCCTTGTTCAGTCTGCCTTGTTGGAGCCCGGGTGCTGGAGACTGTGAGTGAAAGCCTGGGCACATTCAGCTCAGAGGCAAAACCCTGCCACAGGAATGGGACCAGGAATTCTTCCATGCAGGGATGGGTGCATCTGGTGCCAGGTCTGGAAAATTGTAATGGCTGCTTGTCTCCAGGCTTGTTCTGGATTTGCTGCAGAGTTTATTGATTACTGGGTGCTTACATCATTTTTTTTTTTTTTTGTGTAAAAGTATGAACAAGATTATCTAGCTTTATGTCACTTTTAATATGCATCTTTCAAATTAGCTGAGGAGCTCAGTAAATTTGCACCCACCTTTCTGATGGGAACTCAGTGAGAGTTGTTATTCAGGATAGCAGAAGGGGGACATTGGCAAGACAGGGAGAGAGCAGAGAGTGGAGCTGTGCCCCACACTGCAGTCATCTGGTCACAGTGTTATTCTTTAGAAGACTTTTCTTGCTGTCACTACTATTAGTCCTGGAATTAAACTAAAAATTGGTCTCCCCTAAAGAATATAAAAGAATATAATAAACCTTTCTTTTTATCCTCTCAGCTGTTACACTCTGAACCAGTAGGTTATTATTATTGTAATACTGACCAATGCTCAATTTCTAATTCTTACACTGGAATCAAAAATAAAACCACATTAGGAGAAAAAAAAAAAAAAAGCAACCAACCAAAAAACAACCAAACCCAAACCACAAGAAAAGAACAAATTAAATATAGCTTGTGCTTATGCTGATTTTCTGAAATAGGTTAATAAACATTGCTCAGATGAAAGGAGCTTCAAGCGTTAAAGAAAGAAATCAGAAGGTCTCACTTAAGTGATTTTTTGGCAGGAATCAAATTAACGAATATAATATGGATTGCTGACAAGGTGCTTGATCATTCTCAGCAGCAAGGAAATTTTTATGTATATATTATATTTATTTATATAGATATATATGCATGAGTTTGTGTTTGAGTTGATTCCATTAACACTTCATTTGATAATGATAAATAGCATTTTTATTGAAAAGGAAAATATCATGAAGTCCTGATTTGCAAGAGCAAGTTAGAATATATGACATTATTACGTCCTACTGCTTTTTCTTCTTCTTTAAAAAACACCTTCAATGCCAGCACAAAGGAATGGAAACATTTTATTTAGTGCATAGACAATTTCAATCTGCAAATAACAAAAAGTACTTTTTTTTTTTTTTTTTTTTTTTTTTTTTTTTTTTTTTTGTAAGAGGGTGGAGGACAAACCAGGAAGGGAGACATCAAAGACACTTAATTAGATCATGGAATTCTTTCTTAAGCTGTTCAGCTTCTTAATTTCTGTTAAACTCAAGCCCCGTCCATCCGGGGGTTGATTCTGTCAGTCCGTATCTGTGTCTGTGTGTCCGTTCCCATCTCTCTGGGCATCCGTGGCTCCGGAGCGGCACCGAGCATCCCGAGCCGTGCGCGCAGCGAGCTGCAGGATGCAGCCCCGCTTTGACAATGATTGCGGCTGACACCGACAGGCACTCACGCCCCATTCTCGGGCTCGTTTTGTTTGGCCTCGCGTCGTCCGGCCAAAGTTGAAAATAAAGCATTTAGGGCCAGGCTGTGGTCCGTTCTCCCCGCGCCTCCGCAGTGCGAGGGGGAGGAAGGGGAGGGGACGCTCCGCGTTCTGCACCACTCGCATCAAGGTCAGGCAGAACTGCTGCGAGAGCAGAGCCGGAGCCGCCCGCAGCACGTGGTGTGCCAGGAAAGAGCTTTTCCTCCGGGGAAAATCACCTAAAAATTCCCTCCTAATCACCTGCGGGTCCGGAGGGGCTGAGAGATGCTCGGGCGTCGCCCCCACTGATTCAGGCGAGCAGATTTAGCTGGCCACGCCCCGGTGCAAGCAGCTCCTGAGCCTCAGGGCTCTTGGAAAATTTTCCATCAAAACTTTCAGGGGAAGTATCTGGTTTCCTTGAAAATGTCAGCATGTTTTTATTTCATTCTGCCAGGCAAATTAAATATGGACAATGGAAAAAGATATTAGCAGAAACACAGGAACCCTAATGGCAGGGGAAGGGGACAGTATGCATTTTGTCAATGAGAAGCTGATATTTCCAGCTGAACGTTTTGGATTAAAATGGTGATGGCCTGACTAGGCAAAATAATAACTGGACAAACCTACCTCTCATTTATGAGGATCTCTATTTCAGATATTTATGCAGTGAAGTTGACTGCTTCCCACCCTCCCATCTCCCACATTTCTCACTGTCAAAGAGGTGGATACAGGCAAAACATTTTCCTTTCCCTAATTTCCTAAGGCTGGAGAATCTCCCTGCTACCCCTGAGTGCCAAAGCTGCAGAACTGCTGTAACCCTGCTCTGTACCAAGGCTGCTGGGGCTCACCTGAGGGGCATTCAGGGGAAAAAACTGAGTTGGATTTCTGTGAATATGGGACCAGAATGAATGAGAACAGGAGAATGGGACAGACTCCAGTGGTGACAGAGCCCACCAGACAGACATCTGCTGCATCCCCCAGACACACATCCACCTCCCTCACTGAAATACTGACAGGGGTTCTCCCCACTGCTGCTCTGGAAGGCTTTTCCAGAAACTCACATCTTTCCTTACAAACCTTCTGCTAAAATACAGGGTCACTTACTGATGCCTAGCTTACAGTTATTTATGTATCAATACTGTCTAATCTTAAATCAATCCCCTTCATCCCTATCATGTTTAAGGATGACTCTCTGCAGGCTTTAGTCTGCTAAGGCACAATCCCTCTTCTCCCACTGAACTATTCAATGCTCCTCCCCTAGGCTGAATTTCTTTCCTTCAAACACAGGTGGTTACCACTGGTCCCTACATTTCTGAAAAAGCCTTACTATGGCCTTCTAAAGGGTATTCATTTTTTTCCAGCTTAACTGGAAATGCTTCTTTTGATATAATGCCAAATATATGCCCCATTCTTCTGTATCTCTCCAACCAAGAAGCCATACCTTATATTAGAAATTGCCATTAGTTCCCAGCTACCTGATCTTGCCACTTGAACTGTTCAGTGTAATCCCATTTATATCTTCCTGGTCCCTGAGGATATTCTGTTTTTCTGTATGCTGTCAGCCTCCTTGCTATTGACAAACCCTCCCACCTTCAGCCATCAGCACATTTCTCTAGCAGGTTCTTTTTGTGCCTAGTTGATTAATGAAAATATTAAGTGATATTAGTCCCCAGACTGTGCCTTCAGAAACTCCACTTTTAGCTCTCTCCAGCCTGGTATTTCCTCTTTCAGCATCATCTGTTATTATCTCCTTTAGCCAGTTTCTATTTATTTTACAATCCTGGGCCTAATCTTCATCATTCCCAATCAAATAATTCCCCATGTAGCTCTGTGTCAGATGTTTCTCTCTCAGTGTATACACATCACATCTATTGCCGTTTTCTTTGTCTAAAAAGATCAGGATAATCTAAAGATTATCAAGTTAATCTCATAAATCTGCTTTCAGTAAACCTATTCTGTGTGTTATCCTACTTCTGCCATTTGCTATGCTCTCTATTCCTCTGCTTTCCAGAAGCACTCTAATGCCTTGTGTGCTACTGATGCCATGTTAATATGCCTACATTTAACTAGAACACATTTTTTTTCCTATTTGGATACAGGAATCAAATTTGAAATTTCTCTTGCCACTCTAACACAGTTTCAAATACCCTTCAAGCAGAAGTGCAGTTTTGAATGCCAGTTCCTTCAGACAGCTGGGACACAGATGCTTGGAAACCACTCCTTGAATTTCACTTCTACCTCAAAGGCATCATTTTCACCCTTCCAAGCTCACTCCCATAAAGCCAGTTTCTCCCATCCAAGCTCAGAGCCTTTATCCAAATTGAACACAGAGCCACAAAACCATCTCGGTTTTGGAAAGCAACCATGCCAACCTTAAACCCATCCTCCCTCAAGCCAACCTCACTGTTACTTTCCGTACTGCCATCTAATTTTGATGGCTGAAAACACCACTGTTGTTTTTTCAATTTCTTTTGCTACCTTTGAATATACTTCAATTTCCATTTTACCTCTGTGATTCTGGATCTTACACTTCCTGTTGATCACTGTTTCCATTCCTGGGAGACTTTACCATTTTGAGATTTCATAATTTCCTCTCAGTAAAAATACCTGCAATGGAACAATATCAGAAGAACATTATATTCTAAGACATTGCCAACATTTGTTTTTATCCTTTCTACGGTGCAACACAATTTCTTTATTTTTATTGACTTCAAAAATGTCTTATATTTGAAAGCATTGCTCCACACATTCAGAACAGCAGGTTCACTGAAGCTGGATGTTGATTGGAAAGCAAACTCCTCGTGCTGAGTTGGACCAGGGCTCTGTATGGTCCATGCATCCAGCTAAACCCACCCATGCAAAGTGTCATTGCAGCTGGAAATGTCTCCCCATCAGAACAAATCTCCTGGATTTAGTCCTTCTCTGTGTTAAGTTTGCAAGTCAAAAGAGGGTTTCTTTAATGTCACCTTCGAAATGTCACTTTCAGGTCTGCAGTCAAACCCTGCCTTTATTTCCTCCTCCCTAATCACCAGCACTAGGCTGGTTTAGCGAAGGAATGACAGCTCAGGAGTGCAAAGCCCAAACTGTGAGCTTGTTTAAGGATCAGGCTCTTTAATTGGAACTGCAGAAGGCATGTGGCAATCCATCCACCTCTCCAAGGTAATTTTGACTTTGTAGGGCTTTGAGCTTAAAACTGAATTGTGGAGTCCAATGGAGGTTGTGTTGACAGAGGGAAAAACAGCTTTCTAGACTAGGCACTTGTCAGATTTCCAGGTTAAACACAAGGTCCACATTGGCAGAGCCCTTTCTCTGGGTTAGGCACCACCAGCAAGGTGCACAGCCCTGGAGCTTTGCAGGTTTGGGGAGTGGAAATGTCTCTGCAATGCAAAAGAACCACACTGCTGTTCCCACCACACGGTTCAGTCCCCAAAGCAACCCCATGAATCCATAGCTTATTTCCATCAAATCAAAAGCTAGAATAAAAATTTTCAAGTGCTCTTGGCCACAGTAGTGATCTTTTTTCATAGAGAAGCAGATGTCTTTCAAATACCTTTTTTTGTAATATTCCTAGTATTTGGTATCTTAGATAAGCTCAGGAATGCTTGATTGTAACTGTTAGTACCTTCTGGCAGGTTTCATGAATAGGAATGGAAACATGAAGATTCAATGATTTATCTAATGAGGACTGAGATATAGCTGCCAAGTGAAAACTGAATCCACCATTTCAGCTTCATGCACATGGTCAGCTCACTTTAATGTGAGATATGTCTGTAACTCATTTCAAAACTAACTGAAATCCTACCCTGCTTCATAAATCAGATTATAGTTTCTCTGTGAAGTAGGAGTTAATTATTAAACATGGCTCCAATCTTAATTTTAAGTATCTCCTATTAGTACACAGCTATATCCTGGACTTGGTACCACTGAAAAGGCTATTCTTGTTGTAACATCTAAAAAAGATGATTAATGTCCTATACCTCTGGTCCTGTGGTATTGATTTGCTGCCCCACTTAACAGGAATATGTTGCTAAGGTAAGTGACTTATTTCCATCCCTTTCTTTATTGAATTGTCCTCTAAGTGAAGAAAGCTGGCTCCCCTGTACTGAAAATTATCTTGCTTCCATTAACAAGATGGCAAAAAATAATATATTATTTCATGCTTCAACATTTCAAGTAAACCTTTCCATTTTGTTCACTGGCACACAAAGAAGAATATTTATTCAGATAACCACAAGGCCATATATAATAAATGGATAATGTGACTTTTAGCAGTAACTTTTTTCTATCATGAATTTTGCTTTGATACTTGTCTTCTGTTTCATTTAGAATTCCCAGCCCTTCATTATTAAATTATAGCCTACAAACTATTAAAATTTACCAATTAGAACTGACAGATACTTTTTTCAAAGTGAAGATTTAAGAGTTGATTTATTGCAAGAAAATATTCACATCCTTCATGCACGAGCAGCATTTGCCCAGCTTGCTCTGAGTAGCTGCTGGATTTACCAGCCCAGGCTCCCCCATCATTGCAGGTGAAAGGAAGAGAAAGAGGGATGAACAGTTTAACATGGAAAAAAGCCTTAGACAGAAAAAAAAATCTCTGCTACAGATGGCTGTTGGCACTAAAGCAAAAAGTATAAATGGGATAACTAAAGGAGAAGGTTTCTAATCATAAGAGAGAAGTTGTTCTACAAGAGACTTCCATAAGAGTGGTGCAACAAAAGAAAGCCCAACAACCTGCAAGATGGACCTCAATATAAATGTTCAGGATTATGTGATTTGAGCACGAGGAACAACTGGGGCTTTGACTTCCTGCTTGCTTCCATTGTGAATTAACAACGCAACAATCAGACTTGAACTGTATTATCAATAACAATGTGTAATTTTATGGTTTGTGTATTGCTGGAGCTCAGGTCATCTTCCAAACTCCCCAAAGGAAATGCAAGGAGTGCAAAAGCAGCCAGTGAGCTGGTGAGCTTGAAAATGGGGTTGAAGTGGAATGTGTTGAAAAGGAACGAGGTGGAAAGTGACTGGATCACAGCTTGGTCCAGGTCCAGGTCCAGGTCCAGGTCCAGGTCCAGGTCCAGGTCCAGGTCCAGGTCCAGATCCAAACTTGTCTGGAAAAGCAAAGGTGGCAAAGCACAGCAAAGCCAAATCTGAGATGTAAAGATAGCAAAGAAAGCTGTCCTCACACATAACCAGGAAGGAAGACAGAGAGCCCTGCAGAGGAGCCATCCCAGAGCTGGGCGGAGAAGGAGAGAGGTCCCTGGTCACAAAACACTCCTCTGCAGGTGAAGCCCACGAGCAAAATCAGGTACCTGAGAGGAAGAAAGGGAGGTAAATGAATTCTGAAATTAGGTTTGCTCCTACAAATTAGTAGAGGTTTGCAGGCTGAGGGAGAATGGAAGCAAGAGTTTTAACATCTAGATCCTCGCTGGTGGCTCTGTAACTTGGGCAGCAGCACAGGCACCTAAACACAAGTGGGGCTTTGAAGAACAAGCACATGATAACTCTGAAAAGGAGTCAGCACCTGTACTTACCTTCCAAATTTACTGCTCAATATTTTGAAATCCTGAAAGTGACCCATTAAGATCCTTCTAGTTCCAGCCTTATTTCTACGATAAGATTCTTTTGACATGTTCTGAAACCTAGAGGCAAGTGACTAAATATATTTCCATACAATTTAACACCTGGTTGCATTAATCTACATTCCCACCATAGTATACTTATTATTTTAAACAATAATTTTCAACAATTTAAAAAATATAATTTCTAAGTGAAAGGTGACACAAATCAATATTGTTTTCAGTGTTACACAGAAGGCTACAGCTACCTAAATCCATGTTCAAAACAGAGATGGAAAAGACACTACTTCTCTCTTTATATAAGTATGGAAAATAAGGAAGTTTGTCCCTGAGACCATGTTGTATTTCAGACACTGCAATGTGGTAACAGCATAATTAGGAGGGGTGTATTGTTGTTGACAGCCTCATGGTAGTGATCACCATCATCTGCCATTGTTAATCACACCAAAACTTCCAAAGTGAATTGGAAATTCAGCCAATAAGACTGCCAGATGCTTCTGGCTCCTTATTCCTGTGATCAAGCTTCATATCTATCCGGGTATCAAATCAAAATAATCAGGTTTTAGGTCTTTCACATATTCATAGCATTTTGTTTTCCTTAGAAAACTGTGTCTGATGTCAATTTCTGCATTTAGTGTAAATGAAAAGCCATTTTCTAGGGGAAGGTCACTTCTGTAGACATGTCCATGCAGGAATTAAAAGTTTCCTCTTGTTTCAGACCGGTATTGCAGCCCACCTAACAACTACAGCCAGAGAAACCTTCTACGTCAGTCGAATCTTGGCAAAATTTCCAGCTACAAGCTTGTTTATAATTAATTATTTTGAGAAAGTTTATTAGGAAAAATCAGAATTCATATATAAAATCATCTTATGCCAGGTGTGAATTTTCTAACTAAAAGTGGCAAATCCTCCTACTCCACAAAATGTGCACAGAGGTAATAAATCCAGCATTAAATAATAATTTCACTGTGCCTTTGGCTATACAATGGTTTCAAGTGCTTTTCTTTTCCACATTATAACCAGTCACTGATTTGTGTTCTTGAGATCCATAATGATGGCAAAGAGTTAAATTCAGGAAATATAAAGAGTGGTTCTTCATGATACTTTTTTGACCAGAAGAACAGCATAAGGAAACTTATCTTGCATTTCACTCTGACAATGTTTTCCTATCATTTCACTCAAATTATCATTCGTGTACAGTATTTATTTTTCATTTAAAATTAAAACGCTGAATAATTAAATACCATGGAGAATACTGATGTGTGGAACAAAGTGGGACAAATAGACTCTGTCTACAAGATTTCTATGATCCTCTCTCCATTAACATAAGCATGAGTTCTACTGGGTATTTACATATTAGATTTGGCAAGCAATAATACAATGAGAAGTAATTTCTGCATTAATATTTTTCTTTCAAATAAGACAAGTTTCTGAACTTGTCAAACATAAATGCAAAATTATGAAAAACAATCCTAACCAAAAACTCTTGTTATTAAAATGCATGGCAACTAATTATTGATCTGATGCTATTCTGCATAAAGAAGACATGCTTGGCTGAACAAAAATATTTTAAAATCATTAATATACATGTGTTTATTTTACTGAGTCTAAATTGGAAGTGGTAGATTACTCTTATTGTCTAACGAATTAGAAAGTGTGACAATACTGCTGTACAGCACTGATGTATGATATCTTTCTCCTTAAACTTATTAATTTCTGTCAAATTAAAACTAAAACACTACTGCAAACCTTGAACAGCCACAGTATGAAAATCAAATGTGAATTGCTATTAGAAAAGCCATAGTACCTTAGATTGCTCCAGGCAAACACACAGAGATACAATACTAAACACAGTCTTTGTATAAGAAAGGAAAGGGAAAAATCTCTTGTGGGACGTGCTGCCAGTTGAAGCTGAAGCCCTGTCAAAACTGCAGTTCTTCTGTGGGAACATGGTGAAATCGAAAATCTTTGTGCAGCTGGGGTTTCTCTTCCCTTCAGCTTTCCACTTGAAACAAAAACCTAAGTGAAATTCAGTTCACTGCAGATTTGCCAATGCATCATTTCACTCTAAGGACAGATTAATAATTTCTGAACTTATTTCAACTGAATTTCATGGTCAAGATATCCCGTAATTTTACACCTCCCCACAATGACCTTTATACTGTACTTATTTTACAAAATACCACTGGTAACGTTTTTTCCATTGCAACAAGCTTCAGGATACATATATCTTGATATTACTTTGCAATTACTATGGTGTGGAGTGCTCTGTAAATAATCAATGACATGTAGCTCGTTCTCTATAAAATTCTGAAGAGCACAGTACTGAAGACTGTTCATCTTTAATGCATTTTTACAAGTCAAAGTTAACCTTTATGGGAGGTGCAAGCTCATTTCAATGGATTCCTAAATCAGCCCTGCTAATCTAACTCTGGATAACCAGAAATGTATAATATAACAATAGCAACACACCTGCTGCACAGTGTGCCTTCCCCACAGAAAGTACTGTGACACAACAACTCCATAGCCTGAACATCCCAAAAAAATCTTTGATAATTTCTCTAAAAGCAGGTACTGACACCCTTGGCATATTTCCTTTCTGCTATTCATGGGGGCAAAGTAGCAAATGCTGCTGTCACAGCTGAAAGTTTTTCTGAGTTTATATCCCAGTCACTGCCAGAGCACACAAAGCACCCAAATGGTACGTGGTGCACCCAGAGGCACTCAGTAGTTAAACAAATCCCCCAGAGCCTTCTCTTCCAGGGAATATTAACAAGGGATACACTGCCTGCATGTAGATATCCTGTCTGAAAGTGCAGTGGTACATTCCTGTAAAAAGATCCCAACATTCTGACTCCTCTACGTCCCTGATCTTAGGAAGAACTGGTTACCACCTGGGAGTAGTTGTTGTACAGCACTGCTGGGGACAATTAGGAAAGTTCTTCTAGGAGGTGAAATACACTCTAGGTTATTCTGGTGATCCAGGGGCCAGCTGGGTGAAGGACTGTCCATTGTGTCCCTGAGCCTTTAATTTCCAAGCCTTTTCTTTGCCACCATGAGGTGCTGCCCTGGAGAACACGAGCAATGAGTGCCCTACAGAAAACATACAGCTCATGTCATACATTAACTCCTGCTTTAACAACTCTTTTGGCAAGGTATTAATTGCTCTAGACCTGTCCTCTCTTTGCAATCAGGCCTCTTACCCTTCCCTGTGCCCTGCTCCTGCTCTGTCGGTGCTGCTGTGATCCACTGCTCCTCACCAAGCTTCCTGCTGCCCAAGGCTCTCCTGGCAGGGGCAAATTGCTCTGGAATTGCTCTTGCTGTCCTTCTGCTGAGGTGTTTTATTGCTTTTGTAGATATTGATCTGCTTTTGGAAATGTTGGAACCAAAAATCTCCTTCCGTGAAAACGTCCAAGAGAAGAATTTCTTCAGGAAGGATAAACTCCAAAGATATTCTCTGACAAACTCCCTGTAAGCCATGGTTTTCAGAAGCACAGGAATGATTCATATGGAACAGGCTACCAATAAAGACTGGAACAAGCCATAGTTGCTCACTATGACATGCTATGAAAAGGGATATTCAGAGTTCTAAACCAGTATCTTCACAGCCTGGAGCCTCTAGGCTATCTCTGGGACTGGTATCTCCCATCTGCTCTCTGACAGGAAAGCTCTATTAGAGAGGAGGTGTGACAGGCAGTACAGTGATTGTGTTATTTTGGTGAAGTCACTTCGCCATGTCAAACATAACATCAGATTTCCCTGAAAACTGTTCGCTAGATCTGAGCACAATTTTCCAACTTTCAGTTTAACGGGAGGCTCAGTGCAATAGGAAACACCATTTTGAAGGGAATTGTTTCATTTCATTTACAAAACAAGACTATACTAAGATTTTCCTGCTGTTCACTCAGTAGCATATACTTTTGATTTTGGCAAATACAGTTCCTTCCAACTACATCAAAACTCCATTACAAATACAAAGTAATCAACAAAAAAGGGCTGATGCAAGCACATCACCACAGTACTGAGAATTTGGGTAAACAATTCTCCAAACCCTTTGCTTGCCTTCTCCCCTGTACAGTTATTCTTTCACCTTTATTACCTGCCACTGCTAGATGAGACAAGCAAGAGTTTTATTTGTGTTGTGGTGGCACATAAGAGCTCATCTCATAAATGGACCCCACTGCTTTATGTTACATAAACCTCACAGTAACACATTATTTCTACAAATGAACACAGTTAAAATTCTTACAATTGGTCTCACATTGATCTACTCCTTCATCTCAACCTTTCCCATCACCGAAAATTGACTAGGATATAAACACGCAAAAGCAGAAATAAAGATTTTTAATAGGTCAGATCCCTAAGAACTGGAGTAGCTTGGAGGAGGTCAATAGAGTTGTACTGATTTACAGCAGCTGAATATGCATTTGCCATGGCATACTGGCCCCATATGTATGTATGGGAAGAAAAATTGCTACAAAAGAAAGGGAGAAAAAAAATCAGCAATACTTTTATAATGTTTTACATGAATCCCTAATGTAAGCAGATCAATAAATGTTTTGAATCTTTACTGTAAGAATATAATGAACAGTGAAAATTGTGTTATTCTTTTGATGTAGTAAGTTGAGAGCTCTTAGTGAATCAACTTTAATTCTTTCAGATACTGATGGTTTACTTACCAAGGAACTCAGCTGGATTTTTAAATAAATGTGGTAATTTAAAACTACTTTGGTAAAAAAAAGTTTAATGACAGCTGAAAACTGAAAAGTATAAAAGATGGAGGTTCAATGAATAAAGCATTTGCTCCTTCTGCTTTCCAGGTTTAGCTGATGGCTAAACAAGTGCTGTTTTCCAGGACTATTAGTTATTATCCCATAACAAATTGGTTGAGTTCAGCTCCTAATATGGTGGAAAGAAAAACTACATAAAAACCCCCAAATAAACTCTGGCTGTGATGAAAGTGGTGGCAGAGCTCCATTATTTCCCATGTTCTCAGCTTGCTTCCAATCTTCATAAACTCACTGTAATGGCAAAAACTGAGCAACAGAAATAGTGGTAAACTGTGGACTGCCAATTCTCTGCTATCTCATGTCCTAAAGTCACACAAAACTGCAGTATTCACTCCTGGTGTCTAAAATTATCAGCAACAGGAACGCAATACAATGTAAGAGATGAGGACAAGCAAAGGATTATTTTCAAAGGTTTGGATTTGGTCATCAGCGAAAAACTGTTCACATGACCACCAACAATCTAATCTTATTTTCTCAAAACATGAGGAAATGATTCATTATCTAATCTTATTTACATCATGAGTATCCAAGTCATTCTCTTACTCTCTTTTTTAATCCTTAAATCCCAGCTAAATGGATTATGCCAGTACAATTTGTGTTTTGAAATCCTACCTCCGATTGCCTTCTGGGCAGAAATAAATATCATCATATGTATTCAGTCTAAACTGTGGAGTCAAGTCCTCGTGAGAGCTAAATTAGCAGAGCTTTTCAAATGTATAGCAAGTTGCATCTACTTTATTTGTTTACAGCTATTGAAGTATTGGCTCCCAGTGTAGGCAGAGAAATTCAGGACTCCTCAGATATTTTCTTTACCACTTGAATGTAGTTAAGAATCATATTTCAACAATTTGTTCATAACTATTAAATATCTAAAACAATTTAAAATATGTAACTATTAAATGTACATTAAAAATAGCCCTCAATGGCACCCTGTCAGTACCCAGGTTGAAATAAAGACAGAATGTGAAGTCTGAACAGCAGAAAGGAGTAGAGGAAGACTCTAGATGGTTACTGAAAAACTTTATATGTATATCTTCTCTATTTTTCTAAGTGACCAAGTTATCCAAACAACCTGGAATATTTCCAGGCATACTTTCTCCTGAAACTCTTCGTAGTAGCTTTGTTCTCAGAGGACACAGAATATTTTTTCAGAATACAATGACTAGTTACCATAGAAAACCTCCAGGGAATTCTGGCCCATGTTTTTAGCCTTTGTAAATCCTCTTCATACCTTTCTGGCTGCACTTGTTTACAAGGATTCATGAGAAATGTGGAAGTCACAATTTTTTTACCAGTAAATGCAGGAGGCAAACTGGTTTAATGATGTGGAGGCAAACTGGTTTAATGATGTGGAGGCTGCTCCAGAAATCACCTCTGTCCTTCCCTCCAGCTCATTTAAACCCAGGCAGGTCTCCTGGCCATGTCTCAGGATTTGGTCATCAGCAACTTAAGTTTAATTGCTGCATAAAAGCATTGCCCTTGCTTCCAGTAAAATGGAATTACAATGAGCTTGTCATCTGAGCCCTTTATTTTGTTATATGGTCTTTATGAGTGTGGTATCCAGTGCACTCAGCATTTGCAGGGAGCCTGTCATCAGGGAGAAACTGAGGCAGAGATAAATTGCATGACTTGCCCTGAAACTGAACTCAATTGAACTCAAACTGAACTCAAATTTTCTAAGTCCCAACCTGGCAACTACTGGAATCATCTGTCACTAAAATAATAAGAAATTTAGAAGAAATTGGTATGCTCTACCCATCCTCCTCTCCACTTACCTACTTTGGTGTTTGATTCTGTTTCTTAATCTGGATCAGTATCTTATAAATTTTTAAGAACAAAGTGTCTTGATTTATGATAAGGTTCATAATTCTAAATCTGTCTAAATACAAGGTTCCATGAAATCCTAGGAAGATTACATGCCAAAATGTTTAAGGGAAGAAAATTAGGCTTGGCTTTGTCCAGAAAATAGGATCATCCATATTTACCTGGAGAGAAACTTTGTCCACATTACACATGAATTGTGGGGGTGGTTGTTTGGTTGATTTGTTTGTTTTGCTAGTATTTTCTTTGGGTATTTTAGAAAAATAAGAGCTTGTACCTCTAAGAAAAGTAGACCAGCAATTTAGTTCAGCAATTTAGTCAGGATTTTTAACATTCCCTATATCCCTACTCTGCTATTCTCAGACTGTCCCTTTCAATATTTTCCTCTGTATTTATTAAATAATACAAATCATGTTAAAATAGGACTGGTCATTGAAACTCTGAGAGATTTATGTTTATAGAATAGCTTTGACGGCACTAATGTAAATGCAAGGGGCATAAAAGAAGCATGAAATATAAAGCAGAAGAGAGGACAAATTCCAATGAAATCATCCAAGTTTTCAAAAAAAATTTCACTGCTAAGTTTCAGTACCTCACTTCCTATTACAATGTCCTCTTCTTTTCTCTTCACAGAAGACTAGTGCATACACAATAAATAATATTGGTATTAACAGAGATACACTAAACTAAAAAAGGATGAGTTAGTAATGAAGTAGTTAACATGAAGAGGGGAAAAAATGCAAATAATGCTGGTATTAACATAGATGCACTAAATTTAAAAAAAGAATGAGTTGGTAATGAAGTAGTTAACATGAAGAGGAAAAAGCCCTGGGTGTATTTGGCTGATCCAGCTCATGCTGTCAGTTCAACAGGCAGCAGCAGTGAAGGTTGGTAAGATGCTAGCACACATTAAGAAAGGTATATCTGTAACGAAGCCAGTAAAATTACATTTTTACTATGTAAGACCCTGTGGTGGTAGACCAAATCTGGAATATAATGTCCAATTCTGGTCATGAGAGTGGAAGACAGATGTAAATAAAATGGAGAAAGTACAGCAGAGGGCAACCAACATGATTAATGTACTGGAGAATGCTGGCAGAGTAGCTGAGAGAATGATGAAATGGGAATTATTTAGCCTCAAGGAAAGGTGATTAGGAGGTGAACCGACTGAAATATTTAAACTACCTATGGGTTTTTATAAAATTAAGCTTGAAGGTGAATTTGAAATTTTTTGACAGACCAGAAATAAGGGAGGCAGCATTAAATACACATTACATTAATGTCCTCACAGGCCCCTGGGGTACACATGTTGGCTGCATGAGATGCCAACATGTGGAAACTGCAGCTCAGGCTTTGTGCTCCAACGTGTGGGCACACAGGGCCTTGGAACAGCCTGGCACTCCTGGTTGGAGCTGAAGGCTCAGTCAGTGACAGCATCAGCAGCAAACTCCCCTCTGGGCAGTGAGAGTGCCCAGTGCAGGCCATGGCCATGAGGAGTGGGGCTGCCTGCTCCTTTCCACACCTGCAGAGTGGCTAAAAGCCTGGATCCCAAATGGAGCAGTCAGCTCCCTGCCAGCAGGTTTATGGGGTAACACATTCTGCATCACTGGATGGATGCTCTGAACCTGAGGGGGGGATTCATCCCAGCCACCTTTGGCCACCCAAGGCAGGGCAAGGCACTGACTTTGCTTGGTCACCTGAGCTCATTGCAGGCACTGGAGAGAGGAAGAACTGAGGGACATGGAACACAAGCCCTGTGAGGAACTGAAGGATTTGGGGGTGTTCAGCCTGGAGAAAAGGAGACTCAGGGGTGACCTTATGACTCTCCACATCTCCTGAAAGGTGGCTGTAGTCAGGTGGGGTTGGTCTCTCTCTCCTGACAGAACCAGAGGACAGAGTCTTAAACTGCACCAAGGGAAATACAGGTTGGATATTATGAAAAAGTTTTTTACAAAAAGGGTGATAAAGTACTAGAATGGTCTGCCCAGGGAGGTGGAGGAGTCACCATCCCTGGGTGTGTTTAACAAAGCCTGGATGTGGCACTGGGTGCCAGGGTTTAGTTGAGGTGTTGGGGCTGGGTTGGACTCGATGATCTTGAAGGTCTCTTCCAGATTCTTCTTGTGATTATCTGATTCTGTGATTCTGTGAATCCTGTGAGCTGCCAATGCAGAGCTCCCTGCCTGTCCTAAGGCAGGTGCCTAAGATAGGTGACATTAATTGCTCTCTGGAGGTCTCTTTCTCTTTCCATTTTCTCTGCTGGCAGCCTCACATGGAACCAGGCTGGAATCCCAGTGCTAGGCACCTTTCTGGCAACCATTGCCATGGTGCTGACATGAAGAGGAGAATCCATGAGCACACAGAAAGAACAGAGACTACTGAGAAGTGGGCGCCAGAATTTAGGTAGATGGCATTGAAAACAAGATTTAAGTCCCCAGGGAGAGGTGAGGGAGATGAGGAGGAGAGGTAAAGAGTTCAAGCTCACTTACAGCCATTCAGGAATCTGGGAGTTAAGCACAAATTTTTGATGAACAAACAGTTCAGTTTGCCACTGATGGATGAAGGCTCTGGATTCTGCATTGAGGCAGTCCTGACATGGTACTTAAACAATGCAGACTAAGAAAAATAAACTGCACATGAACAAAGAAATGGAGAGGACACAGTGGCTATTAACAGTGAAATATGGCGGTTTTAATTAGCAAATGCTAATTGTAGGACTGGATATACAGTGGAATGGAAGCATTGAATCTCAGGTGGAAGTAGGTGATAGCAAAATACTATTAATCTGAAAAGGTATAATGAGAAAAACAAAGTAAGGGAAAATGGAAAGGCTGATTGTTCCTTCCAGCAAGAAAATGTTATTATCAATAAAAAAATTAAGTGAAGCCTATTTTTTCTGTATTGGAACAAATTTTATACAGTATGTATAATGCTTGAATTATATTTTTTGCATTAAGAAGCCTAAAAATGGATAATATTAATTTCCAAAATAATATAGACTGGAGTAAATCATGGAAATCCAGTAATACTAAAATAAAATTCTGTAGATTTTACAGCAGGAGAAAGGGAACATAAGAAGGAAGAGCTAGAAAGTGAGTTACATGTAGAAGTAAATCATCAAATCAGAACATAAATGTCTGGATAGATTTAAAGATAAAAAAAATCAAGCAGGATTACCAATTTTCACCATTTGAAAACTATGTTAGCAATAATGGGAGGAAAAAAACAGTAGCAAAACCATAAATTCTGATGGATCCTCTCTGTTTCAAACTCTGTTGGGTTTATACCCCACCTGCATGGGATGAAAGAGGATCATAATTGCCCTGGACTTTGTTTCCAAAAATGAACAAAGCTGAGCAATAAAACACACAATTAAAATTCAGCGATCACACCATTAGACCTGAAATATTTGTAAGGAAAAGGCAGTGACATCAAGTAATGCTGTTATTACAGTCAGACTCTAAAAGAATATAAAATAAATTTTAGAAATATCTTGAACAAAGTGTTGGACAGAAAAAAGATTACAGTGTACTGGTAAATATTTAAGAGCAGGTAAAGATGATAAAATCAAAATTAATTCCATCAGAGCCCACCAGATTGCAGCTGAAGAGTTTGGAGCTGCATACAGTTTTGCTGAAGCATAAAATCACAGATAAACAGGAGTAGTCACAAATACTGGGAAAAAACATTAACATTAGTGTCTGCACCATACCAAATCTATTGATTTTTTTTAAGGTAACATAAAACGGTTTTATTTTACTGGGTGGAAACATAAACTGAATGTGAAGAGAAATTGCAGATATTGGAACTATTTACACTAATAAAAGACTGAGAGGTTATGATAAAAGTCAAAAAAAGCAGTTTAACAGCCCTGCTCAGTTCCTTGTGATTGTTTTTGTCCTTCCAGGAGTACAAGGGAAACACAATGAGACTGAACAGTTGCAAATTCAAAAACATTAAAACTTGATAACTCTGGTACTTCTACCTCACCAAGACTCAGAAGGTAAACTGCAGCAAATAGGCAGTGTGCACAAGATAATTCTTTTTTTTTTTCCTTCTTTTAAATGGTTTTGAAGCACTTTGCTTCAGAATCTTCACCATCCCTCAACTATCAGGACTGGTAGGAAAGGATGATGGGCACAGTTATCCCGTAATTGCACCTCTGCCTGCAGAACTGTCATGGATTGTTGTTAAAGGATTGGGCAACGCAAATCCTTCTGAGTCAAATTGGGCAGTCAAATCTTCCTCTTTGTGTGTGTTTTTTTGAAGAGAATAAAGGACATCTTAGAGAAGAGGGGAAGAATCCATCCGTATTCCAAGCTCTAAAATTGCACTTATGCGTGTGTCTGTACAATGAACGCACATTTAAGAAACCCATGGGTTTTGCTGTGGAAACATAATTATTTTGAACTTAAAAACATCTAGACAGAAAGATATGACTCCCATCCATACTTTCACCTTCCTATCAGAGAAGAAGGACGGTGAACTGGCTCCTTTTAATAGCTCCAGAAAAATGGCAGCATGTTTCTGCTCACACACTGACAGGGAAGGACTTGACTGCTTGAAAAAGTAGTGGTTGCCAGCTGTGCTCTGAGTAAAACTGGGGTTGGTCTGATAAAACTGCCAGCCCAAGTGCAATACAGAAAATGAAGCCTTGGCAATATCATGTAAGGATAGGCTGAAAATTATTTCATGTATTTTATCAAAACTGAACTCTGAACATGGTGGGCGTCTGCAAAGAGTGGAGGCTAATAACACGGTGTTTCAAAACACAGACTCATGGCTGTGTGACCCCTGAGACAGTCTCTTACCTTTCACAGGACCAAATGTGAGCAAGATGTTGTTGTAGCAACAGTTTTTGTTGCTCAGCCCATTTGCTCTGTGCCTTCAGGAGGAGCATGTGAGGGGACATCGATACTGGAGATGTCTCCTGAAATGCTGCTGTGACCTGCAGGGCTCTGCAGCTCATTCACATAGAGGGATGAGGCCCTTGGGTCCATGGACAGAGTTTTGGAGATTCTCCATCCTCCTATGCCATGAACCTACAGCACAATGGGAAGGATGCCTGCTAAACACTGTGCCTCAGTTTCCCACTTACAAATGAGGACAGCAAAGCATTTCTGTTGTGCAGTGTAGGATAACCCTCACCATTACAGCCTAGAGTGTGTACTGATGTCTCAGAGGTAAACACAGATGAACTGCACAGCTTTATCAGCCTTAAAATGGCAAAGAAGCACTTGGGCTGTTACAAGGACTGAGGCTTTTTCTCCCACTTTGCTTTCCACTCAGAATGCCCCAAACGCATGGCGAGGACAGAACGCTGTGATGGCAGGGCCAGTGGGTACTGAAGTGTGGCTTTGTCAGTTTAATAAGCTGCTGCTCTTGCAAAAATGGCTGCAGTCTCTAAACTTAACCCCTGAGAACTTCAATTATTTTATCTACCAATCTTTTGGATTACTGACACCCTCTAAGGGAAAAGCTGTTGTCTTGGATTAGCCAAAGCAGCTACAATGCTGTCTTCCTTAGAGACGGAGGATGACTTAGCTGTCTTATCCTTGGAAAATCTATATAATCCAAAGATTAATCCAGAAGACCCTGATCTCTTTGCAGCAAAAGGCCATTCCTAACAAACTGCCTTCTCTCTAGTAAAGCTAGCTCTTCACTTTCTCTTTCAGCCTAGAGTAAAAAGAGCTGTAATTGTCCTAATAAAAGCATTTTAGTGTCATGGATAGCAACTGTCATAATACAATTTCTTGCCTAGATAAAATTTATCCAGAGAATAAAATGGTTCCTACATTGCTTGCTATGAAAAAAAAAAAAAAAAGAGAGAGAGTTAATTGCTATCAGTTAAATGAAAGCATGGAGGAAACTGGATGAACAGCTTTCCCTTGGATCTCCTACAGGTGTCTTAGGCTACAAAATACTAGGTACTGTATATGTGTTGACTTTAAAATCATTGTGGGATACAAAATAATGCACATTGTCTCTCTGAGCTGCTTCATTAGCCTGATTTACCTCCAAGGTTCCTGTTTCAGGCAAGTCTGCTAGTCTTGCATACAAAGGGATCAGCCACAGAACTCTGCAGCGTGAGCCGAGCCTTTTGTCCTTCCAGTAAGAGGGAATAAAGTACAAAACAAAAACAAACCTTCCCTGCAAAAGTAGCCTGTCAAATTAGCAGGGCATTTCAAACACAAAGATCTTCAAATCCTCACTTCTGCTCTATTTAAGAGACAGAGGAGAAAAGCCTTATTTAGCAACAAAACACAGTCCTTGAGACACTCGGCTTTTAAAATACCTAATCGATCAATCTCTCCCTTCCTCTGTCCTTCCTTTTAGAGAGAAGATTGAATGTAGTTTGAAAAGAAATGTCCAAGAAAGCTCATCTGTGTGACAAAGCGAAAGCCAGACCTAAAGCAAACAGAAAAAGCTGAAAATATCCCTGCTCCTCTGGAAAATGTGGGAAAAGAGGCAGAGTCCTGGGGCGGGGTGCGGGAGCTCCACGGGCTGTCGAAGCGCACTGCAAGTGAAGCCACATAAAGCATCTCACCTGCCCCTACCAGTGACTGTGGGACATTTCGGAGCGTGACCTTTTGAAATGTACATAAAATACTGGAGATCGTCTCCTCTCCTGAGGGCATCCGTAGCATGAAACTGAAGGTGGCCTCACAGTTGGCAGAAAGTGTGTGGGGCTTTCTGTTTACATTTATTTGTGTACAGACACTGGCTTGTTTGCTGCTTTTTTTCTAAATTACTGCCCTCTGCATTTCCTTCATTTTACATGCACTGCTGTTAAATCACTTTTTCTGATAAATATGGAAACATGATGAGTTGAAAAAATCCTTCCATGTCAATTCTGCAGTTCATATTCATGCTGAGATTGTATCTAATTTTGAAAATCTTCACACTTGTGCCCTGCCATCATGTGTAATCTTTTATGCATGGCTACCTCCACTGCTGCTGAAGCAGTTGCTATGCGACAGATGAACCTGCTCCGTGGGGCCCTGACATTAGTAAAAGCAAATTGACCACAGGAGCACTAATCTAGCATGAAAAGCAGTTGGTGCCGTGCATTTCCTAGAGAAGGATTACCTAATCAACAAGCAAAACCTCCTTTTAAACGTGAGCTGAATTACCTGGGTCTGGATTTCCCTGTTTCGCACCTTTTCGCTTCACCAAATCATCCTGAAGAGTGAAGCCTGCAAAGGTGCATTACTCAAGAGGAGCAGGGACTCACCTGGGATCAGATTCTCCAGCTCTCCCCCTGGCCTGCTGGCAAATTTGTCACCTGGGCTGATAGTTCCTGCAACTTCTTTCTCCAAGGTGACCAAAAACTGGTAATGAAGACAAATATAGACAAAAGATGGTCAGACCATGGTGAATGTCACCCTCTTGTCACCTCACTGATAAACCACATCAGCTTGAAGTGTCAGAAAGGGGTTAGATGAGAAAGTGGTCACCTAATCCACAGGGAGCCCAGGGTGTAATGCCTGCTCAAAAACCACCACAGCATGCTGCTGCCATTTTTTGAGAAAGTGATCTCAAGGGAATCATACTTTGCCAGCCAGATCACTACTAATGTCATTATTAGTGATTTAACCCTGCAAGTACTGGGCAATTTTCTTTGAATCCATCACCAAACATATGATTATATTAGAGAAAATGAGTCCTGACTCACATAAAGGTTCAGCTGACCTCTGTCTGGATGTTTCTGAGGAGGATAAGGCTGATAATCTACTGTTTTCTCCTAGAGGTAGAAAGGCTTTTTAACCTTTATCTTGCCACAGGAAAACAGAGTTGGAAAACTTGACTTCAAAAGCCACTTGTGAAGAGGCAAAGGTTTTATCATGTGAAACATTTTCAGGACAATTACAGGCACTCCTGGAGGATCCTCCAGATTTGGGAGATCCAAATTGGCCTGACTGAGGTGCCTCCAACTTCATTGCATCCCAGTGAGATATGATTTTTTGCATGAGAGCTTCCTTCCCTCCTGTTTCTAGTGTGGTGCACCACAAAGAAACCAAACAATCCAGGGTGCAATGCTCCAACATGTCAGAATTGTCTGCCTGGATATTACAGAAACAGCATTTTCTGTAAGACATGGGAATGCTACAGGTGGAAGACATGGGAATGCTACAGTCAAGGTTAAAATCATGTCTTGACTGCATTTTGACTGCACCCAGTTCGTACCAACAGCTCAACATGCTTACCTCCAAGTGCAGATAAAGAGAGAATTTGGTGACATCTTCACAGGGATAACACTGAAAACTGTTGCATCGCAAGGCTCAGAAAAGGATGACAGATAGGAGAACAGAAATCACCTCTTACAAAATCTTGATCTCTTCCTTAACTCTTTGTTTTCCTCAGTTTCTGAACTCAACAGCAACTACAACAATACTTGCTGTTCTTAAATTAATAGTTTCATTTAGTCCATCAAATGAGTTTTCTTTTTAGTGCTGCTACTGCTTGTACTTAACTCTTGTTAAGGCTCACGGTACAAGGGTTCCTGACTATTCACTGAGTGACATGAAGGGACTTAGTGGTACAACTTCCATTAACCTTGGTAGGATCCACACAGCTAAATCCCCACCCTCAATATTTACCCTCCATGGTCTCTGTCTCTTCTGGTCTGTACAAATTGCTTCGAAGAGGGACATAAATAAATGCATCTATGCTGCCTTTGGTGCAGTTTAAGCACGGGGAGCAGAGATTCAGCACATCTGAACTGTGCTTGGGTGGGTCCTGCCCCACAGCCCCTCACTGCCATGCACACACCAGCACAAGAGAATTCTTCCTACCAGCTGAGCTTCTTTTCTGTGCGGGTCTGTCTCCTGCCACAGACAAGGAGCCATCATGTCCTGTGCTGTAGGAATTTCATTTAGAGCCATCACAAATGAATCAGGATCATGTGTAGGACCGGTGAGAGCCTGGGAGGTGGGAGTTCAGCTCACATTCATGCAGGTGTTATTTGGTTCATACCAAACCTGTGCCCCAGCACAGATCTCAGGGCATCAGCAGACATCAGCCAGTGGCAGCATCATGCCCTGGGAGAGTCCAACAAAGAATTTCAGACTGTACTTTTTGCCATACACATTACTGTGAAGCAACCTCTGTACCCCAGAACTCCAACCTGACTAAAATTTGTAGTTTCACACTCTGCAGTTTGAGGCAAAGGCAAATCTTCATTTCCCATGTCCAGGCCTTGTTGAGGTTGCCATGTGCTGTAAATCTGCACCCAAGTTCTCATCCACAAGGGGCTGAACAACTTCAGATGGTAATTCTGTAGTGTCTTTTAACTTGCTAGCCAAGGCAACAAACATATCCTATGAACCAGGTTCAATATTCCTAATGAAAACCAAAACTGCTCCTCTGCCAGTTGGAGCTCCTGCTGTTTTCATGGCCAGTTTAAGAACATATTTTCTTGCCTCATGTTTAACTAGTTCTTTTCTTTCTTCGCTCATCCTTCCCACAGCAAGCATGCACACAATTCAGTGTCTATCCTTATGAAGAGAAAAATTATGCTCATGCTGTCTTGACTTGATCAGGCTCAGCAAGATTTCAGGCCGGGTGTTATGGCCTAAGGAGAAGAGCTGTGCAAGCCAGCTCCAGTTCTAGAAAGCTGTAAAGGTGCTTCAGCACACCATTCCGCCTGAGCAAACTATTTATGCACTGCAGGGTGCTTCAGTGGAGCTCCAGGGCTACTCTGAGGCTGCTATTTCCAGATTTGAGTGCACCATCTGGATGCAGGAGCTTGGGCAGGCGCTAGCTCAAGGCTTTCTTTGCTGTACTTCAATACACAGAATAGACACATCCCCCTTGTCACCCTCTGTCCTTTCCAGCACCTGTTTCAGCTTGACTTTGTTTTCATTGAAGGAAAATGATGAGAACTGTAAGGGTGAGATTGTCCTGAACTCATCAGTGTTTTGTACAATGGTCCTAATAATTCCCTCTTTCTGCTGGAAATACCTGTCTTAATGGATCCTGGGACCACATATGAGGCTTCTGCCCATTCATGTTAATTTAATCTCTCCCATTGTTCATCAGAGCTCTTTTCCTTCCCTAACAGCCACTTCATTTTTTGGAGCAGTGACACAAATTATCATTAAGCAGGGCAATGCTCAAACCCTCAAGGGCTACAATCAGGTTTCAGGGTTCCGTGTGGGAGGACTGCACCAGAATACTATAATCCTTTCTTTATTCTTTAATGATCATTACACTCTCCATGTATTAATAAAACTCATTTCCTATCCTTCTGGATATGCAAGACAAAAGTAATTAAAACAAAAATTAAGAAGCTCTTGTTGTATATAACAACAACAAGGGTCCAAGCTCAGTTTTCAGCAGAGCTCCTACAGCTTGATCCTGTGCCCAAAAATGTCATTGAAAAATCTCATGGAATCACAGAATGCTTTGGGCTGGAAGGGACCCTAAAGATCATTTGGTTCCAACCCCTCTGCCCCAGGTAGGGGCACCTTCCACTAGACCAGGTTGATGAAATCCCCATCCAAGCTGGCTGTGAACATTTCCAGGGATAGGAGATCCACAGCTTCTCTGGGCAAACTGTGCCAGGGCCTCCCAACCCTCACAGGGAAGATTTTATTCCCAATATCTAAGGCAAGTCTGTAATTTTCAATTTAGAGCCATTGCCACTTGTCCTGTCTCTCCAGACCTTTCTCCAAAGCCCTCTCCAGGTCTCTTGTAGCCACTCTAGGCACAGGAAGGTTCTCTAAGACCTCCCTGGAGCTTTCTCTTCTCCCATCTCAGCCTGTCTCCATAGGAGAGGTGCTCCAGCCCTCTGCTGATCTTTGTGGCCTCCTCTGGACTCACTCCAGCAGTTCCTTGTCCTTCTGTGCCCTTCTCTCATGTTTTGGTGCCTCTGAGAGTTAAATTTCTGTCCCTTTCCATGCAGCTCACCAAGGGCTGGGAACAGAAATGCATGAACTTCAAAGTCAAAGATGGGAGGAGAGGAGTGTCCTAAAAAATGTGAAGCCCAAACTTATATGTTTCTAGTGATGAAAACTAATTATAAAATCAGAATGCATTACCATAATTGTTTATATCTGTGTTTTAAGGAATTTGCTGTCTTCTGAATCTAATAAACGAAGGAACTGAAGCTTGACTGCTACAACAGTTTTTAATCTGTTTGGAAATTAATCCAAACAATGAAGAAATGCTTTCCAGTACTACAAGAAAACGTTACAGTAAGGAAAGAAAATGGAAGGGAAAGAGAAACCTTTAAAGAAAGCGGGGAAAAAAGAAACTAACAAAACATTTAATTATTATCTGGGGATAATTAGGGGCAGAGTGTTGCTGCTTCTCCTGGAGGGCGGGTGTTCCTCAAGCACCTGCTCATACCTCTGCAGCTGAGGCAGATCAATTCAAAGGATAAAACATCAGATAGAGAATAATTGCTTTAGAGCAGCCAAAGCAGACAGAGTTTTAGTATAACTATGTTTAGAATTAGCACAGATCCTTCATCCTATTCTTGGCCATAAAAGAGAAATTAGTCTGTTTCCCACATCTCTCACTTGTACAGCTGTTCACCTCATCACATTGTGCACAGAGTTGTTAGAGCTGCCGAAGATTAAACTAGTTTTTGGCAAAGATTGCAAGGTAGGCAGTTTTCTGTCAGATGGGGAGTCTGTGTAGGAGGTTAATAATATCAGGCACACCCAATGAGAGCAGTCATGGCACAGAGGCCAATAAAAGCCCTAAAATCAACAGCACTTTTGAAATTCATCTCAACCCAATTTTTCACAGACATGGTCAGGAGGCTTTGGTTTGCTTCCTCATGAGAACCTGTTCCTATCACCTGAGCTCAGCTAATTTCTGTAGTTCAGGGTCAGCAAAGTCTCCAAGATGTGAATGAGCAAAGAGAGCCAGTAAATGGTGTTTTTATCCCACTCATGACCTTCCAGGTGCCCACACAAATGCAGCAGTGGAGAGAAGCAGGCAGTTGTTAGTGCTGCTACCTGTGTTACACCTGTACAGGGCATCAAAACCCACCTTTGGTTCCAGTCTTTCCGAGCAAGCACAGCTTCCAGCAGGAGCAAGCCTGCTAATTTCATGGTGCTGAGTGTCACTGATCCCAGGCATGGATGCTGTGGCTCTCAATCCAGTATTAACAGCCACTTATTCACCAGCCAAAAACACTAAACTCAGCAGCTCCACACTGGAATATTGCAGGGAGTGCTCCAGAAAAACTCTCTAAACAAAAGTTCTATCTCTGACTCAGAAACAAATCCTCTGACATTTTGTCTGCAGAAGCCATCTAAAAATATCCTTTTAATCATGATTTGGCCAAAATAATCTCTAGCAAGGGTGAAACAGTGAGTGTTCAAGCCTTGCTGCAGAATGAGTATGTCAGAGGTGCAGCTGGGTGCCCAGCTGAGGCAGGGCTGGGTGCTGAAGGCAGAGCTCAGCTTCTTATCCACAAGGGAAGGTGCAGTGGGGTGAATTTCTCACATTTTCTCAGCCATTGTAAAGAAGTTCTCTCCCTCTTCTCTTTTTGAGGATGAAAGTAGCATTTGTAGCTTGCTAAAAAAAAAAAAAAAAAAAAAAAAAGAAAAAGAAAATGAAGCTTGCTAGAGGACATTCTATTTCTAATCCAGCCTGTGTGCATCTCCCACATGTTCCTGAATTTTCTGTGGCAATAGGTGTTTGTTGTACTCCTGCATGGAATCTTAAATAGCTTTATAACACCATCTCTTCAGATGTCTCATTACTCCTAAAAACAATGTTGTGTTAGAAGTGTTTGCTTTCTTTCATTTTTGTTTCAAGATTTAAAAAGGCGGCTGCTAGAGGTTGATTTTCAGTTTTTAAAATGCTCCACTCCTAAATAATACAGCATCATGTGCCTCTCAGATGGAGATCACGGTTTGGCTGCATGCTCAACCAAGCTGCTTTCCTTGGGAAAATATCACAGCTGGGATGTGACCTGCTTCAAATCCCATGCTATGGATCTAGGCTTGGATTTCATTTCTGCAGGAAAGCAGCCCACCTCAGTTTGTCAGCCCTTTGAGCAGGATTTACGCGCTACTCGCTCAGGCCAAGCACAGTGTTAGCCCTCAATAATAATAATGGGTTGTGAAAGGAGTTCATAACTGGATGTATGAGATAAAGAATATTTGAAGAGCAAAGGTTCACAATAGTCTCAGGGATAATGGCATTATTTCAGGGAATCTCTCTAAGCAGCATGTCTGAGAGGAATTTGTTCCCCACAGACCACAGTGCCAGCCTACACCTACTTTATTTTCCCAGCCATTACCAATCCAGCATTTCTTCTTCAAACCCTTTGGAGCCATAGACCTTTTGAACACACATACTCCCAGAAGGAGTTTAGCACTCCAAATAAAATAAAGTAATTAAGCATAATAAAATAAAATATGAAGATAGCAAAGACTGATTAGCAATACCTACACAAACCTTGCTGTTTGAAAAGTGCTACAGATTTTGTTGTACACTCTTCCTGCTAGGACAAGTACTTTGTAAGTAATCACAATTTTGCTGCCTCAGAGAATGTGATTTCAGCTGCTTCCTGCTCAATAAAGTGAACATCAGAATCACAGTGGAAAAAAATTCAATCAGAAATCTCTCAATATTCACAAATTTCCTCCAGGTGCTCTGCAAAGCTGCTCACAGTGTATTCTGCATGCTTTAATGAACTGTTTGTTGTTGCTACAACAGGAAGCTCTGGTGTGGGGAAATGAACTCCCTGGCATGGGAAGCAGTACTCCTCTGACCTCTTGCAGCCTCTCCATTTTTGTATTCTCATCAAAAGATTTCTACACTGAAATCAACCTGCACAAACTCAACGTGTTTGAATCATACATAGACATCAGCTTTTTTCCTCCCCTCCCCATTTTCTTTTGTATATCTTCCTGTGCCTGTAAATGCCCAGGAAAACTGTAGAGTATATCCTTTTGGGTCCCAATTAAGATTCTGAACTGCTGTTCTCTGTATGATAACAACCTGAAGTGCTGACAACACGCTACCTGTCAACAGGCAAATGAAGGCCAACCATCTGTTCTACTATAAATTGTCTCCATTACTCTCAACTTGAAAATCTGCTTTAAAGACTCCCCAATTATCCAGTAACCTGAGCCAAACGATGCAGTGTTATTTTAACTAAAATCGTCATTGTACACAAGAAAAATAAACATAAAAAGCTCTGAACAAAGAGAGATTTTTGAAAAGTTGTTTTATGTCTGATTTTGTGTGTACAGCTCTGATGTTTGTGCTGGAGCAGCTCAGAGTTGCAGAAGCAAAAAGTATCAGATTGCTGCTGGTAAATCCTGAATTTCAGTGGATAGGGAGCTGGCTATACCCTCCTACCCAGAAGCTTTTTTCTCAAACAGGTTTGGTTTGATTTTATTTCAGTTAAGTTGGGCTTGCATCTAGTCCCAGAACCTTCATGTCCAAAAGTAAAGATCAGCAAAACCAAGCACTAAAGCAAGGGTTCAGTTCTGCCTGCTTACCTGTCCATGGAACATTCCCTATTCCTCAGGCTGTCCTTGTATTGTTAGCTGGCTTCTTTCTTTGGGACATTCCCTGCTTGTTAAAACTCTGAAACCTCGATGGAAATTTTAAAATGAGACCCAGTACAGAATTTATATTGTTATAAATGAACAGATGTGCTGGGCTGGTAATCTAACCCAGATTTCCCCTATTCAGTAACCAAAAATTTGCATCAGCACCTGGGGCAAGCAAGCAGGCCAGTCTTAAATGCTGCTCAGGGGATTCATCTACTGATCACATCTACTAAACTATATGTAACAGCGCTCAGATTTTGAAAACAGGAACCATTTACAGGATCCATTTTACTCACAGAGCCGGAAAGCTCAGCAGACTTCCTATGCACAAAGAAAATATATTATAAAACTGTTCATAATTTTTGTTGTCTAGAGATTACAGATAGCAAAGATATCACTGACTGAATGAAAAATGATGGGAAAGTACATGGGCTTAGTTTGCAGATGCAAGAATTGGGATATGGGATTCCACTGGAAAACCTGCAGGCATCTTCAGAACCATCTTAGGGTGCAGGTGGTAAATTGAAGATTCAGACAGCAAAGAAGAAATCCAAAACAGGGAGACAGAGGCATGTAAATGTTTTTGTCATTGAGGTGACTTTTACAAGGCCATTCACCTGTATAAGGCCCTATTGACAAGAAAATGGTTGCAATTTGCAGTACTTAAATGACACAGAAACACTCCAAAATACTTAGCAACGAAACAACAGTACTTGATCCCATGCTATGGACCCAGCAACATGAAATAACTGCTTTTTATAAAGCCTTGTGTTGGAATAACACTTTGTGCTCCGTGGTATTTACTAGGGAAGTGAAACATAGAGAAAAATAAGATGACACAGTTGCCTTCATTATGAATGGCTTTTTGAAAATTCATATTTCTTCATTCATACAAAAGAAAGACAGGAACTTATAGACTGTACCAGATATTTCCAAGAAATTCAGAAAATGAGGCAAAGGTAAAAAACTGAATAAATGACTTCGAGTCATCAGTGTAACACAAAAATGAATCAGATCATTCAACACAAGGTGCAGCCTTCAACTGGGAAACAAATCTGTGCTTGTGTCATGACCCTTGAGATATTGTTTTCCATTTATGGACTTTATTTTTCCTCCTACAGATTTCTGTGTAAAGGAAAGTCTGCCTCCTGTTTTGATATACTAAATTGCTTTGGGTTTTGCTGGCTGGCTGACCTGATGGGAGTTTTGGGTTTTGGTTAGGTTTGTCATTCTCCTTTGTGAAATCTGCAGCCAAGATTTGGGTCCGGGGCAGTTGTGTTTGCCTTTGCACCAGCACCACCAGCCTGCACTTGCTGCTGGCACTTACAACTTTCCCCTGGGGCAGTAATCCTAGGAATCAACACACCCAAGTATTTGCAAAGAGCAGAACACAGAACTGTTTGCATTTCTGCCAGCTTCCTGTGGTATATAATCTGAAAATATGCAGATTGCTGAAATGTAGTTACCCGCTCCGGCAGCTATGCCCAGTGTGCATTCCATGAGTTTTGTCTCACCCAGTGCAGTGGAGGATCCATGGGTCTATGGACACACACCTGGGCCTCTGAGCACCTCCCTGCAGTCTGGAAATGCTCAGTGAATGGTCAGGCAGCACAAGCTCTTTGAATAGGTGACTCACTGAAGAGCTGATCCACCTCCAAATAAATGCTGTTACTAACTTGAGCCAAATTGGAACAATATCACATTATCTTAAATTTAGAATTACATCTGAAACAAATCTGGAGATAACACAGGAAATCTGTCTTATTAAGTTTGTACCAGAGTCCCAAACCAAGGACTAATTTATATTATGGAAGAGAAGACATGTGATGAGCACCATTTCTCAATGTCTCAAACCAAAATAAGGCCAAATCAAGCACCAAATGTAGCCCAGGTTGGACCTCACAGCCAGACCTCTGTGCTATTTCACACCAACATTCCATACTCACACCTCTAATCATCAACTATTTGGAGATTTGGGGCAGGGGGAGGATCTCCAAAGACAAAAGTCTAAAGAAATAAAGCCAAGAGCTTGTTTGCATCACACAATTGCTCATTCTGTGAACTCAGCTACCTCGTTTCTTGTTGCTTCAGTCAGGAAGAGCTCACAAAGGACCTGGGTACCACCTTCTAAACAAGCATGTCAAAACAGCAATCCAGCAAAAAGTGAAATACCTGATATATAAACACCTATTAATGTAATGTACAGTAGGGGAAGGAGGAAATGTATATTCAACTATGTGACAGGTATTTCAAAGCACCACATAATTAGCTTTGTTTAGTTATTTTAATTTTGTTTTTATTGGCAAGATGCAGCATAAAAAAATCCACTAATTAGATAGGAAGTTCCCCTAAAGACATCTAACAACGGTTTCTATTAATACAGGCAACTGTGAGTAAGTAGGTAGGATGGAAAAACATTCAAAACCAACTTTTTAGTTAATTAAATTGAGGTCTGGATGCAAAATACTTTTTCCCCCATCAACAAATGTTCAGTCGCATTTCTTAGAAAATTGGTGTGAAAAATAATCCTAAATCTGAGGAACCTGTCAGAATTTTGATTTCCATCCACTCTGTTTCTCATCACTTCAACACAGTAACACCAAGTTTATTATCTCTATGGCTTGCTGAGCTCCATAGAGAAATCCACCATCCCCAGCAGTAAGAGCTGTGTATTCACCAATTAATGTTGAGTTTTGTGGGTTTTTGGTTTTTTTTGTTGTTGAGGTAGGGATTCAAGGTATTTGAGATTATAGTTTATGTTTAGGTTTAGATGTTTAATTTTTTTAATTTATGTTATAGTTTTACAGTAGTCAGTTTTGTAGTTTTTTATTAATAAGGTATAACATGGTTAACTATTTTTTGCTATAAGGTTTTTTAAGATTAAAAGATTTAATTAAAATATGATACTTACATTATTTTTATTTTTAACTTAATGATTAATTATTCAAAGTCCGCAATGAGGACATTTTTGTTTAATTACAAAATATTGCTTAAACTTACGAAGAAAAAGGGTGTTTGATGTGTAGGGTGGCAGAACTTCTTTAACACGTGCACTCCTTGGCCTTACATAGTTACAGATTAATAATAATGGAAGTACCACCAACTGCTGAGTCTGGGTTCTCTTAGACAGAAAGCTCTGATTTTTTTTTTTTTTTTTCTTGTCTTGACTAAAAAATGTACAGAGACATTTTATGGAACTCAGGCTGGCCAGCAATTGGCCATGTTGCCATCTGAGGGCTGATGGCCAGGTGAGGTCCAATGCTGCAGGAATGCATCGACAGCCCCCACGGAAAGATTTAGATTGAGCGGGTCTCAGGAATACATGGCCACAACTTGGAGACAGTGTGCTCTGGTTCTGATGGTGCCACAGAGCAGCAGGGAGGAAGCAGGGCAGCAGCAGATGACTTAGCACACATTCATTGAATATTTGGAGTCTTTGTGCTGTTCTGCCTGGGAGAAAGGGCAGAAATCAGCCACATCCTCTTTGCTGTGTAGGCTGGAGCAGTCCTCAGTGGGGCCTTTGTGTGGAGCCTGTGTGGACACCTGGCATGGCATTAACACCACATCTGGAGGGCACAGCTGCAATTTAACCCCCCTGAGCTCACCTGGGGTGTGTGCCTGTGTGTGCTGGGAGAGCAGGCAGGATGGGCATCGCCTGCCAAGAGCAGAGGCAACACGGACAAGCACCCAAGCAGCAGTGATGGTCACGGATCCCAGAGTCCCTCCAGCCTGGTGGCCAGGCTCTGGGTGGGCAGGCAGCCCAGCATGGAGTCTGGGTCCACGTGGAAATCCGGGGAGCGTCTCCTTCCCGAGGCAGGCAGAGTCCAGCTGCTCGGGAGGGGAAGGATGCGGAGCCACTTAGAGAGATTGACAAGGCAAGGTCTGCTGAAGGACAGCCAAACAGAGCCTGTTCTCCCTGCAGGCACCAAGAGGGGCAGCTGAATGTCCAAGCTAGAAAAGAAGCCCTGCTTTTAATTCCTGCTGTACATAATGCAGGTAGCAGGAAAGGAGCAGCTGAGGAGTGAATTTGCTGAACAGATACAGCACGCAGCGCTCTGTGTAGCATTCCCCCTCACATTTAGAAAATAACTAGATCTCATGCTTATTTCCCTTCCCTTCTCTATATCTAAATTCATATTCTTTACCACCTGCGTGTGCAGAATGGAATAAATAATGATTACCACTGTGATAGAGAACTCCTGCTAAAATCCCAGTAAGTCATCAAATGGTTGTTACGTACAAAGATAATGCAGTCAATAGTGAGGCTTTTTCAGCAGGGTTAGGCAGCAACACTATATGTGCATGTTTTATTAGTTACAAAAATGGGTATTTCAGTATAAGCACCACATGTAGATCAAACTGACAGACTCCTTTGGGATTAAGCCCCATCGCCTTCTGAATGCAAGACAAGCATAAAACCACTGCAGCAACGGGGAAAAAAAATCAGCTTGAAAATAATTAAACAGCAAGGCAGCCACCCATAATGATATTCAGCAGAACACATTAGGGACAGTTTGCTGGGAATGCACAAGAGCACTCCAGTTGTTTAATTAACATTGAAACGGCGGTTCCACAAGAACTAAAAATCCTGTTAATTTATGTGTCTCTTAATGATGCTCATTTAAATACTGTCAACTTTTCTCCAGTTTAATATTCATGATTTTTAGTCATTAAAACACCACTCTCAGCTTGTGGATTCACCGAGAAACACAAATTGTTTGATGATGATGTCAGTTCTTTAAAAAGTTCTTTTCCCCTTAAAGTGTAAATCTCTCAATGCTCATCACGAGGGTCATTGTAGTCTGGTCTATAAATACCATTTTTATCATTCCTATAATATAATAAACCGCAATGTTCTCTCTCACCTTCAAAGATGAGCCCTGCTTGCATAGTCAGGAGTTATTTATGTAAAGGTAGTTATCTTTTTATGATGGAGCATCTCAGCTGGTTAATGTAATGGCTTTATATATTGGGATACTGGGCTCAAGTCCCACTTTAGATTATAAAAACTATTTTCATCCAGGGTAGGAAACATTACATTAAAGATAATTTTAGTGCTGGAAAGACGCTTGCAGCTGGATATTAAAAAGATACTGCCAATGTAGGCAGAAGTCAAATTTTGACCTCCTCAGAATCAGTAAATCCATGGTCTGAATGAACACTTGATTCCATGGAACCTTTGTTTCCCTGTCCTTTCTCTGTGCTGGCAAGTTCAGATAGCCTCCAATGCTGCCTCCTTGGCAGAAACTATGATGGAGCCTCCTGTGACTGGGACTTCTCCAGAAAAAATGTCATATATTGATCTTCTACGGTCAGAGAAATTCCATTAAGGTTTTCATAAATTGAAAGAATACGGCTTATTTGCACAGTTAATCTTTTCATTGTATAATGAGAATTTAGATTTCAAGGAAAAGATGAACATTTTCAGCAAGACAGAGAGCAGAACATTGGAACAGAAGTACAGACAGCCACAGATGGACATTTCTTCCCTCACAAGGGCATTTCTTCCTACCATTTTTGTTCTAAGTACCAGCCCTTAACACCTTCTTAATTCCCTCCTCTGATGAAGCCATGTTTTCCAGGGCAAGATATATTATTCCTTTTATTCTTCTTTTTAATACCCAAACAATTGGAAGTGCCTCTTATTAGGTACTTTATATTTTTCTCTAAGTGGATTGTAAAAAATATTAATAAAAGACACAGGTTCAGGCTTAAAAGAGGTCATATACAAAGAGCAGATGAAATCTTGTTAGCACTCCAATTCCCACTGCATACTTTTAAGACCTAGCTGAGTTCCCCGTCTCAGGGTTTTTTTATTATTCCTGTCAGATTTCCAGTACACATTGAAATGCAACAGTGCCATATAATTTTTCTGAAAGACAGTTTGTTTGGCATTTTAGACAGACATCCAACACAACAAAATGTACTTTATTATACAGAGAGAAAAATATTCTGTGAACCAGGCAGCACAGAACTTACACTACCTGATTAGTAGCAAAGCCAATATTTATCACCTACTTCTGCTCATTTCAGTTTTTGCATTTTATTCTTTCCCTGTTGTTTCATATTTACAATCTGCACTTCATAACTAAATATCTTAATGTGGTTTACCTCTGAAAAAAGCAGTCATAACTAGATGGTCTAGACATAATCTTAATTACAAAAATGCTATCCTCTGTCTGAAGTGCTTTTTATGCAGTTACTGTTGCTATTTTCTTCCAGAAGCATTTCAATTAAGCAAGTAATCTGTATTAACTTATTGTGTACACATTTTAATGTGATATACATTATTTTCAGCATCATTCATCCCCGAAGAGATCTTTCTATTTATTTTAGTAGTCTAAATGTTCTCTTTTTCAGCAAAGGATTCTTTTTTCATTATATCTTATGATGGCCTAATTATTAAATGCAATTCCTTGGGACCATAATTTTGGGATAAAGCCTGATACATAGTTCTAGCATGAAATATATAACCATTTTTATTCTGCTTTAATCTGTAATAGATTTTCTCCACTAAAAGTGCATTATAGCTCCAGATTGATCTATGAGTGGTCTATGCAATTCCAATGTCCCTATTGTTTTTCATGTTGATCACAGAAAAGAAATTATTAACATCCTAATTTTTTTTTTTTTTTTTTTTTTTTAGTAAAAAAGGAGACAATTCTTAAGGTAAAATATGTTAATTCTATCTCTGGCAACTTCATCTGTTTACATCATTACAGATAAATTTGAGAACATAAACCTAATATGATAACACAGCTCTTCCATTTTGGTATTTATACTTCCATATCCAACCCTTTTGACATTGCTTTCAGGAGGCACTTGACACTTGGGCATTGCCTCTAAACTGGTTCCAATGTGAAGGTTTCCATTACATTAAATTGGTATTTTGTATAGCCAGCATCAAGTAATCAGCATATGATATCTATTCCCAGTACATTTATTTACTAAACTTCTTCAGTGTCCCTAATCTTTGGCACTAATGGTTCAATAATTAAACAAATTATAATGAACAGTCTTCTCTTGTTCCTTGTTTTTGAAGCACTTGAACCCAATGCACAAGGAAAGTCGTTTCACATGCTAATTCAATTCTGAAAGCATTTTTCATGTTTCTCCGACATCCCAATTAAACACAGAGATCCTACCAAGAAAAACAGAACACTTTCTCTGGACCTATATATTGTGAAAAAGCCTCGTTTTCAGAATCTGTGATGTGCTAAATGTCTCACAAGAATTCCTTGCACTTACTAAGGGAATTCTTTCCTAAAACACAGATTGGTTTGCAACAGCAGAAGCTTTCTTGTCTCTATTTCTTCCAAGACTTATTGGAAAAGACTTGGCTAAGGAGGGAGGTTGATTAGGCTCATCCTGGTTTGGAAGGAGTTTCTCAACTATTTTTAAGGGGGGAAAGTTGTCAGCTAAGTATTCAATTTCCACGGAGAAAAGAGCCCTCTGTAAGAGGGAAGGTACTTGTGTCCTAAATATTTCAGAGAGGCATCCAGTAGATCATGACTCTTCCCTATTTTTAATGTACCTATATCACATTCTTCAGATGTTTAGAAACCCTGCAACAGATCAGCTGACCCTCCATGTTTCCATATTTATAAATATGCTTTTGTGCAGAGTTATGACACCTGCATTTTACAAATCTCTTCATTTTGCCTGGCCTTGTTTCTGAGCACTCCTTGTTCTTGTAACTGTCTTAGATCATCTATTAAAATTAAATCTGCCTGCTAATGTGTCTAACATCTTCCCTATGGAGAAGAAAAAATGCCAAAGGCTACTGGTTTGCAAATAGAAGTTCTTTCTGGGCTTTGGCTCTTGTTTATGTCAGTAGTGGCTCTGTCTGAATGGATGTTTCACTTTTTCATGTCATGAAAATCTTTCTCATTATGGCTCCTGCAAAGCACAAACTTGTTGCTCTGAGTCTACGTTTGTGTCTATCTCATGTTTTTTTCTAAATCCACTATGCAAGCAAACATATATCCCTTTATAATTGCTTTAAAGGCCCCTTCCTAGGATTCTGAAGATAAATTCTGTAAGAGATTGCCCAGCATATAATTATTGTGTGATTTTCTGGTTTATTCACACTTTCTTTCAGTGCTACTTAATCTCCCTCTTTTCCTCTGACATGGACTTTATTTTTATGAATACCAATGCACAGTCAGAGATACTGCTGTTCTTATTATAATACTGAGAATCTCACATAATAGACTTCTTGATATCAAAATTAAATCACCTGGAGTATGTATTTTGAGCGATTCAGAGAAATAAATATATTCTGTTAAGTCATAGAAATCTTCCAAAGTCCATCAGCTCTGGGGTTTATAAACTGATTCCAACATTTAAGCTTTTTCAGTGAAGCTGCTGGAAGACTTGTTTGTGTATCCTGGGCTGGGCTGATGCAGCAACAATTATCTGTGAATCCAGAGCTGCTGCAAGCACTAATCAAACAGTAAAATTTTATATGGGTAAACATCAGTGACAAAGTCATCTTCCTTCTGCATCTGGTTTAAAACTTCTACAGTCCAATGCTACTTGTACAGGCATTAATAAAAACACAGTTTTTAATGGCAGCAAAACACTTCCATAGCGAGCTCCCTATGGTTTTTTGGTGCCATCCATTTTCTCCTTCAGGTGAGCTTCCTGATGAGTCACTGCCCACATTTCTGTGTTTTACTGGTTTTGATTTGTGCTTTACTGAGGTTTGGTTTTGTTTGGGTTCTTTTCTTTATGAAAAAGGGTATTTTTAATTGATTGCTTTTGCTCCATTTTTAAAATCTGGTTTGCTGATTTCTGCTATATTCAATAGCAATATTGAGCTTTATTTTTACTTAGTGGTATCTCTTCATTATGCTTGTGGGGGGTTTTTCTTGTATCTCCATGTCTCCTAATCAGACTTCTGATTATATTGAACATTGAACTAAATTATAGCAAAACTTTAAACTATAGGTTAGCCCTATGCTACACTTTTTCTTTGTTCTATGTTTTCTGGTATCCATATTAGTAATGGCAAACTTCCATAATGTAAGCTCTCGTAGTTCTTGCTTGTTATTTGTTGGAAATTTGTTTCTTAAACTGTATCTTTATAATTTTAGCACAAAACTCATTATATACATTTTTTTTTGCCACCAAGGCAGTATTTTTTCACAGCACAAGCACAGTGTTTTATTACATTCAAAAGGCATATGAATTCCCTTTCTCCTATAGTTAATGAGCCCTCAGGTGAAATACACTTAACTTGGGTCTAATCAGTGCCTATTTGTTCTTGCTTCCAGCAATGAGGTCAGGAACTTTTGGACTTCCCCTGGCACAGAGAAAGCATGGGTTTGACTTACTTGTTACATATTTAGGGTTGTTGAGAACTCTGGAGCATAGTGCTCCTATGGAGATGTTTGCAGATTTGTGTTAATAAAGTCCCCTTGGTTGTGCTCCACTGTTGTCTCTTTTGATGTCCAGAAAACTAATCACTATCATAACATAACTCTGCTATGCCTGGATGACTTCATTTACTGCATCCTCAAACCCTGATACTTTCTGAATTTTATTTGACTATAATAATGCAAAGTTTTAGGCATCTGCTTGTCAAAGGAGTTGCATGTCCGTGGCCACGTTTTCAAACTCTGGTTTTGTCCCCACACTCTTGTTTTTCAGTTCTATCCATTAGGTCACAGACTTCCCCTTGCTTGTTCCCTCTCTGTCCCCATGACTCTTGCATAATTGGTTTTACATTGGCCTACTTTCAGTTGGAGATGAGGAAGGTATCCCTTGCTAGCACTGTAAAATAGCCAATTTGCAGGTAGGAAGAATGTTCTCATTGAAGGTTGGAGGTGGATGTTTGAATCTCCTCAGCTGGAGCAGAATTTAACCTAAATTCCTTCACTCTGAGAACATTCTCATCACAAGCTTTTGCTGCTTTGTCCTGTTCTTTCCCATGCCCCTTGTGCATTTTAAACATAGGAAGCATTACTGTCTTTGTACCTTGTTCAGAGAGTTCAGTGACTACAGACCTCAAAGAACTCCTTAAATACAAAAGAGCCAGAGTTTTGGATGTTTCCACTTGCACTGCCTATTGCCTAGTTTAAGTTCCCTCCCATTGCTATGTTTGTTGGCTTAACTCTCTTTAGCCCCTGTACAGAAATCTCAAGCACATGACTTTTACTTTTTCACTCTAATCCCACAGCTGAGAATCCAGTTTTTAGTCCAAGCACCAAGAACCCTAGCTCTTTTTGGAATCTATCCCATAAGTCTGGCATGTTTTTGTCCTGGATTCCTGAATCTGCAGCCTGAGAACCATCTATTTCCTACCCTAGCCATAGATCTAGTCCCAAACTGTCACATGGAGACAGCTTGACCTCTAAAAAAAATATGACAGACTAGTGTTATGAATTTTTCTCTCACAAAATAGCTAGGGAAAAAAAGACATCTTTTCTTTAAAACAGTAATTAAGTAACCCTATCTCCTTCCTCCTAACAGCCTATTGAAGGAACATTTAAATAGGGGAAGGCAAAATCCTAATCCATTATATCATAATAATGACATATTGTTTGGCATGGGCAGAGAATTGTGCTGCAGTATAGTGATTAAAGCATCCATTTATAAAAACTATTTCAATTAGTGCGTGAGTAAATATTTAAGTCAAAATTCAGCAGTGCTTAAGCGTATGTTTAAATCACACAGAGTATACAATCAGTGTGGTGCACACATTCTTCTTGTCTACTGTTGAACATTCTGTAATACTTGGAATCAGTTTGTTTTAGTGGGTCAGAAACACAGAAGGAGATGAAGTGAACCTCAAAAGATGCAGTGCACAGTGGATTGGCAGTTATCTTTTGGCAGTTACCTTTTCTTTTCTTTCCCCAAGTAAAAATCAAACTGAGATTCTAGATTCATAGGCGTGAAGGGAAGGAGAGCACAGGCTTTCATCTTCTGGACCAGCAGCCAACTTCACTATGATTTCCTTGCAAGAATGAGCAATTAGTTGGTCAGCAAGGACTTAACAGACATCATGTACTTGGCTGAACTGGATCTTTGTGTTCATCTCGTTAAATGCAAAGCAGATTTTGGCTAAAAACAGGTTTAGAATGAATTCATAACTGTTTTATAAAGTTTCATGGGAGATGCCTCAGCACAACTCCCTGCACCCCTTGTGAGGAGCTGGACTCACATTTTCAGATGTGCTGCTCCTGCTGACAGCCAGTCAGTGCCACACTGACTGTCAAGAACATTTCAGTGCAGATCCAGGGAAGATTCAGAGATCAGGTTTTATAAGGTTTTCATCTCCCTCCTGCCCTCCCTGAAGCAGCAATGCTCTCTTCAAAAGCAGGATTTGAGTGAGAGGTGCAGCCCTGAAGTAATTTACAAACAGCACAGCAATTTACAAACATATTTCATTACAGTTATCTATTTAGAAAAATTAAAGTAAAATGTTTACCCTCTTAATTGACCATAGGGAGCCAAATACTTTGTGAATGTAAATTATAACTGTGATTAAAATATAAGCTGCACTTTCTCAATATTCATAGTGATGTCTGGTACAAGCAGCATTAACATAAATTCATATATTTTCTTATCTCTCCAAACCCATACTTTTATTAAAATGAAAAGTTTATTATTTATTATTCTCTTGGTGGGAGTTGGGGTTTATGCCTCCATAAAGAATCTAAGCTGTCATATTTTCTTTATCCCATATTTGCCAGGTTGCCTTGTGGTTCATTTATTTGTTAAATGTATTGATCTGTTCCAGCCATTATGCACTTCATAAACAGCTGTGGACTAATTGGTATTCATGTGTTGGGAGTATTTTCTTATAGTACTGAAGTGATACAGTGAAGTTTATAGCTAAATGATAGTTCAGTGCACTGTTTTTGAAGTTCAAATACAGAAAAAGACCAAGTTAAAAAATGTTGTAGAAAATATTAGGCTAATTTTTATAAAGGATTTTTTTTCTGTTCTCTGAAAATACAAGTAAAAGAACATGAGAGGAAAGCAACCAGTCATTCAGGAACTACATAATTCTGCCTCTATCAGCATGCATGCAAACAGCTGCACCCTTCTTGAACTCCCTGCAACTCCTCCAAACAGCTTAGAACAACTTCTATCCATAAACAACACTGCCTACCTCACTTAAAACTCAACTCTAGCTTTTATCTCCTGCCCCTGGAAGGATGCTTAAAGCCAGTTCTGATTCTGAGTAGATCCATGCAGACCAAACTCACAGCCAAGACTCAGGTTCTCAGCAAGAGCAATCTCTTGTTGCTCTGGTTTTATGTAGAAGAGTTTTCAAGCAGCAGTTCAGCAGCCATTGCCCAGCTGTGTGACTTTGACCAGCACTGGCAGCAAGTTAAATGCTTGAATATTCTGAGAGATCCAATTTACATTATTTTATGAATTTACTCCTTGCCTGGGGCCTGGCAGCGTCACTGGCAGCAGGAGCTATCAGGGGCACTCTCACTTCAGTGAGGCCACATTATTCTGATCCTGCCTTGTGCCCTGCTAAGCTGTGCATGAGACTGTCCAGCCTCAACTCCTCTGCTACCAGAAGAGTTTTATTCTTCCTTACCCAAGGAACAAACACCACACCAATCCCCTCTAATGTGTTGGGTGCAGCACTGTGTGGTGGCTCCTGGCAGCCCCAGCCTGGCCATTTGAGCAAAGGTAAATGCATTTGAAATGTCAGGATGAAGTCCAGAGGCTTTTTGAAACACTCCTGAGCAGCAAGGAGAGGGTTTCCATTAAGGGACAGGTCAGAATTCTTCCTGGGGTCAAGAGATGACTTTCCTGAGTGCATCCAAGCTGACATTTGCTGTTACCCATAGAAAGCAGCAACACAGAACAGAGTCATCAATTGCCTGGTGGCTGAGTTCAGGTTTACTCCTTGCCAATTGAGGGGCTTTAGCTGGTAGAAATTAGAACTACAGGCTTTTGAGCAAATATTAAACATCAATAAGGTTCCTGGTGTACAAATAAACCTTGTAGCTACACAGGAAATATTATATCTTTGTTTATTTCTACTTAAAAGGCATCTTCACTAAAATTTGGGAATGAAAAGCTGTCATCTTACTTGCTAACATGATAGAGCATATAGTGATCCACTTGTATTGTGTACACTGTGAGACATAGATTAATATTATTATTTAAATTATCATCACATACAACATCTTTAATCAAAGATTAACATTACATTGTGGTTTTGCCACATGTGCACAGGAAAAAATTCTCTATTCTACAAATGGTACAAAAGCCATAGAAAAACAAAGGGAGAAAGTTAAGAGTGACGCATTTATTTTTAAATCTACATTTATTTTTATATTTATTTTAAAATCAGTTATACATAAGATTTTGATCATAAAAATAAAATATTAACATATTATCTGTCATCTTTTTGGTTTTTTCCTTCAGCTTCAAAACAGAGCTTGTTAGAGAGGTTCACCTTTGTTTGTACATGGGCTCCAGTCAGTACCACTTCCAACATGATGTCTGATATGTCCTTTACTACAGGAGAATCTTTCTACATCTGAGGGATTCCACAGAGATTTAAACAAAAGCCAACAATCACACTCATATTACTTTAATTTTAAGCCTGTTTGCACCTTATTAAAACTGATGCAGTACATGGAGTTTAAGAAAAGGTGAATGCTTTTGGAATCTGAGAGTTTACCTGATTTCTAGGCCCTGTTCTGAGCCTAGAGAGGAAAATATATTTCACCATTTTCTTAGGCTTGCAAGAAAATCACACAAAAATGGTGTCACCCTGTAGAACTAATTACTTCTCATCACCACTAATAGAAATGGGAATGTTTCTCCATGTGACAGGCCCTGCAATACAGGAGAAATAATTTCTGTTACTGTAAGAGAACTGAACCAAGGCACAAGTAGATTTTAGAGATAATAAACATGAAGAAAAGCTTTGGTTTTGACCTACACGAGGTGTTCTGTTCCTAACCAATGCCAACACAATAATCTGATTCACAATTGACAAGAAGTTCTGCAGCTGAAATCCAACAACTGAAGGAACTCAGAGTCTCAAAAGTGTTGAGACACATAACTCCCTCAGAAATCAAGGCACTGGAATACCTGCAGGGGTGATGGCCTTGTCACCTCCCAGTAAGAGAAGGGCTCATAAGGCTGTGACAGGTTAAGTACAAGCAGAAGTTGCAGGAACCACAGTCAGGTAATAACTGCTGTTTCGTGGGCGTGTGTTGGTGCTCCTCACACCTTTGCTCCCAGATCTGCTCCAGTTGGTAGTTTCAATCATCAGTGTGCTCCCACTAAGGCTGCATTAGCCAAAGGCAACTTGCAGCTGGATCTTGGGTTCTGGGCTCATTCCAGAGCACTGATGTGTTCTGGGTGTCTTTCATCAATCAGAAGGCAAGAGCGCCACTTCTACCCACTATAAAACCTCAGCAATCAAGGCTGCAGAAAGATCTGCAGTGGCACTCCATGAATTTCCAGATGTGCCCATGTAGAGACCAAGGCCACATGCCTTTCGCCAGGGGTTTTTCCTGTGCCTTGCATGCCTGAGATTTGTCTGATATGCCTTTAGAAACCCATCCATTCCTTCATTTAGGGAGGACCTAATTTATCTTTGTGCTTCTCCTGCACCTCGAGTCAGAAGACAGACACATCCATAATGCATGGCTTTGTGATGTGTGCTCCATGACAGCTGCAATCTGTGAAGCACACACCAAAACTCCTTGAGAAAAGCTCTTGCTGTGAGCTGAGGCCAGCCACACGTAACATCCCTCTCCTTCACAGCACACTTTACAGTGCTGAGGGCACTCTTTTCTACCCTCCATCTCAAAGCACTCACTGCTGGAAAACTCTTCAGCATCTGCATATTGGGCAATGATATAAACACACATCTGCCTCCAGTTCCTTGTGTCTCTGAAACAACATATTTGATTTTGAGATACACTTAAGCAAGGGAGATTTGGAAAATTGCATATCATCTTCAGGGTCAGTGAAAAATTTAACTGGCAACATTACAGATACATTTAATCCATTAGTCTGTCTCATGTAACTGAGATTAATAAATGCAAGGCTTAGATTTGTTCCTTCAGTATCCAGCAGAATGTGTTTCTGAGGAGTCATCTCGCCTTCCTGATTGCTCTCATTTACAGGCCCAGGGAAGAGCACAAGCCACTTTCTAAAACGTACCCACGTCCTGAGGCTGCTCTCAGAAGAGCCAGAGCAGCAATCCTCTTGTGTTAGCAAGCTGGGGCTCTCCTGGAACGTGGATCTCCAGCTGGCTTGGGAACACACTCCATCCAACCCTTTCTGCCCTGCCCCAAAGGCATTTCCACATGGGAGCAGAGCTGTCCACCCACCATGCATGGATCCAAGCACTCATGGGATCATTTCAGGTGAAGGATCTGCCTTCTTCACCAGCTCCATGTCCCTTTCCAGGCTGCCTGGAGGTCACAGCTGTTTAAAACCTTGAGCAGGGTATTTTTCCCAGCAGATCACAATGGCTGAAATCAATGGGAGATTTTACAGTAATGCAGTAATGTGGACCTCTTTATATGCAGTCCATGTAAAGAGGTCCAGGCTGGAAAATTTTCTAGTGAAGGCCTGAGGATTTCTGTACCTCTGGCTTAAAAAAAAGAGGGGGGGAAAGGTTTCATATTTTTTCAATGGCTCAGTGTAAAATGTTCCTCTTAATTTGCACGTTCCTCTTAATTTTCACATTCCTCATATTCAGTGGCCATGGAATTTATGAATATTGTCACTCACGGAGGCAAATGCTGTAAATAACCCACCTAAGAATGCGACTTTTAAAAAGGAGGAATGTGAAGCCCTTTCGGGTAGAAGAGATGTCCTTCTGGATTATGCATGTGACACTCCAGTGTTAAAATTAGGGACCATTCGAACTGCATTTCTCTCAGATCTTTCTCCCTCTCTTTGCCAAGGCTTTCAGAGAGGGTTTAATTTTTTTTCTTTACGATACCCTGAGGAAATACCTCTCATGTTGGGTCAGCATCTTGAGCTGTCTGCAGCATTTCCAAGACTAGCTTCCGAGGTTTTGCCCTCTGAGAAAATCAGTAAAGAGGAAGGCATGATGTGATCATACATTAGCTGGCCACAATCTCCCTCTATGGCTGCTCTTAATGCACTCGGTGGCTCCAGTGGAGCTGCCCTTCCTCAGCAACAGGAAAAGCCACTACTCTGTGAGTGATGCATTACAGCCTAGCTCCGCTGAACAAATTAATGCAGTTATTGTATTAATTTAAAATTTCAGTCCCTCAGAACCATAGTTCTTTATCCCCAATTTCCCCTGAATATTTCTCTGTTGTCATGGGCCTAAAATGGGAAGAGGTTTCCACCCAGGTGGAAACCCCTAGTCCTTCAAGGTGTGTGAACAGCCCATGTCATTCCCAGATTTTGGTGTATCCATTCCATGCAGAGGTATAAGATAGGTTCTGGTTCATTCCTGTTCCCTTGGCCAGGATAAAGTCTGACCCACAGCACTGCTGTTAGTTTTTAGAAAACTAACACAGGTGAGATTTTCTCACCTTCTTTCACTAATATTTTGTTTGAGTGATCTCCAGAGTACTGTTTGTAATGACTCCCCTCAACAGATGAGCCCAGGACTTGGTAATCACCACTGAGTGATTAGACCTGTGGAAGAAATTAAACCAAACAAGCATTTTCCATGGTGCATCTCACCCACTAAGCAGCCCTGCACAGGGATGGAAAATTTCCTTCCCAATGTCCACAAATGATCAGTTCCTGCCTTGGAGCACTGAGCTGGATTCGATTACACTGAAATCATTATTTCAGTTCATGTAACTCCAGACTACTAGTGATACCCAATGACTCTGGCACGCTGGGAATTCAATCAAATGTTTATACTAAGGGGGACTATTTACTCCAGCCCCTAGAGGTACCACTTTAAAAAAATCCCCTGAATATCACTGAAATTAATATTAAGACTTTATACCCTCATGTATTTTTTGAGGATTTATATATGTTGAGATATCATTTTTCCTACCACTTATCCTCTTACATACTCCCACAATATCTCATCTGTGGCATTTTCCCAGATGGGGCCCACAGCAACGTTCTTGTAGCTTTTGGCTCACTTAACACTCCCGCCTAACAAAATCCTTGATTTGACGAGGTCTTCTCTGCTGCAACACCCATTCCTACAGACCCCCAGGCTCTGTGTGTTGGGAACTCACCTCTGTGTTTGCTGCATGGCATCCTCTGTGCACTGCACACCCCAGAAGTGGCCATGGATCTGGTTCTCCTCCGTCCCGTGGTCTCCTAAGGAAAAGGAAGCTCTGGGAGCCCCCACGCAAGGCACTGCCAGAGAAACAGCAGAAATTTGGCATTCTGCATCTGTGTAGGCAACAAGACAAAGTGAAAGGCGGCAGATAACTGAGCTCTTTATTGCTTCTCGACCATAATTTTCCTGTTTTCAAAATGGATCGTTCCAAATGGAACGGCGGGGCTGACAGCCTGCGCACTGGCTTCCATGGGCTCTGCCTCACATTTCTATTTCTGGGTGTGAAGGCCTAATTTTCAGAGGCAGATTATTTTTGAAACTGAGCCTCTACCCCTTTCACTGCTCTTGATTTACATGTGATTTTTCAAACAATTAAAATGTGCATATTGTCATCACAAGGCCAAAACATCTCTTCATCTCTTCTTCATTTTCATTTCCCCACAGCGCGGTTTTCAACAAGTGAACTTGGCACTGAACAGAGCCTCCTTGCCACTCCTGCCTGAATGGGGCTTCAGTCACCCTGCAAATGTTCACACGGCATTTCATCTGATTTCATCTTTCATTTCAAGCACACACTCACATTTTCTTCTCCCATTTTTTTCCTCCCATCATGAGTTACTTTTATTCCTTTACAAGCCCCTTAATTTGTACAGACTCTTCTACCTAAACCATTTTCATATTGGCCTTTGAATTGAGCACTTGTGCTGTAGTCTGTGACATGCAGATTTTTTTTACAGGTATCTCACAAATTCTCAGTATTTCTTAAATTTCTGAAGTCAGCAAACAGGGCAAAGCACCTGCCAATTATTTCCCTGAACTAAGCCAGATTTTCTAAGTCAATCAGTGTGTTCCCATTCAGATATTTAATCATCCTCTGCTTCTCTCAACCTGCCAATTCATGCTGCACTTCTGGCAGACCAAACTGATATTTAGATACTATCGAGCACCAATTCACAGGATTGTTTGCACACAGGTGTGCCATGAGGTTCCCATCACTTGCTGCAAACATGTCAGGAACCCAAGCCACACATTTTATCCAGAAGATTTGCACAGTGGAGATAAAAATTCTGCCACTTTCCCAGGAGGGACTACAAAAGATGGACACAATGGGAAGACTTGTAATTTTTGTACTGTCACAGACCCCATAAACTCTGTCCCATACAGCTATTTTAAACTGTGCTTTTAAGAAAAATGAAAAAGTGTGACGGAAGATTGGGCACTAGGAGAATTTTAGAGAATCACAGCTAAAATTTTAAAGAATCACAAATAATTTTCTTCAAATTAGACAATGTTCCTTTTACACTGTATCCAACTGATTTTTCTAGGAAATGTCAACATACAAGTGATTGCCATGTGTTCCCTGAAAATTGATACTATACTTAGGAACATAAGAATTAAAAAAAAAATCCGCTAATTAATGAAGATTTTCCACTGCCAGTTCCTACAGCTGAGTTCTTCACCTACAAAAATCTTCTAGGTTTCTTTATTTTTAAAAATCTATTAATAATAATCCTAAATAGTATCAGAATTTTGTGATGTAAGTAAACTAGGCTTTCTCAGATGTGCAAAGCAGGTTTGGCCCCAGACGTTATCTCAAAGGAAACAGAATTTCATGCAGTTTGTTCAAGACAAAGCTGGCTTCTCCTTCCTGAAAATTTTTCTGCAAGTCTATCTTCCATCTGTGCCTTGGCTTTGTCCTACAAATCACAGCAGCACAAGGCACTGATCTTCAAAATGTCAATGTTTTCTTATTTAAATGCTACACATCTAATAAATAGCCCTTCCCTGTCCTTCAGTGATACCATGTGCAGTTTCAGCACAGCAGGATCTCAGAGGACACTGTCTAAACAGTGGCCTATCAATGCAGCCACTTGCTGATGTGTTTTTGGTGTTTACAGAATACTTCACTCAACATCTAGCTCAGATTTCCTTCCTTAGGAGGTGAACACACTGCCTAGGAGTCACAGCCAAGGTCACAGCTGCAAGTGAGCATCCTGCTCAGAGAATGTCCCAGCAGATCTACAGTACAGCCTGTGCAGCTCACACATTGACAGAATTCAGGCTATGCCCATTTTTAAATTTTATTTAAAATTACTGAGAAAACACTTGCCCAGGCATTGCCTTCCAAATACGGGTGGTTTTAGTTACTGGCAAAGATGTATAATTATTATCTGTCCCTGGCTACAGTGGGATTTGTTTACCCACTAAAAGATGTTTTGGATCCTGCATTTCCACTGTGAGGTGAGCTCTTCCCAGGTCAGGCTGATGTGCAAAGGTCAAATCCCCAGGGTACATAACCAGAGCACGTGCAAACAGGCTCCCAGTCACCTCCATGGCTATTTGCACAAAGAAAAATCCCCCCATGGACAAGCAAAGCAATTTGAAATACGTGGCAGGATATTTGTGTCCATCTTCGACATAAGGACAGAGCACCATTCTTATAACTGGAGTACAGCTCCACAAAAATCACCCTGTCTCCTTGCCATACCATTGTGCTCCAAAGATCTCCACTGAAAATTAAGTTTATGCCTTTGGTTATTGCATGGCCACAGCTGAGATGGTGCAGCTGCCTCTCCAACTTCTCCAGCAGGTTATTCTGCACACTCATCCTCATGGCCTCAACCTTTTGGGGTGCCCTGTGCCACACTGCACTGCTTACCACTAAGGAAACATCAACAGCCTCATGCATTGATTACTGCCTAACGTGTCTTTGTCAAACACTTAATGAAGCACATATTGGGTCTGCTGATCTGACTGTCAATTTATTCTGAATAAATCCACATGCCAAAGGATTTAGGTGCCAAAAGCTGGAAGAGCTTTCAAGATTATTTTTTTTTTTTTTAGCCCTGACCATGATAGCTGCACAGCAATATGCCATCTGAAGAAGGAGATGTTTGACAACTTGGAATACCAGGTAGTTCAAAATCACAAATCTCTGTAGCTTCCTCTGAAAAATGACTCTTTGACTCTACCCCAACAAGCAGAAATGACAAGCCTACGAGATCCCTTTTTATACTACAGAGCAGAGGTATTAATTTCATGTTGTAAGCATAACCTGTGACCAGCCTGGGAAAGTGGCAATTACATTATTTTGTTTGGGTTTGTTTTGCTTCTGTCCCTGTTTTGCACAGCCCACATGCAGCTGAACTAGCAAAGCTTAAGAGGGAGTAAGAGCCCCAAAATGAATGTCACAAAGGAGAAAAGGTTGTGTTTCACTGGCAGCAGATCTATTTTAGGGCCTGCCCACTCCACTCCTGATGTTGCGCTCTTGTAGCTCCCTGGTTATGTGGCACACCAAGCCTGCCTCCCTGACCCTGCCCTGACTGAAGGTGATGGGGAGAGGGCAGGGAAGGGCAGGAGTGAGCAAAGGCTGCAGGAACGTGGGAGGCCAGGCTTTCTTGAAACAGCAATGGAGAGATAAACTAATTACCGAGTGTGAAATTGATAAACGATAAAGCAGCCATCGTTAAACAGCCCTGGTGTTGAGCACACACGTTCTGCATCCATGTATGCAGTGCTGCTGCTGGGCTTTCCACGGCTGCTCCTGGCTTCTCCTTTCTGCCCTGAGCAAGGGCAAGGCATTTATCCCAGCTCCTGGCCTTTCCTTCCTCATTGATTGAGGGAAGCAAGGTCAGCCACCCCAATCCGGCCTTTAAAGCAGAACTGCCCATCACTCGGAGCCTCCAGAACCAGACAAAGGTTATTTAAAGTCTTCCCTGAAACAGTTAGGAGGGAATTTGCATATGGGAGGATTTGGGATGGAATTAGGATCTCCAAGCACCATAACTGATCAGAGGGCTTTGGCCCAGGCAGGTGGATGAAAGTTCTCCCTTTAGACTGCATCTTGCTTGGCTTTGGAGCCCCTGAACAGAGAGGGCTGCAAGGCATCTTCACAAAGAGAACACCAGAGAAGCTAATATTACCTGAATTAAGCTCTGCACAATAAAGGAATCCTTCTAAAAATGTAATAAACACCCATTCAAATGACAGTGGAACCCCAGCTCCATGTTTAACACTGGCCCGTGGTTATTCCAAATCTTTGTTAAAGTACTTCAGGGAAAAAAAACAGCACCTCTGTAGCACTTAGGGATGGTCATCAGAATGACCCTGATAACCCAGACTCATAAATACATGGAAGTAATAACCATGCAAAATAAAAAGCTTGCAAACTACTGTAAACAAACAGAAAAAAGTCCAGAAGGGAGAGACTCAATTATAGGACAAACCTGTCAAGGTTTCATTAAAAGACTGATTTAAAGTGAAAAAAATCAGGAAAACTCCAAAGCTGGGCCAAAACGTCATCCTTCACTTATCCTCTGGTACCTGCACATCAGAGCTAATAGTGCCTTCTCTGAGCAGTGGGTGACCTTCTGTACCAAGTGTGCTGCAATAACTAAATACAGCAGGGGTGAATTGAAGATGACATTTCAGCCTTTAACTGAATTTCCTACATTTCTTCAATTTACGCCAGACCCTTACATTATTTCAACTTATCTTTCCTCTGATGGCATACAAACCAGGGGTTCAGAGAGTGGCACTCACAAACAGGGGCACATACACACACCAAGCAATTATTGCATTGCAAAATTATCTGCACAATCTCTCATTAAATATTTGTCTTCGGAAAGACCTGCAGGAACTGCTCTTTTCCACACACAACCCCTCTGCAGCCCTTGACCAAGGAATCCTGCAAGAAAACATCCAGCCAAAGCACCTGAATTTGACTCATGCTGCACCATTAAAATGAGTCAATAATTTCATCAATCCAGCAAGAAATTGCAAGTCACTTCATTTATAAACAGACCTTTGAGGGATATTTTTTTTTTCCTAGTAACAAAAGGAGAAACAGAAAGACTTCCTTTGCAGATAAATGCTGCAGGGGGAAAAAAAAGACAATTTTTACAGAAATCATTCAGCACTGTTAGCCTGTTGGTACAGCGTACACCTTGGCTGCACATCAGCTGTTATTGGATAGCAGAAGCTGTATCATAATTATATCTGGATTTTTTAATCCTTTTTTTTTTTTTCTTTTTTTTTTTTTCTGCATAGGATACCAGTAAATCTTTCTTTCTCTGTTGGAACACACACAATATGTGAAATCTGCATTTACAGCCAAAAAATGGGTGCACAGCATCAAAGCATAGCATAGAAATTGAGCATGATAAAAACAAAGCAGCAAGAAAACTGAAACATCAAATGGCTCTTACTTGATACTTCTGCCATTCATAGCATCTAAAAATAAAAATAAAAAAAATACAAGAAGAGCCATGTTTGTTTCAGAAAAATAGACATATCAGATATTTCCATATGAGAACTATATACATATCTAATTCCAGAGCAAACAGGGATAATTCTGTCCTCCCCTTGTCACACAGAGCACAGACTTGTCAAGAGAACAATTCAGCTCCCTGCTCCAGGTGGTGCCTGGCTACCAGCAGAATTGCCCTGATGCCTTAGCCCTGATGACCGAGGAGTAGCAGGCAGACAATACTTCACATTTCGAGCCTCAGTCACTCCTGGAGCTGGCTCGGTTACAAGGAATAATTCTGATTCTCAGCAAGTTTAACGCATTTGCATGAAAGAAATAATTTACTCTGTTGCACCCCCTAGTGGGATTATTTAGAGTAATCAGATCCTCACGGTTTTGTTATTTCTCTATTCATAGTACACGTTAACTAAGGGGAGTCACAAAAGGATGTACTTAGGTTCCCAAATTAATTTACTTCAAGGTTAACTGACATTTCTCTCTTTTGTTGGTGGTTTCCAATAAGGAATAGTAAGGCACATCGCACCCTGTGATACATAAACGTTTGATATAATCATGAATTTCTGGTTTGTGAGCTGGGTTCTATTTTCAGTTTAAACCCAGAGTAGAAAGACTTTCTATTCCAGGGAAAAATTACTCATTCTCTTTTTAAGGTAAAGCAATACATGTAATAAGGAGAGATCCAAAGAGAGGAGGAGAAAATGTGGAGTTGGTGCATTATTAATGCCAGCTATCTCCAATGCGTCCAATAAGTTTGTGCAAATTGGCAAATGGCAAAAAGTCACAGTATTGTTAACATCATTATTTGACTTTGTGTCTGTGTTGCTCCTACCTCGGTGAACTTACCTGGAAAAAAAATCAGCCCCATAATAAATGAAGCAAAGGATGAAGGAACCAAATTACCAGGACTCAAATCTTGGATTTTTTTTTTTTTTTTTGCTGTTGGGCCAATGGTGCTCTCATTGTAAAGAGACCTGTTTGTCAGACACAGCTCACAGATTCAGCATGGCCAGGGCTAACACTGCACACAAACCATGGACAGGAAGCTTTTGGAAAATCAGGCCCAAATGTTGTGTTCAGAGCAGCAGCACCTGGAGAGGACACAGGGCTGGTAACAACAGCTGGGAGCTCCATCCTTGCTGCAGCTTCCTCATGGCAGACACAGAAGGAGAGAGGCATAAAACTGTCCTCAAACCCCAACCTGGCCATTGTTGAAGTGGAGCAGAGGAGCACAGACAATTTTCCCTTCTCTGCACAGCACATCAAGGGCAGAATAAAGAGCTGCTGTAGGTGCCACTGGGCTGCTGGAAGGCATTTCCCCCTTCCCCCAGGTCTGCCCAGTCTTGCTGAAGCTCTCACCCTCTAAGGGTTTTAACTACACGTATAAAGATGTACAGACAATCCCAAAATTGCCTTCCTCGCTGCATTATGACTTAAAATATCAAGGCACTTCCAACAAGTCCTGACATCGGATGGCAAGAAGGAGCAAACAAAGAGATCTAGCTTATCTTTTGTGCTTAGATATATTTTATACCAGAGTATAAAGGAAATCAATATTCCCATCATAAATCTTGCTTACTCTCCTTATAGAGGCGATGGCTGACTTCCATGTGAAAATGTCAAAATAAAAGCACTTTGCTCTCCAAGAGACTTTGGTTCAATCAGGCATAATACAGCACAAACAACCCTAATGTAAATAAATGCACTGAGAATGCAAACATCCACAGGAGGCAGGACTGTCAGAGCCCTCTTACTTCCACCAGGGATATTTATCCACTGCCTGGGCAGAGTGGGAGCATCTCCTGCTCGCTGCCCACCAGAACGAGCGTGGGCTCTGTAATCTGATGAGCCGTGATTTTCCCTCATCCATTAACATTCAAAATGGTTTCTTTCTGCTTCCTTGCAGCCCCTTAGATGGCTGACCAGAACATAAACAGGAAAAACCATTCATATTAGCCAGGGAAGGCTGACTCTGGCTGGCTGCCTGTGTAACTATGATAATCAGCCATTCTTAAAGCGTTATCAATGAAAACCGTCTTGAAATCCACACGCGCTGTGGAAAACATGAATCTGTCCTGGTGAACCCTCGTGACGCAGCCACTGCTCTTCTGCTTCACCATGGCTGACACAGATCACATCAAAGCCATTACGACCAAAAGGAAGATTAATAACTTCTGCAATTTTAACTAGAAATGTGTTAACAGGACTATGTTTACATACTTTGGATTTAAAAAGAATCAACGCTAACAAGTAACTTGAGAAGCTCATTATAATTTCACATTAGTGAATTACCAATGAATTATTTTGAGGAAATTGCTTCCTTGCGAAACCAGGACACTGGAAAGAACAATCTTATGTGTATAAAATTAAATTCTAGCAAATCTATCTGACAGACAATAGATAGGGAAAGTATATATTTCCAATAATGGGCATTTGCAATTCACAATAATTTTATCTGTGCATGTATCTGAAACAAGAAGAAAACACAAGGGAAGATTTTGTAGGGAAGTGTTGATAACAGAGGTAACAGGATGAAAAGAATAAAAATAAAATTGCTTCCAGTAACCTGGCGGCAAAAACTAAAGCACAGCGTCATCAATATCCCTGACATCCGTGAACAGAGTCATCACAATGCTAAAAAAATCATATTTCATTTCCTCTGTTCAGGTTAGCCCTGCGATCTGGCACCTCTGCTTCTCGTTATAATGCTGTCAGTAGGTGAAATTCACAGGACAAGGGCTGTGTGTTACTTATGTCCTACTTAAGCCTACATTTACTCAGGGTGTGTACCATAACCTGTCACACCTAAATGCTTCTTTTGATCATTGATACGTGGTTTTAAATTATTTTGATCCAAATATCAGAGGCATTTTATCTTTTCAGCGATGCAGGTGTAAAAGCAAAACCTTACAATACCACAAGTTCGGATTTAATTTTTCATACAGAAGGACTATTTTTCATTTTGGTGCTCCTCACATGCTGATATTAACACCTGTGCAAACTGAGTGTAAAAGGCGATCAAATCACAATTCCCCAATCACATCAGCTGTGGTATTTTGCACCCGCTTGGCACAGATGCAATTTATTATATGAGATTAAACACAGTGGTGAATCAGGCCTCCTGTATTTAAAACAACAGCTCATATTTTCACCTATAGATAACATCACCAGATCTAGGCAGGGGGGAAATAATGTTTTGAGTTCATCTTAAATTCTCATGGATTCCTGTAACTATCACCAGGTAATCCTGTGACTGAAAGGTACCACTCAGTAGCCCAAGAAAGACAAAATTTTTATAAGTCAGGCTCAAAATGCACAGGCATGACTGTGCCAGTAAGATGCCACAGTGCATAGCTGTTACAGACCTCTTGGGTTTGAAAATAATAAATACATGCCAAATGTAATGGCAAAATAGTCAAAATGTCATCAATAACACAGCAACGTAACTCTATAAGGAAATACTGTAACCCAAATTTTACTGCCTGTTAGGGATTGCTGATTCAAAGGGGAAAAACAAGCTGAGTTTCCATCTTTGAAAAATACCCTCCAAAAAAGGTTCCCTACGTCACATCAACGTGGTCTGTAATGTGGAAATTGTAGAGTGGGAGAACAAATTATCAGCAAATTAATTGGATATAAATAGAATGCTGTTATGTGTTTGGCTTTAGCTGTCAGCAGCTCAGCACTCAGAGCTGATCATGGGTGTTGTTTTATTCAATCAAATAAGACCCTTTATATTATAGTGTTCTATATTCTGTAACTGGAACTATTATAATTTGAGCTGAAGCAGTTATCTTTTCTACCTTGTGAATACAATCTGAAAGAGTTACAGAAAATGCTGATATACTTAGGATGACCTTCTTTGGTTCAGTGGTGTTACAGGCATACATTTTTTTCTTTTTTTCTTACTACGAAGGAGAAAATTACGTTGGGCTAAAATGAATACTAATGAAACTCCTTAGTTAGCTTTCTTTGTGATAAGAATAAAAAATTGGAGCTATGTTCCTCTAGAATCTCAAGCAATTTTTGTCCTTTATTCTGATAGAAAGATTACTGACAGTAGAGAAGGAGAGCAAAGTAATTTCATAAAATATCTGCATTTTTAAGAATGCTTTTGTTGCAAAAATGTTGGTGTGCAATTTCTTCAATCTACTTTTAAGGCTGTAAAGAAAAAGTACCTATTTGTTCTGCACTGCAACAATGCCAGCTGCATTCAATCAACTAAAAAGCTGCAAGCCATAAACCTTCCTCCACAGCTATAGAAGAAAAAAAGGCAGGGCCATAAAAATTCATCAGGATAATGTAGAGATGAGGCGTGTTTGAATCACCATCCCTGCAATCAACCAATCACTCATCCTGTGGCATTTACAGCACATCTCATTCCCCTGTTCCTTAAGGACAATTGATTTTCCTGATTCCATTAGCATAACGGCAAGGAAAATGACTGCAGTGCAATATTTCTGGAAACTTCCAACAAGTATGTTGTGTGCTGGAGTGTGACCATAATAATAAGCTACCTAGCTAGCAACTGTGTGTGCTGCTGCTGCTGCTGCTATGGTATCACATCCAAGGGAAAAGGACACAGACTAAGCAATTTTGGGTTCATGCACAGGGGGGAGGAAAAAAATGCTTTCACAGAATATAAACCAAAAACTCACTTAAGCAAATAAACATAATTTCAAGGCGGGTTGATCAGTAGGCAACATCTAGCAGGCCTTGAGCATTATTGTGTTATGGTTAATAATTCCATTTTCTGAAACATTAGTAATACTTCTGCATTCCTCAATGGCTTTTTTACTCCTGTTTTAGCTTAGGTTTAAAACAGAAGAAAATGAAACTTTAATATCAGAGTTTTGTTATAAATATACAAGAAGAATGCATCAGTGGATTCCCCAAAGAATTTACAACCATTCACAGCATTACACAGTCATCAGCACTAAGCAGGGGTCTCCACATTTTTCAGTTTTCTCTGTAAGTTCAATGATAATATCCACACTAGCTTAAATTATTCAAGATGATGAAACTTTATTGGTGAACATGCACTGCCTAAATTTAAAACTGTACATTATTATCTTCCCTTGTGAATGTATTTTAAGGATGTGTTAAGCTTTTTGAAGTGTAATTCAGAGACTACTGTATCTCAAACAACATAAAATACTTTTCATCTTGTGAAGGATCCTTTAGACTTCTAAGGTCCTATCTGTTGTACATTTTTAAGTCCCTTTATAGTTTCAAACCCAGTGGGTTACGCATGTTAAATTCAATCCCTAAATTGAATTCAAAGTTGATACGAGCCTGCCTGCAGAACTAAGGAAAGTCTTCCTATTATAAGAACCAAAAGTCAATATTTTTAACCCCTCATTGACATGGAGGTTTTTTTCTTTATCCCTAGAAATGCTCCAATATTCCTTACAAAAGGAAAAAAAAAAAGAAGAAGAAGAAGAACTTAATTTCAATTGCATCCTGACAGGACTACCAGCATGGCCCAGACTCTCACAAAAATTTTTACTGTTGTGGTTTATTACTATTATTATTTTACATTTGATAAACATTTGATAATCTTATTCATAAATATAAATCCTTTCTTCCCAAGCATGATAAAGACATGGGACTTGCAGAGAACTTAAAACTTACCTACAAAAAAAAAAATCATAGATATAAAGAGGAGAAAATTAAGAGTTACATTGCAATTAAGAGTCACATCTCAGTGTGAAAGCCCAGTGGTTCACTGAGATCAGACACAAGCAACCCACATCCCCACCTCAGGCCATGGCAGGACTGAAAATTCATAACAAGGACAAATATCCAACAGTGATTCCTCTGTAAATCATCATCAAAACACAGTGACTACAGAAATTCTGCCTTCTGCACAAAGGCACCCCATAAACCAAATGCCCCACTATTGAAGCGCCCCATGGGGATTGTCAGGGATCTTCAGGGAGCAACTCTGGGACAAACAGGAAAGGATCTGTCAGAGTCCAAGTCTTGGAACTGCTCCTTTGACCCTGGGATACTGGTGGCAGCTGCTTCTGAGCAGAGTGAAATCCTGTGGCTACTCCAGCTCCTGCCCAAAACTGCAGCAAATCCAGCGTGGGCAGAGCAGGGTGCCCCTGGAACCCTTTGTGCTGCTCCCAGTGCTTCCCCAGCTTCCACCCTCAGCACAGGCAGAGCAAGAACAACTTTGGATACACTCAAAACAATTAGCTTTCAGGAAAGGCTTCTGTCATCAATTCTGTCTATCTCACAAAGTTAGAAAATCCCTTGATACGCTGCCCATGTCACTATGCTAAATAACAGCAACTATTCTTAATTAAAAATGATCTCTGGGTGTAGCTTTCCATCTTCATGGACGTCTACAAAGAATAACAGTATAAGGATCACAATGCCAGAAAGGAATAAGCCCAAATCTGTCTAAACTCTAGAGACCTGGATGCTCTTCTCTTACATAAAAAGTCAGTCAAGGGTTTGTTTTGATTGCTTGCAGCATCTAATTTTGTCCACACAGATTAGCCCATTTTGGCCCTGGGTGTGTGGTTTTAATTCCTCTTGTTTACATCTCAGCCCAATGTTTTACATTCTGCCAGGAACCAAGCATTTTGCAAGCTGACTGCAAATGTCAAATAACCTTTTCAACAGAAATAAAATGGTCTGACGCAGGTCATGGTCTCCTGCTCTGGCAGATCCAAGTTTACACCCCTGGCTGACAAATACTTAATGTACAGATTTAGACAAATGATAGAGATTCTCTCTGCCTCCATTTTCTCATCTACATAACCTAATGGATAAGGATATACCACTGCTTTGGAGAAGTCTTATCAGATTAGCTGATATTTGGGCAGCAGTGTGACACCATGGTCCATCTCACCACTGAAACAGCCATTCCAGAGTCTGCTTAAAAGAGAACAGCAAAATGCCTACTTGATATAAAAAGGAAAGGAAAAACATGTGATTTGAATCTCTGTCACCCACTGTGATTTAACCCCACAAAAATATCTCGAGCTCATGGGTATTAATACCACACAATGCTCCCAGTGACTGTCAGTCCAGGTCTTTCCTGGGCACATTCTGCAACTACAGTGGGTGGGGCCAGCCCCACAGCCAGGATAAAGAGGCATCATTTGCTAGAGGGGGACTGTAATGGACAATGGAATTAGCACAGCTCCTCCCTTAAAGCAGATTTCTCCTCCTGATGAGTATGAGAATGTTCATGAGCACTTGTTGATCAACACCAGGGATCAGAGCCACAAGCAGATTCACCGGTTTAAAATTTAGACATCCAAAACACAAATTATATTCGAAGTAGAAGCAGACCAAAATAAAGAGGAAAGATTATTTTGTGGGGGTTTATAGTTGGTCAGGAACTCGTCTTAATAGCTCCTCTGAAAAACAGCACTATCAGCAAAGACGCCCTACAGTGTGAGGGCATCAGCTCTAAACTAACTCAGAGGGAAATGCAAATCTATTAAGTCAACACCAGTTGTCTCTGACCTATTTAGTCCTTATCTGCCCACAAGCTTATTCTGATTTACTGAAAGCAGTTTATCCAGGATGAGCTAAGCCCCTGTTACTAATTGGCGAGCATCTTGTTTCACATTGGCCTAAATGTCTTAAACTCAGCTAAAAAAACTCTAGTTTAGAAAGATCAAAGTGTCTACACAGCTATCCACATTGCTTTAACTAAGGTCTTTTTAAATTGAATCTCAAATTAGTCTGCATTAATTGAATCCTTTTAATTAAGGTGCATGCTTGAGCCCAGGATAGTGCCTATTTGCATGCTGACCAAAGACCTGGTTAACTGGCACAGAAAACCCATTGGGCAAAAGACACCTCACTTCCCAAATGTTTCTTTTCTGTTTTGCTTCCAGGCATCAGAACCAGAAAGCCTCCAGGTCCACTGAAGTGTGCTGAACCTTGATCCTAGAAGTGCTGTCACACAGAGTGAAAATGAGGTACACGAGAGCATGAATAATAAATATCACATTGCACTACATAGCTCCTTGGCATGCAAATGTCAAGAACTGGATCGTCAGCACAATATTCAGTCCAGTTCACAGGCTGAATATAGTATTAGGTGCTGTTGTTTATTTTTTAAACTCAATCAAAAATGTCCCTCAGACAAGCTAACAGTTTAGGCCAAAATAGTAAGAAATGCCCCCTACCTCAGGAGGCAAACCAGGGTCAGTCTCAGTTGGGTCAAGGAGTATAAAGCCCTCTGTCTCACCAAGACTGATGTCAAGCAGAAAAGTAGATTTACTTCTTTATTTCTGAGTCCCTCCTGTTTCCCAAAGCTGCAGCTAACAGCTCCTCAAACCTCAGCACTGGCTGTTCTGCTACAAACCAGACACTGGGAGATCCTTGCAAACCCCTCAGCACCTGCACTCCTGCCCACATAAGGGGTGAGTGGGGGCAGAGGGAATAAAGATCAGAGTGGAAGTTTTCAGGAAAAAAAAATGTGCAAGGAGAGGTCAGGAGAGGTTCCACATTTTTGCTGTCGCTTGTTTCTCTGATCTGATTCCTTCCAATTCCCAGCATGGCTTGTTCCTCATCCCAGCTCTCCCTATAACCATTATTTATTTTGTGCTCAAATGAACACTTCTAGCTTGTAGGGAAAGCTGACATTGGAGGCAAACAATATTAAGCCTCACACTATGAGAAATCCAAAATTATACAGGTACACAAGCCACAACATGACAGAGGAAGGAAAAAGGACCCACATCTTGACCCCTGTGAGATGATGCTACCTTTGGTTGCCAGAAAAGGTATTTTCTCTTTATGTCACCTCTCAGTCACTCTGTGAACAGCTGCTTATATTTCTTCCTTCCTTGGACATGATTCTAAAAATGCACAATGTTGATCTGCAGCTCCAGCATATACCACCTCCTTTCAGCCGTAGAACCAGATTCCATATTCAGGGAGAAATTCTGCCTGCTCCCCTGAGGGCACCGAGGGAATCCAGGGAGAAATGCAACTGAGAGACCCTTGTACATGTGGGATATGATATAAAAAAGGGCAGGGCAGACTCAGCAGCCAATCCCTGCCCCATGTGTGGCAGCAGGGCTTGTAAGGTCACTGTAGAAAGAAGGGGAGCAGAAGAGGCACTCTTGAGGTGACCAGGAGTCCGTCCCTTTCTGCCTCGACTCAGGAGAAACTTCTCTCTTTAGGAGGAAGTGTCTGCCCCTGGAGAATAGACACAGCCTTCAAGACAAGGCCTCCTGTTTTCCACTCATAATGTGCCTTTTAACGGCGTTAAATTGCTCTGCACATTAGTGAGGTGGATAATTAATAAATAATAATAATAATTACTTGATGCCGGTTCCATCTGGCATCCGCCGGAGAGCTCAGCCCTCAGTGTGGCTTGGAAATGCTTTCAGCACTCACCAGTCAGACACCATCAGGCCACTCCAGGGCTGCTGGTAAGAGACAGTCTGGGCAGCACAGGGGAGGGGCTTCTTGTTCACAAGGCCGCTGGATTTATTTAGTATCATATAAAAGCCCTTAGGAAAAAAACCTCCTTCCTTTCACTTAACTCCCTGCCAAGAAATTACTTGGGGGAATGGGGAAAATGCTCTTTTAAAGGCTATTAAATGTTATTGTTAAAAGAAAAAGGTTCCCATAATGTAATGCTCTCCCCACAGCAGTTCTCTCCTCTCCCCAAAACAGCATCTCAGTTTCCTGTTTGTTTTGCACTACCAAACTCAAGTTGACACTGTGGCTCCTGATGAATAGGTTCTTTATGTCATTGTTAATAGTTCTCCAAAAGGAGACTATTTGGCTTTATAATTGCAGCAGCAGCTACCTTCGGGGACTCACAAAACAAACAAAAAAATATTACTTACCCTTTCATCAGACAATCTTTAAAGTCCCTTCCAACCCAAAACATTCCTTGACTATCTCAGAGGAAGGCAACTCCCTTTTTTCTTCAAGAACTTGGGTGAGAAACTCACTTTAAATATCACCAAAGTCCTGCTCATTCATCACTGCATGTGCAAGGAGAGCAATGCCATTACTCTAGGCAAGGGCTGACCCTGTGAAGATGGAAGTTCCAGGGCTGCCCAAGGTCATGAGCATTGCAGGCTGCTGCAGACCAAAACTTCAAAGGAAACTTCCAGCATTACTTTTAATCACTGTCACCCTCCAACATCACGTCTAAGGAAATCTGAGCCTGATCTGAGGCTTGCATTCCTGACCAAATCTATTAAGCAAACTATACATCAAGGAGATATTCAAAATACTGCAGCACTGCTAAGCTCACCAGCAAGAGAGCAAGCCTGGAGTTTGTAACCTTTGGCAATTTTGGGCACCTGATATGTATGTACAGATGCATGCAAATAGTACACAAAGGCTGGAGAGGTTTTTCCCTTCCCAGCCCCAGATCTGAGTGCCCATCCTACAGCAATTGGTGAGCTGGCACCAGTCCCAACATTTGACTCAGACTGGATCTGAATTTATTACACTGATTTTAAGCAGAGCAGAAACTAGAGCAAAACAAACAAACAAAAGCCAAAAAAAAAAAAAAACAAACCAGGAGGCCCTATTTTCACATCCTTGGCATTGATTTGACAACAGGCAGGTCTTTTTTAGCCCTGGTGTTGCTGGTTGTTGCTGTCTCCCTGGCAGAGAAGTAAGAAGGAACTTATTTTTCTTTTTTTTTTCAGTTTTAAAAGCCTAGTAATGTTTAAGTTGGCTCTTGCTATACATACAGCCCCCAGGTGACATCACAGCTTTGAGGTTCAATGTGGAATGTGAAGCTATTACAGTGGGAGGGGAAGAGGGAAGAAGTAATTTTAAAAATCAGACTGGCAGCCAGAGTTCTGAATGGCAGCTACCAGCAGCTGTCCTGGCTTTGAACTGCCACTGTTTTATTTTCAAAAGTCAGCTCAGGAGCATAAACTCCCCATCCCACTTTCAGCATTTTTAATAAAAATTCAAAGTGAGGAGTTGTGATGGCCCTGAGTAAAAGCAATTGAAAGAAGCAGGGTTGGCTACGAATCTGGAGAAAGGAAATTTTCTTGTTACATTTCCAGCAGCAAAGGAAAGAAAATGAGAAAAGGGAAGGAAAAACCCCAGAAAGCCTGGAGTGGTCAAAGGGTCAAGAAGAAAAAGAGAGGGACAAGTTCAGTTTGTTGTTGTTAGAGGACAGGCACAGTTACCAGCACATTGAGTGCCACTTGTATGGACAGTGGTACTGCTGACATCAGTGCACTCAAGAGAGCAAATCCTGCCAGCCCTTGCACCCTCCAATGTCTTCAATGAATTGTCCCAATTCCACAAGGAATCCACACAGGACTGGATGGAATTCCATATTCTGGGAGCCATGGAGTGGGAATGGGAAGTGTAAATGGACCCAATATCTTCACTGTGAAATACTGCATGCTAAAAAAAGAGAAATAATGAAACCCTAGGGTTATCCATGTAACAACTCTTGGTTTTTCTTTGAAAAACGTAATCAGGAATTCTTATTACTCCCAAATAGTGTTTTAAAATAAAAAGCAATCCCTTCGCTCCTGCCTTGGGCATACAGTGCTGAAACTTGCAGATGGAAATCACTCTTGCAGACAGTGCTCCCTGATCCTGCCAGGAGTTGGAGTGGGGACAGGGAAATCTTCAGGGTAAAATAACGGGAGCAGAGGTCCTGTAGGACAAGAAGATGATGAATTCCAAGGGAGCAAGGAGAGCAAAACATCAGAGGAAGAGATTCTGGGTTAAGGAAGCAGAACAGCAGTGGAGGGAAAAGCCTTGTGGGAGAAGAGAGTAGCAGGAGAGGTGAGGCATGGCAGAGGAGAGCCCAGAGTGGCAGAGCCACATCTGCAGATGGCTTTGGGAATGCTGGATCCAAAACTGCAGGAAAAGGAGAATAATGTAAATGCAGTGAGTTGGAGGGGAGGTTCTGTCTAATAAATTACAAAATTATGTTTACAATCAGGAACACTTTCTAAGACAGCCTTTTCCATTTGTCAGAGCTGAAGAATAGCCACACTTGAGATACTGCTCATGGTGTTGAGAGTCACAGTCAACTCTGTCTAGGTGTCCCTCAGTGACTTTGTATGATATTTAACAGGTTCTTGTACTGTGTCACCACAAGTTAGAGCTAAACTGAGGAGCTACTCCTGGAACAAGAGCAGGAAAATTTCCTATTTTTCATCTGACTAATTTTCTCAAACTTTACTCTTTAGATTCGCTATTTTCTAAGGCTGGAAAACTTCAGTAGAAATTATCCAAGTTCTTCTATGAAAAGGCAGAAAGGAATGTATGTATCTACAAGAAGAAAAAGAAATCCTGTCTTCAGGGGTTCTTTAACCAGATGTGGAACCAAACGAACCACCAAAGAAAGATGAATCCTGAACTGAAAATTGACTCTGCTGGTTCCCCATGGAGCCCAGCTCATGAGTTTTGACTCTCTTGGTTCTCACTCTGACTTGACTTTGAGTTCAAATCAAAGATTACATGTGCAGTCATCCTTTGACCTTGCATTTTTGCCAGTGTTAAACAATGAGTTCCATAGATTAATTCTCTCTCTGTACCATATGTACAATTATATAAATTGTTTTCTATCTAGATACAGAGCTAGACAGGAAGCTGAGGCAGACACCAGAACAGAGATTATAGATAATCACTGTTCATTTACTGATCCCTACCCCTCACAGAACTGGGTAAGTTAATGAGCTCTGAAATATGAGTTTCAAAAAAACTTTCATTTCAATAATATTCTACACCCTTGGGCTTCTCTTAAACTTTTTTTGCAACAATAACACCATTCAAACTAACATTCACATGTGAATTACAGTGATACTGCACCCCATGAAAATGCAGAAAAAATGAAAAAGAAAAGGAAAGAAAGCAGTCTGCCAGCTATCTTAGCCACGTTCAAATTAATCAGCAGCAGCTCCCAAGGACAGGTGAATAGCCCCCAAGAAAACCAGAAACTGCCCAGCCTTCCACCATATACTGCAAAGGAGCAGCTGGAAAGCAGAAAGATCACAAGGTTTATTTCTCAGAATCTCTGCTCTGCTCAAAGTACAGCAAGCACCAGCTTCCTAGAGGGACTTTCTATCAGATTATTGATACCACCACTCTCCTAAAGAGATACCCACACTGCTCATCATCAGAATGTGCAGCAGCAATTCCAAGGTTAACCTTGCCCCAGGCCTGTACGTGACCCACACAGCAGAGACTCATTCACTAAACTCTGCTGCTTCCAGCTTCGCCCTCCCTTGCAGCGAGGCAGCTCCAGAGCTGCCACAAACACTGCGCAGAGATCTCCCCCAGGAAATCCCACGCAGAGGATCTGCAGAAAGATCTGACTCACAGATTTATGCCCAGTACAGATGGGTGAGATTTGCCCTCCCAGCTCAAGTCAGGGCCTGTTTTTGAAGTCCTCCAGCAACCTGAACAAGTCAGCTAACACTTAATGGAATTCCAAAAGCTCAGTGGAAATCAGAAGAGAGTGGCCAGGCACTTCTGTAATTCTGGTTAGGCAGCTACTGACACCAGCACCATTCAAAATGTGGCTGTGGAGCACTTTAGAAAAGCTGCCTTTCATGTTTTGTACATCATTCATGTGCACATTGATTTGGATGCCTATCCAGGAAACCTACAATCCAAAAATATGACTTTCATGAGCAGAGCAGGCTAAACCCACAACACGGGTCCCTTACGTACTTCAGCCCCACCAAGTCTGAATTCTGATCCCAGTCCAAATCTAATCTGAATTCACCTCTACACATCAACATCTGTGCTGCAATTTTTGCAGCACATGCCATAATGCTGCAAGAAGAACTCAAGATTTCCAAAAGCAATAAGAGTAAGCCAAGATCACAGCAGGAGCTGGGATCTGGGCTCTGATTTGTTGCTGGAATTTCAAACCTTCAGGTTACAGGTTACTGTTCTGCCTCTGAGCCAGTGAGGAGCTCTGTCTGATGGCAGGAATTTGAGCAGCCTAGTGCTCATCACAGGACTCAGATATTCCTTTCCTATTTTCATTATGTGGCCTTGGATCTCTCTGATTCACAGAATAAAGTAAATGAGAGTGAAGTGAATTTTTTAAAGGCTCTGTTATTTCTGTCTCAGCTAATTGTGTAATCCAGTTCTGTGCAATAACAATCACATACGTTTTCTGTACGAGGTTCAGCCTTATACACAAAACCTTTTCAACACAGTTCTTTTAATATCCCTGTGCCTACACAATTCCAGTGCAATCCAACAGAGTGGGCTGGCCAACTCACAACTGGTGGCTGTTGATTTTTTTGTTTGTTTATTTGCAGATCATCAAGAGCATGTGAAGAGTGGGTATGTGTGAAAAGAACTGCAGACTGAGCAGCTTAAAATTGGATTGCTTGAGCAAAAAACACTCTTTTCCTGTTCAAAATTGTTCAGGACTGAATCCTGACCTCAAGGTAAAGCAGAGAAAACTGATTTTGAAAAGGATGGCATCTTCAGCTGTTTGAAAAAAGGAGCAGATTCTATTTATAGGCACAGGTTGTTCTCTCCCAAGGCAAAGGACAGGAGAAACATCATTCTGCTCTGCAGCCCTATAGCTGCTGGGGTAACCTTTGTATCTGCACTACCTGCAATCAGGCTGATCACCACTGCCTACACAGCTTGCCCACCCTATTTCAGAAGCTGTGGTAAGGACTGCACAGAGAAATATCTCTGAAGTTGACAGCCCCACGCAGCTGATCCTGTCTGGCTCTGCTGGCTCCTGCAAATCCAGGGATTTGAAAGCCTCCCTTCTAATGCTCGCCTGGAATAATGGGTGGTCAGAGAAGCACTGTGGCTTGGAGAGAAAAACATAAAGATGTGAGATGCTCCTTCTTCCCAGCAAGGCCTATATTAGCTTTGCAGTGAATAATTATTATGGTATCTCAGAACAATTACAAGCCAAGAATCTCAAAACTGAAATAAGAGGGCATTTTGGGGTAAGAAGCGCAGCGTGACCAGGGGGTGAGGCTGGGGAAAGGACCCTGAGCACCATGAGCTGAGGGGCTCTGTCTCAGCACCTTAATGCAGCCCCACAGTGCAGGAGTGCCCTGACAGTGCCCTCCAATCAGGCTGAGCTGACCCATCAGAAAATGGGAGATGACTGTGGGTAAACGGTCCATATGCTGAATGCCAAGGTATTTAATGAAAAATTTTCCTAATAGAAAAATTTTCCATGCTCAATATTTTTCATTGACTACCTTTTTACAATTTTACCCATTTAATAGCAACTGTCATTAAGTTATTTTCTATGTAATATCAACCGAAAATCATTTATTTCCTGCTCCAAACAGCAATTAATGCCAATTATTTTACACAGCACCATGAACTGCTACAGATTTTTCAATTTTCCACTCAGCTTCTCTACATAATTTTTTATTATTTTAGTTTAGTTTATTTTTCAACTATTTGAAACAAGAGGCTGAATTGGTGATTTAATCTTTTTTGGCAAAAAAGAATTGAAAAGGCCCAACTATTACAGCAAAAGGAATCCTATTTTTTAAAAAGAAGAATAATAAAGATGCACCATTGTCTTGCTGACTTTGATTTTAACTTAGGGAATGTCAATATTCACAACAGAAAATCCAAGGCAGAGCAGTGTTATACTGCAATGGACAGGGTGCCTTTTTTTATGTTATAAAAACAAGTTTCTGACATGGTTCTGTTCCTGTGACAAGGTGGCAAATTTGAGACCCTAGGACTGCTTTCTTTCTTGATGATAGCAAATGCTACATCTTGAAGATTTCTTGATTGCCAGGCCAAGGTCAGAGCTGTGATGAGCAGTGGAGACTGGATCCAAGGAGTGATCCCAGAAAGAGTTAATGCTTTCCTTTGACTTAGCTCTGCTCTGACCATCTGACAATTTCCTGAAAGTTTACTTTTTTCCCCATGAGATTGGTTCCATTGTTACAGATAATGGAAAGGAACTTCATGGTTTTCAACATTTACAAATGTTAGGTTTTAATTTAATGAAGATATTTTCATTTTTCAACTCTTTTAGAGAAGAAGCCTATTTTCCTGGTTTGCTGCAGATGGATTTTGTGAATTCTGTTTCACAGCAGTTAATGCTTCCTTCCACTTTACCCTCATTAGGTCTGCCCCAATCTACTGTTGCCTCCCCTAAATCTGCCAGACCTACACAAGGACCAGAAGAAAATACTCCAGACAATGTCTGATGCAGCAGAGCCTTCAAACTCAACGCCTTCTCCTTAATCCTCATCTTTCTTGAAGAATTTCACCTTCAGTAACTAAAATAATGGAAAATCCCTCTTCAGAAAGTTTCTTTAATCAAATGAAATGATAGATCCATGTTTTACTCTGGTGGCTAAAGTCCAAAAACACACACTCTGTCAATGGTGTTGAATTTAGCATTTTTGTGATAAAGTTCTTTGAGTTCCTTTTCAAATAAACATGCTCAGCTATAAATGAATAAATCATGCAAATACATGTTAATGTATACATAAATTAACACAACATAATAAGGAAAATGAAGAAACAAGATTACGAATTTTCTGCACCTCCAAAATATGAGAGTGATATTTGCTTTAGAAAGAACAAACTCATTTAGAGAAAAAGCTTATATAGATACAAACAAACCCAAATCACCAATGAAAGCTAATTTTATGTTCGGCAAAGAAGGAAGATGTGCTTCCCACTACAATAGGCAAAACCCAATTAGATTAGGCAAACTTAGAAACACAGAAACAGAATTTCACTTAGTAAATAAAATCTCTGAGTCGAATTCTGTTGTCCACTCCACGTTCACAGCCCCCACAAAATGAGTCAGAGATTCTGAGGAACTGCATTTATTGTGTGTTAAGAATGGGGGAAGTTGGCAGGAGAATCTGCCTCAAAAATTCAACTTCTCAAATAAATTTTTCATTAAAATTATTTATTTTCTCTTTCCTGACTTAATATTATTTCATCTTCTCTTTTTCAGCTTTGAATGTCTTTAAATTAAGACCACAAAACCAGCATTTGGGAAGTACTGCTCACAAATCACCACCTCAACATGCTTGCTCCATACATATGCCCTCTGCAACGGGATGGAGTTTTCCAAGTATTCCCCCTTTGCCTAGCCCTGTTCCCAGGACCCATTTCAATGGACACAGAATAATGCTTTGCTGACTGGTTTTTAAATTTCTGCACAGTCCTGGTTTCTGTTATCAGTCTTACCAACAAGCTGCTGTTATTGCTAGAGGTGTCATAAATCTGTGGTTTGTGAGGTTACAAAGAACTTCTCTTGCTCTCTAACAGCCACAGACAGTAGTTTTCTAAGATAAACCCAAACTCCAGAACAAAGCTGCCAAGTTTAGAAGAAAAACATCTCCTGATAGATAGCCTGCATTGCTGCTCACTGCCACATGTTGGGGGTTTGTTTATTAATATCAAGTGTATTTTGACAAACGATGCTCAGGTTTCTGCTGAATTCTGCTTTCTGTTCACAGGAATCAAACAGTAAAATAAAGACACCTCACAGCTCAGAAATGCTCAACAGAACCATTTGCTTAAATCAGATGCCTTTCACCCTGAGCAACCTTCCTGAGAGGAGCAGAAAATTCAGCCTAAGTCTCCCTGATAGCCATCTGAAGATGGAAGTTTTTATCACAGTCAAGCAGAGTATAAAGTAAGGACACAGATCTGATGCCTCTCATCTGTCTAATGCATTTGCCAGACCCTTATCTCTGCACCTGGATGCCACAACTGACTCCATTTACCAGTCAGTTTTGATACACGGACTCATAGGCTGATTCTCCACATTACCACTTTAAATATCTGATTGCTTATCTGGAATGACAGCCCTGTTAGAACCAATTCATTCCTCACAGTGTCCTGGACCTTGGCCCTCTCCTTAAGCTGGAGAGAAGCAGAGCAGATTTTGATTTGCAGCAGCCTTATGCCCACTGGTCCCCTGCCCTTCCCAGCATGTCAGCCTTTGCACAAACGCATATTTTTATTTTAGGATTCAATTCAGCATCCAAGTAGAGCACGTGGAAATATTCTGACTACATGAAATGCTAGTTTCTCAGATTCTGGTCATTTTTCCACACAGTAGTTGAAAAATAAGCACAGCTGGGAACATCCCTCTGCTCTGTCCTCCAAATCACCCAGCTTGCAACCATTTCTTCTGGTGAGTCCAAGGCTAATATTGACATGTCAGAAAAGTTCAGATATATTTCTCCTTCAGTATAAAGAATATGTGCTTTCCTGATAGACTTCAGTACAGAACTGTCAACAAAAATATCAGTACAATAAAGCTACAAAGTTAACAACCCATTCTGTGGTTTCTGGAGATGTCAGTAGTTATTATAAATGACTTTCCAGTTAATTACCTGTTTTGAAAATTAAGGAGATTGGGGGTTCACAGCTGCTCCAATAAGTAGCTTCAGTGCCCGCCTCATCCCATTGAGTATGATAAATAATATATTCTCTACCACCCAGACTGCCAGACAGTGGCTGTGTCAAACCCCTTAGAGAGCACACTTTGTCTGCCATGTGTTACAGGCAACATTTATGACAAAAGTAGAAATTAGATGGTGGTTAATCTTGCTTCTCTGTGTCCCATGTGGGGCACAAGCGCAGTTGTAGTGTGGCTGGCTGGATGACACTCAGAAAAAATGATCTCAGCAAATTGTGTGTACATCAGGATACAGCACAAAGAATGGGCTCAGGAAATTATTTTTGGTGAATTGGGCAATGAGGTAGTCTCTTAAAAGAGAAACGAGGTGACAGAAGAGCAAATTTTATTTCCCCTTAAAACAAAAAAAAAAAAACCCAGCAAGCTTTACATTACAGTTAGATCACAGTGAAAAAGAATGAAATCATACTGCTCTGGGGTTTTTAATTTGCTTCTTATTGCTGCTTAGGCTATTTAGCTTGCAGATCATAATAAACTCTGTTATAATGACAGCACCAGAAGATGGATCCAGCTTATAAAAATAACACTAAAGTAATAGCAGTAAGTTCTGCATTTTAGTTCCTGTGAGATGCAAAAGGAACAATTCTCATTTCAGTTACATGCTTATAAACAAGGTAAATGTGATAGTCACACTGACAAATCAAGGCAAGTGAGACCAGTCCTGGACTCAGATTCAGGCTGTCCTCACACTGTAACAACACAGGACAGGAATCAAAGTTTTGCCTGAAGAGAAACTCTGAGTAAGCCTCACCTGCTTCTAAATGAGATTTGATGCAGCTCACGAAGTAACTTAAAGTCAACCCCCAGCTGTGACTTCCCTCTGAACACTTTTTTAAATATATAATTGTAGCATGAAGATCATTAGAGGGAGCATAAGTTAAGAGAATCATAATTCTCTGAAGGAACATGCTGGCTAGAGTTAGAGATTCCTTATATCAAAAGCACAAGGATAGGTAACACTGGTACCTCTTCATTTCTCAGCATCTCCTGTCTAACACACATCACCCCAAAAAAGCAGCACCACTCATGACTAGCAATGCCATTTTTCATTTAAAATCCTGCTTTCAACTAAACCATGGGTTTGTATCAAGGAGTTGGGAGCTGTAGCTACACTTCATAGTGGAACTGTCCAAATTTCAGCATTTCTGCCCACGGTTGACATATTTTACTGAAACAAATAAACACAGTGATGGATCTGAACACCACGAGGAGCAGCCTGCACATAATGTGTTCTGTCTAAGACTGAATTAAATGTACAATAATGCCTGGTCTGAGAGGTGTTAACTCATCTTGGGAGTTTCTGAGAACTCCTGGGAATTCTTTTAGGAGAAGCAGAGTTTTCACTTCACTTTGATGAATCTTTTATTTCCTCCCTGATTTTTAATGAAATGCAGGAACTTTAACTCCTAAAAGTTGATAACAGCTGGCATCCTTTTGCTTTCACGCTTCACATCTTTTCATTCTTAAGAGCCTTGCCAATCTTGTTTTGACCCCTCAACTCTGCATTTCTTTCTGTCTGTTGATGCAGTGACTGGTTTACCACCACGGAAGAATAGTCATATAGAAGATCACTTGCTGTATAATAAACTTTAAACTTAACATTTCTTTCCAGTTCTGTATAGAATACAGTAATTCCCCAAACATTCAACTTCACATAGGCTAGGCTGGAATAAACAAACCAGCCTCCTGCATTCCCCTCTGAAGATTTTCAAAGGCTCTACAGCACTCAAATCAGGAATCTCATTGATTTTCAGTAAATCCTTTCTCCTAATTCCTCTAAAGCATTTCAGAAAACCTCCTGCAAAAAGCCTCAGAAAACATATGTAGTGCAGTCTCAGGGACATAAAATGGAAGGTGATGTTAAAAAATGTTTGTATTTGCTATACCAATTGCATGCTGACATGAATGCCCAACATAAATTTCTCTGTAGAAAGATACAGGACTACAGGGCTACAGCTTTACTAAAATGGCCTGCACATTATCATAAAATCTATTGATCTATTTTCATTAGGTAGAGCCATCTTTGCCTTCACTGGAAAGATCTAGAAATCATAATCTTTTTTTTTTAATTTCATAATACAAGGCCTTCAGCTAGGATGACAATTTTGGTCTGTAAAACCGTAAATATTTGTCTATTCAAAGGCAGCATTTATTTTACAAAGGCACACATAGCAGTTTTGCCTCTGACAAGTTCCTTGTTTATTTATTACTCTAATAACAAATAGACTGTCATCCCTGCTGGGCCTCAAAGATGAACTAAATCTGCTGACACAACTGATTGGGAGTGGCTGCAAATTATTTTATTAAAAACTGTGCAATAGCAGATTCATGGTGGGGAGAGTGTTTAAATCATAATTCTGTTATTGCTCTATATGTTCCATAGTAACAACACCCAAAGAAGCCAGAAACACTTCTGTAACCCTCATGTTTATACTGCAGAGTTTGATTTTCATTTTGTCCAAACAGGAGAGAGGCAGTGAAGGGAAGACAGATTTCTTTTGTGTTGAGTGCTCTGTGTGCACACACACCAAGAGCAAAGCACAGCATCTTAATTAGATGGGTCCAGAGGCTCTGGCAGACAAGGGAGAGTGACAGTCACTGGACATGCTTGATAGCTCTCTCTGAAGCAGGGCAGAGACTTTCTGGGAAAAGCAAGACAGATCCATACATCTCCAATTTTGTAGAGCTGAGCCAACCAAAACGTGATAGGAAAGGACGAGAAGACGGTGAGGAAAAGATTTTTTGTGTAGTAGGGGACAGCAGTTCTAGGACACATTGTGCCTCACCAGGTCACCTGCTGTGCTGGCCTTAAAGACAGAATGGGGAGAAATCCCCAGCATCTTGGATAGAATGGGGAGAAATCACTGGCTGACAGAAATCCCCAGCATCTTGGATAGAATGGGGAGAAATCACTGGCTGACAGAAATCCCCAGCATCTTGGATAGAATGGGGAGAAATCACAGCCTGGCTCCAGAACCATGGCCCCAAGACAGGACAACCCAGCAGAGGCCCACCCTGGGACCCACTGAGCAGCAAGGCCCTGGCAATTAGGTAACAGCAACAGTAAAAAGGAAAATTGCCTCTTTTCATCTGTTTTAAAGATTTCCCATTTAATAGTTCTGTTTAGCAGTATCATTCACAGAGCCTTTAAGTGCAGGAGGCAGATGTTTGCATGTATGAACCGCCAGGCCTTGAGAAGGAGTTTGTGACACTCATTGTCTTGCCTGCCTCCCAGGCTTAATGCCTTCTGGGCTCTCACAAAGGTGTCCCCCAGAATGAGCTTTTGGAGCAGTGGAGATTTAGGAGAGGCACAAGAGAAAGGGAACAGATTAGAAACACATAAAATTAACTCAGCCTTTTTGTGAATCACCTCCTTGTCCTGCAGCTGTCACTGGAGCTCACAAAGCTGTGCGCTAGAATGAATCCTCTCTTCCCACGTTGGTGCCACAGGAGCTGCCCAGCATTCCATCTCCTGCTCCATGCCACGAGGTGCATCCCCAGCTGGCTGCACGCCTACCTGGCTTGGTTCACAGGCCCTCCACACCCCCTGCCACACATTACTGCCCTCTCTAGTTTGTCAGCTTGGCTAATATTTCAGCCCAAAAGAGAGCCAGGCTAGCTGAGATGTGCCAATCACCCCACTTCAGACAAGCTGGGCTGTGTGGCAAAGAGAAACTCGAGACTGGCACACCTTCAATGAGGAGAGCACATGTGAGGACGGTGGGATTCTTGCACACCTGGATGGACAGATCAGAACCTGGAGTGGAGGAACCAAATGCCACAAAAAGGCTGCTGAGCTGCTTAATTCTGGTTGGGGTGAGGGGGACAGAGACTTGGAGCACTGCCCTGAGCCAAGGGTGGCCACCTGACTCACCACCAGGACATTGCTGTGCAGAATGAGAGTGAAGCAAGGAGAGGACTATTGTGCATCAAAAGGGTCTTTTCTGACAACACAGATTTCCTGGGATAAACCATTCACAATCAAGGAGGTGCCTAACAGCACAAATAAACATTAACATCACGGAAAATGTTTCTCTAGTCCAGATTTTAGGTCCCTGCAGAGAATGCAGCTGGGAATCTCTGCATCCTTTAGTCTTCCTTAAATATGTCGAGGTACCTGAATTTTATGGTGGACTCTGCTCAGAGAGGAATTAGGTGGGACCAACGCCCTGGGCACCTTCCCCTCCCTGTATTCCCTGGCTCCTGAGCTGGCCAGGTCGTTACCCTGTGCTCTGCAATAGCTGCTGTAGTCATTTGGTCATGTGGTTTGAGGCATTTCCAAGGAAACCTCTCAGCAATTATTTCTGGAGATGGAAAGCAGTCTTTTAGTGTGTCTTGCTATCTATTCCACGTACTTTATATTATAACAATTTATTCTGCAATGTGATTACATGTTGGCATAGACTCTGATTAGAGCTTTAAACAGGAACTAACAGCAGTTATGTTGAATATGTTTTTCATCTGATGATGCACAATACCATTGATTGGATGTAGATTATATTCAGCATTAACTCCAGCTATATAAAAATATCACAAAGAAAAGTCTATCTCATGGCACAGAATACTCTTTAATTGCATGGATGCTTAGTACATGTTGTGACTTCTGCTTTTTTAAAAAATCCTGTACACAAGAAAAGTCATGCCTGTAACAGGAATATTAATCCAAGAAATTATCAAGCATTGTTTACTTTTCCTGATAATCTCTGCAGGTTTTTTTTTTTATTTTCACCCACGCACTGTCATAAACCTACAGTGATAGGGGTAAAAAAAAAAAAAAAGCTGGATATTTTGTTGTCTAAAGATAAAAGTTTAAAGTTCATAATGTCAGGATTCAGGAAATGTATTAACTGTTTCTTGCTGACTGCAGATGTACTGCAAAGCTCTGATAATGTTTTTTTTCTTCATAATACCCCTTGAAACTCATATCTTCACTGCACCTTATACTTTTGCCATCCTACAGACTCAGAGCATCTTTAACAGATCTGTACCCCTTGGAGATGAGAAATGTCACTAAGTGTCCAATTTATTTGCCCATGATCGTGGGGCCTGCAGCAGAACAGACCTGAATGAGGGCAGGTCTCTAAGTCACTTTTTTTATCCCTGAAAACCCAACTGCTGTTGGCTTTCTAGGGCTGTGGAAGGAGGTTGGGAACAGATATTTCAGACTCCCTGACAGGATTTGATAGGATGTACATGACAAAAAAAAATGAAGAAGCTAACCGTGATATCACTACAAATTCAAGAAAGACTGAGCTGTGCAGAGATTTCCAACTGAGCTCTCCACATAACCAGAAAGGAGGGAAATGCTGAAAAAGGCAAATATGAAAAGGCAGGGTCAGATTCAGTCCCTCCTCAGCACCATCAAAGACAATGAGGACTTGCAGGTGTGAATGAAGAAAGTGGAACCATGGTATGTCTTTGGGGAACTTTTGTAACAAATTCTGTTCAGTTTATTCCCTTATTGGACAATTTATTCTCCATCCATTTGGGTCAAATAAAGGAGGCAAAAAGTTGGAAGGGGAAGTAGGAATGAGCAGATCTGATAGGGACAGAACTAAGGAAGGAGGCATAGGGAGCCCTGATCAGTTTTTTGAGAAATAGAAAGAGGAATTTCTGTTTCCACTGTAATTACCCACAGCCGGTGGTGAATCCTCCATTTTACCTCAAACCAGGTCTAGGGCAGAAACTTTTACCTGTGCTGTACCATTTCTAATTCCAGAAAAGTCCATGTTTTTTTAATTTATTTTTTATTAACTTACACTGCTAATATAATCTTGTCTTATATTGGTACACTTGTAGTTTTCCTAATTATATTTTGGGCCAGGTGCCCACCAGGAGTGCTTGGCCCCACAGCTCTATCAGAAAACATTTTTACTTTAATTTAGGCCTTACAAGGTAGAGGAGCACATCTTTGGCTGATGGAAAACAGTGATTATCAATTGCCCTAGAGAATACTCTGATTCATGTTATTATCTGCAGGTAGAATCAAGTGCAGAGAGTCATAGGAGTTAAAATGAAAAACATTTTAAAGGCATCATTCCAAATTTTAAAAAATTAAGAAAAAATTTTATGTCTCATGAGAAAGTTTCTTTTCATCCTAAGTTCCTGTAACATACTGATGGTGTTATTTTTGCACTTATTATTGAAGCAGTTTTCTTCTGAAAATTACATATAGCTGAAAGAGCAAAATCAAACCAATAAATGGGTGGAGAGAAGGGGGAAGAAGATTTGGTGATAGTATTGGAAAAATTTTCTATTCATATACAGGAGGGTAAAAATGAGCTGGGGTTTAAGCAAAGTCCATTTAGGTAATGATTTCTGCAGAGAACATTATGAAATGAATATGCAGCAACAGAACAAGAGAAGGAGGGAGTCCAAACCTTCCCCAAACTGTGCCTAATGTATTAGAAAAACTAATGGCTGGTGAGCAGTTAGCAGAAAGGGAGACAGCACCTTTCTACAGAGAGAAAGTTTAATGCTGAAGCATTAGAGATAAAGGATTCAGTATTCACTGGTGGCATTGTGTCCACCCACAGCAACATGGTCAGTGGACCAGAAGGGAATATTTCATTGAGTTTTAACACGGGCAAAGAAATGCCTTTAAATTTTTTTTTATATGAATCTCATCCAAGGTAATAAAAAAGCCAAAATGTGGTAGAAGAACAGAAGACCTTGATGTACCCATCAAGAACAGCTCAAGTGGGTTATTATGAATAGGGTTCTGCCAGGATTTTACCCACCATAAAGACAGTAAGCATGGATAGGCAATTGCAGAAATGTACAGACACTACCAGGATGATATTAGCAAGACAAGGATGAAAGAGACTGATATAATACACACCAGAGAAAAAATAGAAGTACCATCAAAACAACATGAGCATGTGCACTTACTCTGTTGTTACAAGCCCTTGTTTGGAGGGTGAAAGCTGCCAGTTCCCTGACAGCAGAATGCATTGCTAATCATAGAGCAGGCTACACTGGCAGCCTTTCAAATGCAAGTGAAAGTATTCATCTGCAGAAGAAAGAAGGTCAAAAGTCAGTGAATTCTTTGCATACTTCAGTTCTTCAGATGTTTGTAGGATTTGCTTTTCCTAGTTGAACTGTAATGAGCACCAAACTACACAAAAGACCATGTTTAATGATCTCCAAACTGGACTGACCCACAATTTCTCATAAAATTATTTCTTACTATTTTCAATATTCAGAGCAGCACTGATCACCAAAGACTACATGATCTCTCTACTTGTTATAGTCACATCACTTCAAGTAAGTAATTTTTTCTCCTAATAGAAGTATATCCAATAACTCTGGCTACAATATATCACCTTATTATTTATATATCTTGCCTAATACAATATTGCCTTGGGGCCCTGTTCATAATGGCCCTAGACACCCAATGTGACAAGCAGACCTCTGCTTGGACTGGGATTTATTTGTCCTTGATTTATTAGTCCTTTGTTGCCACCTGAAGATTCAATTGCCCTCCTCTTCAAGTAAGGGGCTCTGTAGATGCCCTGAACTGTAGAGGACAGTTGGATCCATTGTTCCTTGACACCTTTTCTTAATTTTTCAGCCTTGGACCTTTTGAATTTAATCCTGTCAATTTTCTACTTGCTCTTTCCTGGTCCTCAGGAGAAGTTTCTTCAACTAACCACATAACAAAAACTGAAATAAATACTCTGGATAATTTATAAGCAAAATTTTAGTGTCCATCTCATGTCCTGAGGTTCATCCACATATATCACAAAGAATTAATCCATAGATTATGAATGGAGACAGACATGGCTAAATACATAATCTATAGTGCATACAGTCAGGGAAATAATCTCTGTGACAGGATACAAGAATTCAGACATAATGAATACCATTTCACAAATGTACAGGTTACACTGAATTAGAGAGACATACCAGACTCTGAAGAATTTTAGAAAGCTGCAAGAGAAAACAGTCTGATGTGTGAATTAATTGTCTGACCCCTGCTTCAAATATGTCATATCCCTGTCATTTCATTTAATTAAAAGACTGTATAATCATGAACATTATCATAAATGCAATGTTTAAGGAAAATCTGATTTGAACTTTTGTACTTGGGTCACATGCAATGTAATTCAGTTTTACTCTCTTCCTAAAGTGATTCATATACAGAACTGCTACACAAATATATAAAACATAGATTAAATAATGTCTGTTCCAAAGAAACAGTAACTCTTCAACCAAAATATTTAAAACAAAATGGATAAACTCACTAATCCCATCACAACACCACATTACCTAATTGGACACAGAAATACTGACATTTTGTAGGACTAGCTTGTAGCATGCATGACAAAATCACATCACTCTGATGGCAGTACTGGAGGCATAAGCCTTTTTTCAAAATTAATTAATTCTTTTTACTGAAATGCATTTGAAAACATGTCCTTGGCCTACTACAATGGCCATATAAGAAAAGCCTCGGAAGCTGAAATAACTCTGACTTTGTTGTTGACTTTTGCTGTACTTTGCTGATGGAATGTCATTGCCCTGTGTGTACTCAGATGATCATTCATGCTAATTTGTGATCAGTTAAAGTATCTTCACCATTTCAATGCAATAAATACCAGCCTATGTTGTACAAATCAGCAGGGACTGCTAGGAATATATTAGTCTGAATGAACAAGACTAATATGTATAGCAGGATTCAGTACTAATCATTCTCCTCTCCTTACTTGCAGGACTTTTTTTCCATTTTTTTTTCCTATTTAGAGACATTGCTGTTATAAATTTAGTTTGTGCCTGTCTTTCAAAGGTTTGCATTGAAATCTGAAAACAGCTACTCTCTTTACTCAGCATTTGATATTTACAGCCACACTTCACAAACCTTTTGTTAAAGATCCCCTGCACCTATTACAAGTCTGCAGGAGCATGTTGTTTATGAACTTGAAATGACAGAGATACACAGAGTGGTTCCTTTTAGGCAACATATGGCACCTACCTGGGTATACTGCAGTGCTGTGGGTCATTTGCTACAATTAATAGAGCTAGCCAAGATAAAGAAAGGCCACAAAAGGAAAAAAAAAAAAGTCTTTTAAGGTTTTGCTCCAAACTGAATTGAAATGAAGATTTGAGACTTTCAAAAAATTGCATTTTGAAAGGATTGAAACATGCTATTTCTCAGATTGGCTGGGAAAAAGCCACAGGAAGCAGCAACATGAAGGAGGAAAGAATGGCCCTTGGTCCTGTTCAGTCTCATTCTACTCAGGGTAGAATGAGCCCTCTGCTTTGGGAAAGGTTTCCTGGGCTCACTTCACTTGCCCCAAAGTGAAATTAAAGGTGAACTGATCATTATGGAAAAGCCGAACAAGCTGCTCTGCAAAGGACTCCAGGCTGCAGGTCACCCCTCACAAGGCTGCCTTCCTAGGCAGAGCTCGCATATTCCCTGTTTCAGGTGATGTTTTCATGCTCCCTGATTGAGTTGATGCTGCAGGAGAGCCCCTGGCAGCTCTGGAAGGCTGTGCTTGAGCTGAAAGCCCCCTGTGAGCACCCCAACCTTGCAGCAGCCCCGCTGTGGACACTGTTTAGATCAACCCCAGTGTGGATTGCTCAGCCCAACCCCACGAGCTGTAGCCATAGCATTTCCAGAGTGTGTGGCTCTAGGACAAGTTAAAAACTAAAACACAGGTCTGTAGCCTAGGAAAACTTGTTCTGCACAAAGAAGTCCTTGAATCTTAAGAGAAAAGGTCTGAGCAGTGAATGCCACAGCATTCACAGCCTGGAGCTGCAGATCATGAAAGCACCTCTGGATGTGGGTAACCCACTCCTCCTGTATCAAATACACCTCTGGATATGGGTAACCCACTCCCCCTGTGTCAAATACAAAATATTTCCTTAGCCATGGACACTGGGACACCCCACCTGAGAGCTGCCCTGAGAGTGGCAGGGAATTTTCAGCCCCTCTCATGTTGCAGCTCATGAAAGGCACCTCGTTGTTCAGGCAACAAACATGAATCCCCAGTCCTCTGTGAGTAAATGTTTTGAAAATAGGGAGCTAAATGCCTCCTTTACGGCTTTAATGTTTCAAACATCATGATGAAAAATTGAAGAAACGTTACTTCCTGCAGAGGTGAGACAGAAATAAATCAGGGGAGTAATTTACTTCAAAGGTCTCTATGTTTACCTCTCCCTGTCTCCTAACTGGGACACCAATCTTACTGACTGAAACCAAGAATGTAGTCAAGGGAAAAATGTCCACAAAATGCTCAGAATAGTCCAAATGAATGTAAATTCTGATGGGTTTAGGATTGGTTCAGGCAGTTTTGTATTACATTACAGCATTAGGTGTTAATTTTCATTTTTGTTTGCATTTCTTGTCACAGTTAAAACCAAATTCTCACTAAGCCAGAGCTGCCTTAGCAGCTCTGCTGGAAACCAATGGGAATTGGTGCTGGACAGAGTATTTCTGTCTTCCATAAAGAGCCCCAGCATTGCCACAAGCCCAGAGGGCGTGCTTCATGCCAGAACCTCTGGGTAATCCGTGCCAGGGAGGAGAGAAATCACAATATAGCACTTGGATCCTTGAGATACATTTGGGTAATGGGCTGCACTTGCTCTGTCACTTCCCATTCCTGAGTCCTGTAGTCATTCACGCAATCTGCTATATTTTGCCTTACCCAAAAAAAGCAACCGGCTATTTTAAGTTGTTATATTTATTTCAGATTAAGAAAGCAATAAATCAAGAGAGTGGCAAAGGTTTTATAAGTGAACGCAAAGTGAATTGCCGTGTAGGAGGGAAAGCCAGACAACTCTGAATTGCAATAAAAAGGACTTACAGAAGAGATTGCCTGTTGCTTGTTAAGCACAGCAAATGGTAGCAGTTTGCTTTTATCAAAATATGTGGTTTTTGAAGAATGAAATCTGACAGAACCATCCTCAAACACCCAGAAGTGTTCTGCCCAGATTCCCTGCTCATGTCCACTATACACAATTATTGTCTGGCTCTGCAAGGCAGAATGTTTAAAGATTAAAAAGTGCAGTGCACAGAAAAATGAGACTTAAGAATGACATCATCAAACACAACACAAAATGAGGCAGAATTACTAAAGGATTCCCTGGAGCAACCACAAGTCCTGCTGAGAACGTTCCTGCTGGGGCTCCCTAATTAATGTACCCATTTTCCACCTGTCACACAGCAGAATTAAACTCACTGCGTCTCTGCTTTAATTCTCCACTCAATCAATAATTCGGATAACGGATTCAAAGTTCTGTAGATTCTATGTATTGATCTTCTCCCACCCTCAATTTGCCAGTTGTCTCCACTAACTTTGAGCAGTACGTCACTGAAAGTCCATTTCATTTAAAATGTAATCACTTTGCCAATGCTGAACTGCTTGCCAGTTTTATTAGTCTTCAGAAAACTTTCCCAAAATATGGAGGTGTAAACACATTGAGTATAGCTTAGAAGCAGAAATCTGTGTTCAATCCATGACTTCTCTCGCAATAAAATTACTCTGTGCAGATACATAGACAGAAATTCCATATTTTAACCACTAAACCCTTGCAAAGTTCACCAGAACTAGGCTACAGTTTCAAATACACTTTTCTTTTTTTTTTCTCTCTATGGCAACTTCAAATAATTTTTGCTGATTGGAAAAAAAAAAAAAGTTTTACTTATAATATTTTAAAATAAAAGGTTTGTAACCAAAAGACAAATAATAAACCTACCCTTATTCTGCTGAGGCAGCCTCTATCTTTTGCAAACCTGTAAAGATAGATCTCCAAACCTCATGAGGTTTCACAGTAATTAATGCAAACCATTTAGATCTGATTCTGAAAGCTGAATGGACTAAACAATGGAAGGTAAATTACTTTTTGCTGTTTTACATCTTTTCAATTCCTCGGCAAGGGTCAGAGCTGACACGGGGAAGATTAAATAGCATACAGCACAAAACGACCCTTATCACTGCCTTTCTGGAAAATTTGTTTTCTATGTATGTAAAAGGTATATAATGCTCTTGACTAAGAAGATACATGGGCATCATTACTATGTTTATACCAAGTGAATAGAAATAGATGAGAAGATGCTCAGTTATTGGAGGAGAGATAGCAGAAGGAAGTTATTAAAATACAGAGAAAGTACTGTTAGCAGCAGCCAATGCAAGACAGGTCCCTGCATTGTTTTTCTGAAGATAAAATTCACTGAAAGTAAGTTACCAGAAAAAAAGTAAGTTTCTGATAGCAGTCAAGTCAGACATGAGTAAGGACACCAAACCCACTGTGTTCAGCTCCTAAAGCTCAGTGCCACAGTGCTCCAGCAGTGCCACAGTGATGCATTTTCCCAGAAGAACCTGTGCCCAGCCCTGTGTCTTTCCAGCATCTGTGCCATGGGGAAAAGGCTGATGCATGAAGCCTGGAAAATCTGGTATTTGGTCAGCTCCCTTCCTGTCCCTAGTAAATTCTTCATTTGCATAGTAGCTTTGAAATATTACTAGATAATTTTTTTTCCTTGATCTACCAAGTTGGTACACCACCAGTAACCAATCACCTTGGAAGAAACAAGGGAATAACTTTGATAATTTCTATAAAAAAGGGAGTTGAAGAGAATTAGAAAGGTTTACCAGCCTGGAAAAGATCTTCCAGCTGGCCTGACTGCCAGTTGTGCTTGGGAGCTCATAAGTACTTAAAAATAATTTAGGATAGCCATACAATCATACATCATATCAACAACTTGTTTGGTTTCTGGTAGGAGTTTATAAATTTGTAAATTCTGTTATCCTAGGCTGTTTAAACCCATGTTAGAAGTGATCTCAGAGTTCAGATTTCTCAGAGAGGAGATCTCAGATTAAAGGTTAGCCTTGGAAATTAATGGTAGACTTGCAGTAGAAGAAAGGATTAGATTTTTATTATATTTTCCATTCTTTTAAAATGAGTTGGAATATTATTAATTAGCTTCATTTCCTGGAAAAGTTCTCAAATTAAATAATCAACCATATTATAAGTGCCTGCAAGATAATAAGGAAATGGGTTACACCCAACAAAGATTCTGTCAGGAAGTCATCTTGCCAAGAAACCATCATTTATTTGTTAACAAGATAATGGGCTCTGTGGATAAGGGAGGAACAGTTAATATTGTACCTTGAATCTAATAACATTTGCCATGTGATCTTACATGATAGCCCAACAATGGCATGAATTAAACTGCTGCAGGTTGGGTACACAACTCTTTGGATTATCATGCTCAAAGACAAATTACCTCTGTCATTTTTCCATACTTAGACAAGATCACAGCATGGTTTCTGCAAAGGATTTGTCCTAAATGTTGCTAGGCTCAATACTTTCTGTAATGGTGCCATCACAGGGTATGTAGCTGTCACCTTCAGATGACAAGAAACTTGGAAAGACTGACAGTTTATCAAGAAAACAGAAACAGATTTCATAGTGATTGTGGCAACCTGGAAAAATGCTCAGAAAAAAATGGGGTAAACAATTTGAGATATGGTACCTGTGAATAACCAGCTGTTGATGCATACAGTGTAAAATCACTAGTTAAGAATTTAAACCCTAATTGAAAAAAAGAAAAAGTAAGAATTTTAAATTATTTGAGGTGAAGATGAATTAATAGTAACATGCTGTTTCACAAAAGGAAACAGAGAGAGTCAGGCCTGTAAAGACCATTCCACAATGATTCTGCTCTCTTTGCCACGCTGTCACCATCTGCTTCAGAAAGATGCAGACAGGAATCCACAGCAGAGCCCACTGCATCACAAATCAGAGGGCAAAGTCAAAAATGTGACCAGTTAGAAAAGGTAGAAAGAATTCTGATTGTTGCTATAGAGGACATACCTGAGAAGGGGTGCAAGCACAATTCCTGTGTAAATAAATAAATAAGTTAATAAATCTTGCACACAGGAAAAGACCAATTTGTGCCCCATGTCCTTGGGAACAAGATGTACACAGCTAATGCAGCAAGCAGAAGTTAGACCAAGGGAAAACACACCCTGGAGAAAAGGACAATGCAGCACTGGGATATCATCCTCAGGGCAGGATCTGAGGCTCCCCTCAGCAGAGACCCTGGAGAAGAGGCTTGCAGAGAGCTCCAGGAAAAGCTTGTAGAAAACTCCAGCAGTGGCAGGAGGGGCTGAGGGGGGCACTGAGCCCATCTCAGGCACCCCAGCTGCTCTGAGCTGCACAGCTGCATCTCAGCCAGATGTTCTGCAGGCAGGAGGAACACGCACACAGGAGAAACATGCCAGAGTTATCTCTGCCCAGCAGTGGAAATATGACTCTGCAGATTTTTATGAAATATTTGTGGTCTCTCCCAGCCTTGCATGGACACTTGCAAACTTCTGCCTTCCTGAATTGGAAAATGTGTTTTTCCATTGGAATTTCAGACTGAGTGAGCAATTCCAGCTACATTATCAATGAGGTCAGGACAAAAATGAACAAGATCAATGCTTGTACGTGGCTATGCACATAAACTGTGGGACCTGGGAGCCCTTCCAAGTTCTTCAGTCCCATTCAATGTTTCATTCACCTCCTGACTCAATGTAAATCAGATGGCAAATGCTGTCCCTCACTGTCTGCGTGTTACAGTCTCCATGGGGAAGGAATGCAGATGTACAAGCCGGGGAGAAATTTGCTTGCCATCCTTGCACTAGGCTAAAGCTGTAGATAGCCAATATATAAAAATCAGTGCCTGGCTTTTCAAACTCAGATCACCCACCAGGATCAGATTATGATGTTTTTTCAGAAGACTCTGGGACTGGCTTTTTGATGTACTATTTTGTTGCCATAACCTTGATGCATTGGTTCTCCACACCCAAGGTCTCAGTGTTTAGCTACAATAAATCTAAATCAGTTGTTCTGTTCTATTCATTTTCTGTGGGTCCAGTGCTAAATGAGTTGGTCTTGAAGAGAACCTATTTCACTAAGCTGAAACAAAACCCCCTATCCTGACAGTATTTATTCGAAATGAGATCAGTAGCTAGTGGGGAAGAAGCCCAACAGAAGATAGGTTTATTCTGCAGTTGGATTAAAGAAAAGGGCATTTCACTTACAAAAAATTGTCACTTATTTACTATTTGAAGAGAAAAATCTCATAATATATTAACTATATTTGTAAAGCCTGCAAAGTCACAGTTGCATTGATTTATACCAACAAATGCACTATCTATGTCATTTATTTAAACACAGTGAGAACAATTCTTTTTAGAAAAAAATGCACAGGATTTGGCAAATGCATAAAATTCCTCAGTTCCTGTCCAACAACAGACTTATCCTGTGGACACACTGAAAAAATCATAGAATAGTTTGGGTTGGAAGGGAGCTTAAAGATCTCATTGCAGCCCTCTGTCATGCTCAGGGCCACCTTCCTCAAGACCAGGCTGCTCATGGCCCCATCCAACCTGGCCTTGAGCACTTCCATGGATGGGGCAGCCACAGCTTCTCTGGAATCCTGTTCCAGTGTCTCACCACACTCACAGGGAAGAATCTCTCCCCAACATCTCATCCAAAACCTGCCCTATTACAGTTTAAAGCCACCAGATAAGTGCTACAGTAGGATTCATGCAGCCTACCGTGCCAGCCATTTCCCAAGGCTTTTTGGAGAGGTGAACAGAGGAATCCATGGGAGGCCTTAAATCAGCCCTTGACAATACCATGATGTTAGCTCAGATGTGCACAGAGCACACTGCAGTAGCACAGGTTTCCCTCAGATCCCACATGTACAAACTGAACAGCTATTTGTGCACGAGCAGCTCACTCCTAACATGGTCTCTATTAAGACTACAAAGCTTGTTTTGTCCTGATTAGGACATTTTTGTCATGTAACCATTTATTATTGAATATAAGGATGAAAAAAATGTCATGCTACAAGGGTTTTAGACTGCAGTCTATTCTGCAATGATGCAAGGCTCCTGGTAAGACATTTTAGTTGCAGACTATATCAAAACAAACCTTGAAAACAATACCTTCAAGGAGTGGTAGCAATGAGTTCTTTCTATTTCAATAAAAGCTTTCCATCTCAAGATCCTAAAGAGCTTTTTAAATATTAATCAAGCCTCTAAGCAGCCCTGGAGATGCTAAAATACTGCAGCCAATGATCAATTAAACCATACACAGTTTATCCACTTTATAGATAAGGCATGGCACAAATGCAGAAGTACCCAAAGTTGCTCTTCACAGAGCCAGATGAGGCTCTCCTGAGTGGATGGGAGCCACTTTGGCATCTGAAATATCCTCTTTACAGTGTCCCATGATGACTGTGCTATCCAGGCTTGTCCATTTATCCTGGGGATCCAAATCCCTATTAGAGGAGAAGTGACTGCTACTTCTATTTTATCATAGATGAGTGACTGAGGTACAGGGAGATAAATGATTTGCCCAAGGTCACACAAGAGACCTGTAGCAGAGAAATAGGGTATTGCTCAGTATTCCTGTTTCTCCTCAACAGCTGAAATGGTTCTTTCTTTATTTTCCTTTATTTTTTTACATCCCTTTTTCAGCACAGTCCAGAGGGTACTGAATCAGTCTGAATGACATGTTATCTGGCAGTGTGGGGATTTATTTTTTGTTACAGTTTTGACATGTGTAATGAGTAAAACATTCTGTACTTGCAGCATTATTTATCCTGCAGCCTGAACTGCAGTGTTCAAAAACTCCCAGTGACTGCACCTTTCAGAGCACATGCAAGGGTAGCCTGTTATTTGTCAAAGCTCACAAAGGCATTGCTGAGAGTGCAAGCTTTGTTCCTCAGACAGGGCTGCTCTTCCCCCTTTTATGCTGCAAATTTCTGGGCAATGTCAATACCCGTTTAAGAGGTCTCCCACTCTCTGGGCTCTTTCTGTCATGTGCTGACATCTTCTAGGAATCAGCAGATTTTATGCCTCTCTTCAATTCACTTGACCTGCCTCCAAATATGTTCCTGGCATCAGAAAAGCCATTCCCCACACACACATATGATGAAGCCCAGATCAATAGCACAGGATAAAAACAAACAAGCTAACTAAGGCAAGTCTAAAGTCTTAAGAGCTATCCACAGATGCTGCTATCTGGACTGTTCAATATGATCTTCTGAATTGCACACAGCAGGGTTTCATTTGCTACAAATAGCTTTGCACCAGCAGCATCTTCAATAATTTTATCATGCAGTGTTCCCTAGATAGACCAATATTTCATTTAATAAACAGCAAATTAAAATAGCAAATGTAGTGAAAGACAAAGCATGAATAGATTTGCTTCCGAGTTTTAAAGGGAAAGATTGAATTTTTTTTTGTTTGCTTGTTTTGTTGGTTTGTTTTATTTTATTTTTTAGTATTTCTATAGTTGCTCATAAGGTCACCTTCATGACAATTCCAACAGGGGTTTATCTTGTAGTGCTCACTCTGACATACAGCCTGATGATTTATTATTGCTTAGTTCTTGATACTGTTCACTGCACAATCCAATCTAAGAGAGACACATATTTCTCAATTCAGGGACTTCTTTTATTTTATGAGAAATCAGCTTGGTGCTTTGTGGTAAAAACTAGACTTGGCATTTGATCTTAATTTTTTTTAAGTATTTCTTTCTATTCTTTGTTTCTCTGCTGTATCTTTGATGTATTCTAGAATCATTTTTGTTTTTTATCCTTTGCTTTTCTCCTCTCACCCTATTTTTCTGTGGCTACACCCTAAAGAAAAATCTGGCACGGCAGCAGTTTCTTACAGACACTCTTATCTAGATTTCTCTTTCATACTAGTGGGTGACATGGTGATAGATTTCATAGGTTTTCTCTTCTCATTTGGGAGAAAGAATATAATTATGCAAAGGAGGGTGAGATGGGCAGTAGGAATATATCACTATTAACCCACCAGAACACATGCAGATTCACTGTGGTTATGTGCTTAGAGGGAGGAAAAAAAGCCCTTCATGTGCTAGACAAGATATTTTTCCTTTCCTTGCATTAATATCCATTCAAGGTTAAGCCAACAATTCTCCTCGTGTCATTCCAGTGTCTATGGTGTTGTGATATGGGGCTATTTAAGCTCTGCTTGGCTGCAAAGCTGCTCCCTTGGAGTGTCTAAGCCATTTGGAATCATTAACCCACATGGACCAGGCTGCCCACATGTCCCAGACATTCCTCCAAGGCTGCCAGTCATTAGCTGGTACGTTAAGTAGCTAATGGTGCTCTCACAATATCTGCTGCATCATGCAGGTGCAACAGAATAAACATTTTTTTTCTCACTGGTGCTTTGTCCTAAATCATTAAGGACCCCAATCCTGCAAAGATTTATGTCTGTGAATAAGTTTACTCACATGAGCAATCCTGTCTCAACCCTCTTAAACACGTGCTTGTAGGGTCAGAGTCTTGATGATCAAAATATCAGGTGTTTGGCTAAAAGCTAATGGAAATGCAAAACAGCATCAGAAAGCAGCAAAAAAAAAAAGAAAAAAAAAAAAAAAAAAAACCTCAAGCACTTTCTGTTCTGTATTTTTTTTTTTGTCCTGAGAAATATTTGCAGAAGTATCCAAGTCGAGAACGAAGATTAATAGTCACACCTGCTATCCTATGACCGCATTACTTCCCTGCTAATTGATCAGTATATAAAATATATAATATTTTATATATTTATATAAAAGAAATATGAATATTCCCCAACGCTGCTGGTAAGGGAGATGAAGTGAGGATATGTAAATTATTGAAGCCATAAACTGCTTGTGGAGCCTCCTGGCTCTGCTGGGAGGCTCGGGGGGATCAGCTGGCTGTCCCTGGTGGGGCTGGGCTGCAGCAAGGTTAAGCAAGCACCCCCAGCTCGTGTCTGCAGCTCTCAGACACCTTTGCTGACTCGCTGGCGCCAAGAAGTCAGGCACCACCCTCTACCCCCAGAGCAGCACAGGAGGTTGCAAATGGTAAATTTAATACCGCAGCAGGAGGTGCCATTTACAGTCCCAAAGGATGAGTCTCCCCCTCTTCTCTTTCATGCTCATATAAACAAATGGAGGCTGATGCAATTTTGAATCCTGTTGGCTTGTTTTGGTTTTAAATATGTAATTTCCTCCTTATTTTAGCATCTAGGCAGGGTAACATTAAAGGATTTTTGTACACATGACTGATGGTTAAACTGCAATGAGGATTTGTGTTTTATTAATCCATTAAAGCATTGGCAAATACAAGCAAATAAAATAAAAATCCCTACCAGTAAAAAATTTGGGACTTATTAGTAATATGCAATTTGGAAGAAAAGGAGATTAAGGTGCCTGCACAACCAAGCCTTACACAGAGTATTCTTTATCTTAGTTTAAAAGACAAACAAAATTTACTCAGAAAAGACTATCAAATATTTGTATAATGCTTGCCTGGTTTGCTCCTTCTATTGTGGCAGAGTCATTCTTAGAACAATCTCTTTAAAAGGTTAAAACCATGTAATATTTTCATTTTTTAAAAATTACATATTGCCAGGCACTGTTTGAAAGAATAAAATAATATCTAGTGAAAACCACTGCCTCATCAATTCAACCCACTCTTTTTCTATGTTGCTAGAACAATGCAAGACAACATCTTTTGTATGACCAAAAATTTTTTTAAATAATTACAGTCTATATTGGAAAGATGTTTCAAATCAATAATTTTACAAAGGGTGTTTGAGATTAATGCATTAATTAAATAATTGGGAAAATGCAAGGCGGAGAAATACACAGCTTCTAAAAACAGAGAACAAAAATTGTTACATTTGAGGAGAAGAGTGAGACATTTTTAGAGGATGCAAGGACCACATCCGCTCCTCAGTCCAGTTTCCTACGCAATGTGGGCCAGAGGATTCTGGGTGGCTTCTGGGTCATACCTGGTCATGTGAGGTTGGATGATCTCATCCCTTTCAGAAGAGCACCAATTCTTATAATCAGAGAGTCTATTTTATTTCCAGGCAAACTCTTGCAGGCATGCACTTACTCTCACTGTTAAATAAATGGGGCAGCATAGGTAAAGGAGCCTTGGCAGCTGTGAGTGACAGGGTGGATGGCAGAAATGGGAAAAGAGAGAGATCACAGAACACCTCAGATTGGAAGGCACCCATGAAGATCATTGAGTTCAACTCCCAGCAGGCCAAACACACATCTAGAATTAGTGGACCAGAGGAGTGGGCCAGCACATTAGCAGGAAACATCGAGCATTTCCCTTGTCAGCATAAATATCTGAGACATTTCAGCCATAAATTACACAGACCACACCAGGCTGCAGGTTCCTGTTGTACTCCAGCACAACCACCAGCACAGGGCCAGATTTACCAGCTGAGCCCCCAGGATGCCACAGCTCCTGAGCAGGGCTCCTGCAGGAGGCAAAAAACGGGATCGGGCGCGGCACAGAGGGAAAGCAGAGCCAGGCCTGCACACTCCAAATGCAGGCAGGCAAACAGTAAATAATTAACCAGTGCATCCATTCAAATGAGGACGAAGGGAGAGTCTGAGGACACGAGGAATGTTTTGCTCTCCTGTCTCGCACACAACCCTCCCAGTGGAGGCGAGGGCAGCGGGGAAGGCACGCAGGCCTGTGCTGCTCAGCACACACACCTTGGGCTCAGGCTGCAGCCACAGGCTCCAGACAGCTCTGAAACCCTGTTACCCTCACAGCCTCCATCTGCACTGTAGCCCTCTCCCTGTCCATGAAACACAAATTTAACTCTGATTTTTTTTTCTCTTTTTTGTCCACAGTTTAAATGCGAGATTCATCTCTGCTTCCCTATTAGTATAAGGAAAGGAGGCCTGCATTTGGCTGTCTGACACATCACAAAAAACATGGAGCATTCATTAAAGATTTATGGCAACATCAAACATTCTGCTTTACTTTCAATTTTGTCACATAATCCCAATAAAACAGTGATTTAGCTGTATGTGTTAAAGTTATTTGTCAGTGCTGAGTCCTTCCTGTATCACTGCTGACACACAAATACGTAATCCAGTGAAGTCAGCCTCCATGGGGTCCGTCTCTTTTGGGAGCATTTTAAGGATGTTTCTTCCACAGAAGTATGCTCTATATTATTTAAGCTTTCCAGGAAAAAATAAAAAGAAAAAAACCCTCTTAAGTAATGCATTAGTGTTATTCTTATCTAGAGAAGACTTGTGGGACTAAGTGAAAAGATAAAGGAAATAACAGAGACGTAGCAGTGCTAATGTTAATATTTGATTAGAAATATTCCAAACAAGATGTCAAGACAAATTCAGATCTTGTTATCAACACACACCCAGCTCATTGAGGCTGGAGTAGTATGTTCAGAAGTACAGCTTAGAACTTAAGTTATTTGAAATTAGCTTGTGTTCAAAAAAATTAAGATCAATTCTAGAAAAAACAAACAAAACAATCCTTCTAATGTAATGCTCAGAATTAATTAGCAAGGACAAGAACTACTGGAATCAAATTCATACCCATTCTTCTATTATTACATGTTTCTTAATTTAGAGCAACACTGTGTGCAACATCAAACCATTTGATTTCTTCCTCCCAAAGTCTTAAATTAAATAATGTCAGTACCTGAAGTCCTCATACTTAACACATTTTCAATTCTTTGACCACATCTGCCATAGGCATAATCTCCTGAATTTAAGTGGCATGACAGCACTGTTCTCTGTTACACCACGTCACTTCACTCCCCTTTTCACACAGTTTCATGTATTCAATTGTTAATTGTAAATGTTTTTATACAGGACTTGTCTACTGCAGCAAGGAAGAAAACAATCTAAAAAAACAACCTGCCTCAGGTTGTAAGTCACCGTGATGGTGCCAATATTGTCATTGTCGATGTGCAAGGAGAAGATGGAGAAAGAAAGGCACACAATTAAGTCTAAGCTGATGGCATGATACCCAGAAGCAATTGTCAGAGAGAGAAACAAGGAGATGGAATTGGATGCAGAGCAGTCAGGAGCAGAGAAATAGAGCTGTGTCTCAGCTGGGTAAGGATAGCAGGTGAAATTATACAACTGGACAACATCAGCTGGAGACAAAGCAGGCAAAATTTTAAAATGGTAAAATAAATAAAACAGAAAAACAGGAAAAAGGGGGAACTGAGGAAGAAAAGAGCTGCTAAGTAGGGATGGGGAAAGCATGGAGTAAGTGCCAAGGGAAGTTGGAATGTTGAGAAGACTTAAGAAATAAGAAGAAAGATCAAGAAGGCTGGAGATGGCAATCTGGCCAATAAGCCATTGCTTGAGACTTGGTAAAAGCCCACCAGAACTCAACCCTGAGCCAGGATGAAACTGCAGGAGAAAAACTCACAACAGCTCCTGACTGTGCTGTGGCCTTCTCAAAACACCTTGGTGAGACTTAGGCTATTGGGTATGTCAGAGGATTCACCTGTTCCCTCTGTCTGAACTCCCCCATTTCCACATGACTGGAATAATAATTGTTTCCTGCATGGTAGCTCTGTACAGGCTAGGAGGGGAGACAGTACTGGAGCCATAGAAAGGACCGAGATGTGTGAAAGCATTTCAAGAGAATGGTTGAGGACACATTTCCAGATGATGGGCACAGAAGTCAGCAGCAGCCAGAAATGAGGGGAAGCAAAGACACACCCAAGGCAGTGGGCAGAAGGGGTAGAGAGAATTGTCAGGAGCATCCAACATGGACAAGGAGCATTGGAGGCTTAGATCATGTTACTGTGCATCTGTAAGTATTACCTGCGTAGCCCCCTTTCACCATTCCCCCCTTTTTATATGTATTTCCTGTGCTCTTCAAGATATCTTTCATAGAAATTACAATTACTGTAATTTCAGGTATCTGCCTCTATTTCAAGATGTCTGCATGCACCTTAGCTGCTCTATGGAAGGTGTTTCACAGCAGCCTTAAGGAAAAAGAAAGATCAGAAGGGGGAACCAAAAGCCACCATAACTAATAAAGCTGACTTAATCAGACAGTATGCAATAATTTTATGATCCATGAGGTTTCCTGCAATAATTCGGTCAGTGAAACAAAGTACATTTTGGATTTTTTCTTTCCATTAGAAACCACCTCTTCCATAATGTTTAAACAGCATTATGACCCAACCTGTAATAAATAAAAGGCTTTCAAATACAGCTCCACAGGAATCCATAAACTACAGAATGGTTTGTGATGTATTTACTTCAGTTTGCTTCAAAGCAGGACTAGCCTTTCTTAAAAAAGGAAAAAAAAACCCACAACAAAGAATTGACCTTGGTTTTGCTGAGTAAAATCATTGACAATATTTCATGGGGAAAAGATAGAGTGTTAAAACACAAAATCTTTTTATATTAAGACATGTCAAGTTACATCAGGAATAGTTCTGGACTATGCAACTGTATTTTGTCTCAGGCATTTGCTAAACTTAACAAGCTCAAATAGACAACAGTAGAGTTGTTAAGATTTATTTCTTATTTTCTTCAAAATGCCTGTGTTTGTTTCTGAGCAAGAGGATGATTTCCCCATCCTGAGAAACAGTGAGAGATACGGTATTTCTCAGTGTAAGCCGGGAGATGGAAATTAATGAAAGATACTTGTAAATCATTCATCAGCCTTGGCAGTGCCAGGCATTTTGCATTTCAATACCTCCATGGCTCTAAGAACAGCAGAAGGTGAGTTTATAGAAACCAGCCTCTTTCCTCATCAAATGTAGCACGGATTTACCTGGAGAAGGATTTTCACCCTTCTGTCTCGTGATTAGGGAAGAGCCGACCATTGTAGCAGTTCTCCTCTGAAATGTTCCTGGCATGCTGACAGACTTTTTCCCCAGCACTATTGCATCCTAATGAGGCTCCAGCCTGCTGTAAGAGCTGCTTCTCTCGCTTACCACAAGGTTTTGTGCACATGTATGTGGCTCTTCTGAGAATAAATTGTGAACACTGTGTTTGCCATGTACAAGCATTCCTTTTTTGAGGCACTGCATCTCCTCATTGAAGACATTCAGCTTCTTCCTAAGGCAGCAGGATACTGGTTGTCACATTATGTTTCAATCTTAGATGACAGCATATTTTTCAAGTGTCCCTGCATGTACCTCAAAATTTCCTCCTCTCTCTTTACAAAAAGTTGCTCCCAAACAAGCAAGAAATTGTGAACTAGGGGTAATAATTCCTTTGTGATAATTCCTTTCTAAAGGGCTTTGCTTTCTCTGATTGTCTTTTCTTTTCCTTCCTCTAACTCAGGCTGCTTGCCCATATCAACATTTAGAAAGTGCAAATTCAATTAAAAAAAAAAAAAAAAGGCACATCTGTTTTGGTAGAACTACAACAAAAATGTGAAAAAGCAGAAATACTTCTCGTTCAGCTACAAGAGCTGTGGCAGAAGTCTGAGGGCTCACTTATCTGAGTTACAGCATATTCCATGAACCTGATTGTGCCCTAATGATAGCACTGTCCTTTAGCAAAGCCCTGGGGCCACGCAAAGTGTTCAGTGCCGTGGACAGCAGCTCATGTTTTGCTCACTGCCTAAGGCCTAAATAGGCCTTTCATATACAGGCCAGATGTTCACTCTTTCTTAGGCCAGCTTAAGGCTAGAACAAACCTTTTCAACCAGGGTTTATCAGAGTTTCTAAATTACATGCTGGGAAGAAATTTAATTGGTTTAATTAAGAAAGTTTATTTCATGGTAATTCAGTTTTGTTATGCTGCAAGACTTAATGTGTCCTCTGATAGGAGTGATTTGTTATAAATATTCATACCAATCCTCTTCTCATCCAAGCCAAAAAAAAATATATATATTCAAATAGAAAGTTGCACATTAAAAAAAAAACAGTATTTTCTATACTTTGGAACATGACTGACCAAACCTCCTCACAGTAGCATCCAAGCTATTTAAGTCAGGGTAATTGTCATGTCTCTATATAAATGACACACTGCTCAACAGAAATGTCAAAGGCAACAAGGTCACATCCTGACTGCTTTTTTCCCGTGGAGTTTTAATCATTATTTTTGTTGACCTATTGCTGTGTGTTGCTGACGTTTGGGGGCTTGTTTTGGATTTGCTTGGGTTTTTTCCCAAAAACCATAAAAAGCCCAAAACATTTTATATAATATTATTCAAGACAAATATCACAAAGCTATTATTTATTGTGTTTTGAAGTGAGCCCTGCCTGACTGAGATGCCTGACAATGCAGCCAGGGTAGAGGCAGTGTAAACTAGAGGCCCTGCTACCTGGGAAGGTCATGACTTAATCCTTCACACTGAACAGACACCATGACTTAGCTAAAAATCCAAGTTCACAGACATCAGTCACTACCATAATGGGCCTGCAGGTCAGGCAAGACAACAGTAGGAAAACTAATGTGGATGCAGTTGGGTTCTTCTGAGGCTCAGGCATCCTTCACACTGCTCTCTCTTTGCCCCTCACCACCAATCATTACCACTGTGAGGAGGCTGCAAGGAACATTCCTTGGATGCAGAGAAGATCCACACAGATCAATAATGGGTTCATTCTTTCAGCAGCAAATTTAGTGCAGGCAAATGGTGCCTGGGGACAGTACTGGTGTCCCCTGCCCTGGCACCACAACCCCTGCTGGTCCCAGCACTGAGTCCCCAAACCCACCAAACTGCAATCAGGCAATAGTTTGCCCCTGTAAATCAAAACTAGAGAGAAGACTGCAAGAATATCACAGGAGAAATCCCTGAGCTGCTGTTATCACCTTTGTAAGATTTTCTATTGCACCAATCCATCAATGCCACGCGCAGGATCCTGGCTCTGCTTTAGCTGCTGTTCAAACACAGGTAGAAGCATCATTTCCCAAATGAACAGCTAATCTAAAAGAACACAAGAAGAGCAGGAGAAAGAGACATGCCAGAAGTGTTATACACTGAAGAGACAGAGGAAATATTTTTGATTAGAGCAACCCAAGGTGCTCCGTTTTTAATATGCTGAACTCCATTTACTAGGTTTTTCCATTTAAAAAACCCCAACCAAACAACTAAGTAGTAATCAAGGCTTTCCAAAAACTTTATTTGCCAGTCACAGCATGACTCTGAAAGTCATTTATTTTGTGGATCTCAGTTTGGCCCTGAGATAGAAGACATTTTAACACATATTATGCAGATTTGCATGATTTCCTCAAGGCTTCTAAAAACTGCCCTTCTCAGACATGAAAAAACACACAGGTACATTTTCAAATATTTCTTTTCAAATACTTTTACACTTCTGGCAAGTTAAGCAATGAAAAAATACTTGGGTTATTTACTAGGATTCACAGTGGAACCTGAAGTCAGGAGTTACACTGAACAGACAGAAAGAGAATGTGTTTTTTTGTGCTCCAAGTCTGTCTTGCCTTGTATGATTTGCAGCAGACCAAGAATAGCTCTTGATTCTCTGTCTGAGCTGGGGGCTGATGTAGTATCTGACAGCACAAAGAGACCCTTGAACACATTTTAATAGATTTTAATGTGATTTCTCATGTAAAAAAAAAAAAAAAAAAAAAAAAAAAAGGAATAAAAAGAAAAGAATTATCTGTAGGAATTTCAGCACAGTATCTACAAAAGGGCTATTTTTAACATCCATCATTTAAAACCTCTTTATAGGAAAGGTCCTGAGCTACCCTCACTTATATGTACAGCCAAGAGAGACTCAGAATGAAGAGCAAGAACAATTGTATTTTAAAGGATGTGTGAGTTCCTTTCTTCTCTGTTAATACTACACTGTGCAGGACACTTTACCACCCAGTACCTATAAAAGCTGCAGTGCTTTCAGATATTCAGCCCAAAAAATAAAATAAAATAAAACCAACCTGCAAATAACCCCCTACTCTTCAGCAAACAGATCAACTTTTTCTCAGCTGGTTAAATTAGGGAAGTGATGAGCCTTCCCTAGGTTACTAAAACACATAAATCAGATATCTTGACAACACCTCTCTGCCAAATCATAACATGAAAAACAAATCTATTTACAAAAAATCCGATTGATACAAATGGTATTTTCTTTCCAGTTCCCATGACTATATGAGTATTTGAGGCAACAAGAAGGTAGAATTAATCTTCTTTAATACTGCAAGGAACACATTTCAAAATAAACAGTATTATCAATCTATTCCTTTTTTATCAAAACAAAAAGGATAAAGAAACAGCATTGCTGAGTATTATAGTGAGGGACTGGCAGAACCAGGCATATGTAGCTGACACTACCCCAGGGAAAGAAACAATCTGCCTTTTTAGCTGCCCTACCTGCACTTGGGGGTTAGATAAGTGCAGGTTAGAAAAGTGAAGGTTAGGAAAGTGTAGTTTCCTTCCACAGTCTAAATGTGCCAGCCTGTCACAGCACCACAGACAATAGATGGCTGGTGACTGCTTGCTCTCTGCCTGATTTTCTGCAGCTCCTGGTAACAGCTCTTTCTCTCAAGTTTACCAGATCAGCATTGCCATAATGGCTCATGACAATGCAGCAATGCAGGGCTACCTGCACAGATGCACATTTATTCCTTCTGTTGACAGAAACTCAATTCATTTTTCAGAATCCACAAGATAGCTCCCTACAAAATGTGCTGTGGAGAACTCTCAATTACAGTGAATTGAGTAGTTTTGAGAACAAACCATTGGGAGAAAACATTATGTGACAAAAGCACCTCAAATTCAAATGTGCTCTTTCCAGAGAAAGAAAAAAAAATCTTAAAATAAAAATCATGACCCAGAGAACATCACTTACACGTGTGCACCAAAAAAATATGTTGCCCTTCTGAGTTTCCAGAATCAATTTCTGTATTGGATGTAATTGTTTAATCCTTTGTTTACCTTTGTAAAACTCCTTAGAAAAGGAAGTGTATGGAGCAACCTGGTTGCAAGCAATGCCATATTCTTGGATGAGATGAGGGATCCACTGAAAGGGTTGTAATAAATGAAGTGTGGGGAGGGGAGAAGGAAGAAAATTGGAATACAAAGCTATGAGACCATTATATGAATTTAAAAGAATGGCATAATGGACAGAGGCAGAGATACCAGGTGTGACAAGAAAAATAAAAGCTTTAAACTTCAGTATCACATGCAGAGAGGAAAAGCCCATCAGGAGCAAAGTATTCCAGATGATGAAGGAGATCATTTCTGCTATGAATTTTTTAATGCATCAGAGAGAAATGAGCTATGTGCCAAAACAGCGAGAAAGAAAAACTCACAGAAGTCTGACCAAAGACACCAGTACTTGTTACCAAGATGAACAGTTGGGCTGCAAAAATCTTAGCTTTTATTTTAGACAGACCTATCTGTTCTTCAGTAATATCCACTTGGACATCTGCAACAAAATTTACTTAATTCACCTCTCTGACCACAGGTAAAGTCACTGTATTAAAAACTTGCTGTTAATATTTTCTCTTCCTCTCAAATGCATACCTTTCTTATCAATCACAGCAAGTGCGCTATACTTTAGCTTTAATTCACCTGCAGATTTATCTGGGAACAAAAAGATTATTTAAAAGAAGTAATTTTTAACGTTTCTCTACACTTTTACAATTGCTTTCAATGGTATTTGGTATAATATATAGTTTTGGCTATACATTGTGCCACTGAGTGCAGACACACCATTCAACCACAAATTATCTCTGCTTCTCATTGCTAATATTCATTCACTGCATGAATCCCATGCAGGAACTACACCTTAAAGCAACCTCAGCCCTCTGTGAAATTAGAAACTGAAGACTGTTTCATTAGCCACCTTTTATTTGATGTCGACATTGCACAGGCTTTAGACTGAAGTTCATAACCTGTTCATAAGCAGTATTTTTTCAGTTCACTTGCTACCATGGAAAAGAACCAAACCAATTAAGAATGCTAAAATTGCCATTTCGTTTTCACTAAGGAAAGAGAGAGATTCTGCTAAACTGACAATAAAGAAAAAATATCTCACTATGGGAATTATCCAATTTGACTAGATAGGTCATTTCATTAACTAAAAAGTTACAACATCTCTAATCAGTCTTTCTCACCTATAAATTACCATTTTTATCTCTTCAAATCTTTAATTCACTGTTGCTTTTCTTCCCTTTTGCTAACAACTACTGCCTTTGAAACACTACCATCCACCACATCAAAGGCATTTCAAATAGAGGGGGGTTCACTTTGGATTGTACAGCACACAGATTATTTTCCCCATTTTTCCCCCCACTGGTATATTTTAATATAAATTTGCTTAAACTACATTACAATGTGTCATTTATAACATACATTAATTGTCATGGGAAGTAGGTCAAGTAAAACCTGTCCAGTGAACTCCCCTCCAAAGCACAAAGAGCAACAAGAAGAGGAATCTTTCATGAGCAAGGTGAATTCAGCCTCAAAGCAGCTTTCTACATTAAATGGTGCAAAGAGGTGGAGGGGGAAATCCACAACCACAAGGAAAGCACAATGCCCACGTTGGATGGATGCATATTTTGGTGAACTAGTATGCATCCATAGCTAAATACATATGTACACACAGAAATATGTGGATAAAAGACCAAATGGCAAGTTAAAGCTGTTTTCAGAAATTCCAAACTTCTGGGGCTGATAACTCAGGCAGACAGTCATCCTAGCACTGGACCCCAGTATCAAATACCAGACACAGGTCACTGCTGTCATCTCTCCAGATGTGTTTCTATCTTGCTAATTGTGTAAAAGGAAATTCAGATTGGTTAAGGCAAAGCTGAGAGCAGGGACTTTTCATTTGAGGGTCCTGACTATGAAATTCCATGTGTTCAGCAAAGCCCCTTCTTTGACCATCTTCAAAGTTCAGACTGAGACTTTTCTACTCCAATGTTCCATATCTGATTGTTTTTCCTGTCTTCTCTTTGCTACTGCTCTTTTTGGCTATGTGTCCCTCACTCTCCTCACTAAGAAAGGCTCCTCTTACTGAAGCATTGAATCTTCCTCTTTTCTGAGGTTTTATTTTAGATCTGTACACTGTCCTAGATACAGTCAGCGCTCTAGACAATGGCAGAATAGATAAGGAACTTCAAACTTTCACCAAGAAAGTATTTCACAGAAGCTTCCAGCAGAACAGAGATGTGGCGAGTTACCCCAGTTATCCTTAAAGAACATTTGGAAAATAATATAGGAACAAGCCAGAGTCACACAATTACAGCATTGGTGAGTCCAGTCTCACACCATCACCAGAAACATTAAACATCACTCTCAAATTACTGTCAGGGGTTCATTTCTGTTTATGCTCACTGTAGAAATCAATAAGTCCACTGGTGCTCTGCCCTCTGACTGAACAAATTCCTCTGGTAAAACTTCCCCAGTGCCCTCAGCATCCTCTCCAGTGTACAGGCATCACCATCAAGCAAGGAAAAAAAAGGCAAATTTCTCTACAAAGGTGAGAAAAACCTTCTTTTTCACATAGAAACTACTTTGGCAAAAGACACTACAATTTGCATCATCATTGCAACACATTGGTTGCTGCATATGAGTGAATATATTTTTAATTTTTCAAAGTCCTGTGTCACTTGATCAATGCAGTGCCTTAAATAAGCCTATGTACCAACGATCTACATTCAAATCAAATGAGATTTGGCCATGCAAATTTCCCTGGATTAATGAACTTTTACACATGATTTTTCTTTCATGCAATGAAATCACTACCTGTACCAGAACTCATGAAATAAATACCCATAAATAGCAACACAAACAAGTACTCATAAATAGCAGCCTCACTGTGTGGGTTCTAGCATGCTGTTGAAGTGACCTGAATATTCCAGTTCAATTCCCAGGTCCTATTCTCCTGCTTCTTCCAGAAGTGTCAGAATGCTGATGAGTTTAATCACTAATACAATAGATCATACACAGGGCACAGTCCATCATGTGGGAATGGGTTTAAAGAAAAATTATTTCACCTATCAGGGGTCATTTCCTAAGGCTAGAAAGCTGCTCAAGCACTCTCTGGCAGATCAAAAGTCTATTTACCCTTCAGCAAGGAATCATTTTTCTCTGTTCTCTAATCTCTTGAATATTATATGATATAACTGATACTACACAACAGTTTTTGCGGCTTGTAGCTCTTACCATTGCCCAGGTTTCCTTGTAGATATAAGGAAACTCAGGAAATCTGTATTTTTTCCTGCTTTAGTCTCATTATTATTTAAATGGAAGATTGTATGTAAATGATATTAAATCAAATGTTTTTGTACTGTTGTCTCCTATATAGACATACCTTAACATCCTTTCTAAGCAGCACTAATGTGCTGTCTTCAAGCTACCACACCTTGTTAGCAATGCACTTTTTAATCTGTCACATTTTCCATTTGCTTCATTCTGCCAACAGAAGGGTTTTTTCCTCTTGCTTGAAGTACTTTCTACCAATATCCAAACAATAATTAAAATAAAAGCCTAACAATTAGCAACACCAACTGGTATTTCTTTCAGATTTTTTTCCATGTAATTCAAACCTGTCAAGACACTGAGTAACCATTATTAACTGCAGTTTGTTACAGTCAGAAAAAAAAAAATGACTGCTAGAGAACTAAAGTGCTCTGCCACATGCCAAACAGGCTGCCAAAGGCATAATGAGGAATAAAACACTGAATTCCAGTCTCCAAGTTCAGTGATTAATCCATGGTGAGATTGGGAATGGTCATTTGCCAACACAAACTCTTAAAAAATCTACATGTATCAATTATTTGAGGAAGCATTAAGGGATTGGGGCTCTTTTCTGGCCCTTGGGGCTAATTTAATGTGATCATAAACAAATAACCACTATATGCCATGGTTTCACTGTCTGCCTACCATGGATATTTACATCTACAGGAAGATTCAGTTTTCTCTTGGATTTTTGTATAGACCATCATGTCAATATTAAGTTTCTTTGAGCTACAGTGTGAAACTGTTTAATTCACGTGGGTTCTAGCAGGATGTGAGATACTCAGCTGAATTATCTTTCAAATATCATTCAGTATTACAAACAGCAGCACCAGGCTGCTGGAAATTATTACATTTAAACAATGTCAATGAAAAATAAGGAGCCAGAGTTTGTCTTCTTGCTTGGATGCAGAACATGAATCAGTGCAATGATACCTGACATTACAGGTCAAATTGAAAACAAATTTGCTGATGGAGTCATAATTTGCAGAAGATTCAGAACAAATTTTAAAACTTCAATTGTGCAAATATTTTAAATCACTCAGCAGAAGAAGGAAATTTTTAAGCCATTAATAAATATCAGCTAACATCCTTGAATCAGGCAGAAATGTATTTTTTCTGCTTCTGTACTTCAACAGAACTTTCCAAAGATACCTGCTCCTCTGAATAAATGAATTTTATTTCATGGTGACAGCAGCTATCAAACAAATCCTTGCATCATTCTCCCCCTTGCTTCCCAATGCAGCAGTGAGAGAGAGATTAAATCAAAGAGGATGCTACCAGGTAAAACCTCTTCACCCAGGGAATAGGCAAAACAATTTTTTCTGCTGTTACCAACTTGCTCTAAAGAACCTATAACACACCCAGTAATTCACTTAAATGTCTTATTTTTCCCTTACTTTTAAGTGGAACAGTTTGTTCCAAGTATGAAAGGACTTGGCCATTCCCCTTGTCCTGTTCCCAGTTCTGTCCCTGCCTGGTGACTTTGTCCTTAATTTTCAGCCATTTTTGCCCTCATTCACAGATCTCTGTTACCAATGTACAGCAAGCCCATACAGATTACACAAAATTTTCAGACACAATATAAATTATCATTCCTGTCTTGATACTTTCCATATAATTTTTTTAAAGTATGAAAAGAAATGCAGTGTATTACTTAGAAAACAGATTTTAGTGTTCTTTCCATCAACTAACCAGATAAAAATATGATAGGGTAAGTCTAAGTTTGGGGATTTTAGTCCTGCTCTGGAAGCAATTAAATCACAAATTTTCAGACTACAATGGGGTCTTTCATAGACTTGTGTAAGATTTTGGTGGGTTTTTTTAAATAACATCTTCTCTGTGATATTAGAAAGCTCAACGTCTCACTGTTACTTAGCTTCTGTTTGCTTCCTTTCTTTACAATATTTCATATGTAGTATTCAGAGATAACTTCTTTAATTTCCTGCTGTAGTCAAATTCTGCTTGGTACATTCATAAAAAGCAGTGTCACTTTTGGGGAAAATTTAAAAACCACACACACACAAAGTACACAGACTTCTCCCACTGGGGTTTTGTCTTGCCAAGATCTTGGTATCTTTGCTTAGAACCCCGGACTGCCCTCATGTCATCAGTCCTAGCACCAGAAGCAGTTTTCTATAAACAGGTTTGGAATGTCTTAGCTTTATAGACACCTATTCCCTTGGTATAACAGTACTACAGTCAAGAAGAAATTTTTATGTCAAGTATTTCAGTTCTGCATTGTTATATTTTTTGACTCATTATACTGTTTATGAAAATTTAGTTTGCTCTGTGATTTAGCACCCAGACCAATGACCTTTATACTTCTTATTTGTTGAAGAGCACCATGATTCTGCATTATACAGTATATTCCTTCTGTCAAGCTCTCTTGAATTTTCTGAATTTTCTTAACCACCATGGATAGAATAAAAACTAAGCTCGGATATCCATCCTATGGAAAAATCCATCATAGTTTGCTTTTCAGTTGAACTGTAGACAGATTGTCCACCAGTCAAGGCACAAAAGTTTATTATCCAGGGTGTACTTGTATCCATTTCCAAAAAGCAGCTTGCATGTATGTCCAAGTGCAATAAATTTCTTGTGCTCCAATGTATTTATGGAAGTGGGTAATCAGCACTCGCTTTTGAACGAGCCCTTTTTAATTTGATGCCTTCCCCAATTTCATTTCATTCCAGCCTGTGCCAAAGAGGGAGCTGCCCTAAACAGCCTCATTTTGTCAGGCTGCAGCTGCCAGGGACTCGGGGGTTTAAAATTTGCTGATGGGGAGGCAGAGGGGGGATAGTACACACAGAACATGGGGGGTTTACTCTGTATTTCAAAATGCCACAGGGTAAATATTAAAATTAAAGTATTTTTTTATGCTGGGAGATATGCCTATACTAGCTACAGGTGCTCTTTCTCCCATCACTCCTGTACTCTCAATACCCTAAGAATCATAAAATAAGGCTTTGCCTTTCTCACATGGGCAGAGCTGAGGTTGCTGGAAGCAGCTGGAGATGGACAGGACCTGCTGCCAGTTACCAGCTGGAAACCCTCTGCCTCCAGGGTTCATCTCTTCACCAATCTGGAGCTGCACTCCACAGGTGGAGAACTCCTGGGGCACAGCAAAATGCCACAATAACCAGGGAGAATGCAGGAAACACCTCTGTTTCATGGGCTCTCCCTGTGGGCTTCAAAAAGGGATGTACACACAAAAGCAAAAGCCTCGGGACCGCTGAGGGGCAAGGAATAAAAGAGTTGCAGCTTCTTCCAGAAATCACAAACTCTGATACAGAAATGCCCAGAAACAAAATGTTCTTTCCTCCACCCACATCCCCATGTTCTGCAGGAATCCATTTCACTAACCTGTGCTGCTGACTAGGGGTTTCATCCTTAGCTCCAGCTCTCAGATTCCCTCTGAACAATGGGAATATTGCCACAGAGTCCAGTGAGTGCTGGCTCGGGGAATGACTTTCTGAGAGAGATGGCTGGGCCTGTAAAAGGAAATGTGCATCAAATGCAGATTGCTATGAAGTTATGGGATCAGGAGCAATTGACCAAAGCGAGAAATCCATATTAAATGGAAAAATTATGCAGCATGCAGCCAAAGGAAAGGACTTAGGGACAATTCCTAAAAGCTGTAATCCTAGCTTGGGGATGCAATTAAATAAGAAAAAAAAAATGAAAAGAAAAGTGTGTTGGGAGACAGGAGACAGAAATGCATTGAGAGAGCAGAATACAAATCACCTAAGGATGCTGCTGCTTTCCAGGCTGGCAGCTGGACCCTCAGGTGGACAGACCCCATTTGTCTGTGGCTGAGAGAGGAGCTTCTCACAGCAGCACCCTGTTAGGACAGCACAAAGGGAGGGACACTGCAGGCACATGCCATGTCCTCAGATATCCCCAGCACAAGCACAGCACACACATCTCCTCACGCAGCTTTGCTTTCTCATCCCAATTCTGCCAGCATCTAAAGCAATTGTGATTCCACCCAGAACAGAGAAAATAGGGCTAGGACCTCTCTGACACTTTCTATACCTGACTAAGATAAAAATAAAAGAAACAACTCTGTTGAGCTAAGTGGCTTTTCCATTCTAACAATCTTCATGCCCTTGAAATTTAGTTTGAAATGGAGCGGCCTCCTATTTCCACATCAAAAATCAATACAATCAACAGGTTAAAACATTCTCAGTTACAATGAAACTGCATCTGAGGAAACCGTGCATGGTACTTTAAGAAACAGCTGAAAGCTTAAAGACCATAAGAAAATAGAAAATCTCTTTGTTTGCCCAAGGCAATGACATGGAACTATAGATGAGCCCCAGAGAGAAACCTGAGGAGATGGGGTGTCCATTCCCAGCAATGTCTCTTTGTGACCTTGGGCAAGTCGCTTTGCTGTCCCCAGCCAGAACAAAGCAAAAATGCTTTTTTACCTAAGGTGGCTCAAGATCTCTATGAAGAAATTGTATTTCTCTTAATAATCCTCTAAATACCAGATGTATATGCTCAATATAACAATACACGGCCATTTAACACAAGTCTGTAGCAGAAGAAAAGATCTCAGACTCTGTGTGACTTGCACTAATTCACCCAGATGACCTTCCAGAAAATATTGTGGACCTGCAGTAAAAGTCTAATTTTTATTCACATGAAACAAAAAGGAAGCAGCTTAGCATGCATGCAATCAGATAAATCAGAATGTACCTTTCCACAATGAAATTAAGAATGAAATTAAATTCACTAATCTCATGCTAAAATATTGACAACAGCCTGATTTAAATGTCTTTCTTAATGACCAGACTCCCAAAGCATCCAGCTCCCTTAGAGGTCCAGGCGAACACACTGCATCTCTTAACTGAGCATCCTGACCACAGGATGTAGGGGCACAGTAGTTCCCTGTCTTTGCTTTGAGATAAGAAGCAATAGAAAATCATATTTTGGGATTGTTTGGGATTTTTTTCATTTCACCCCTCTGTTTATGGAATGTCTGCACAAGGATGAGGGTGAGACTTTTCAAAGAGCCTGACAAGGTACAGATCATAAACTCCAGGAATCCCATACACATTTCTAAGAGGGTGAGTGTGTGCATGTGTGTAAATAAAATGGCCTAGTTTAAAATGACTTTAATAACCAGAATCTGCCAGGCTGAAGCACACGGCTGTGAGCTCCCCCTGCTGTCTCTGGAGCTCAAACGAATGAATCGTCCTCAGATGCTTCTGCAAACACTTTTGATATTGGCTCAAGGTCAAAGCAGTGGACTGCTGCAAGGACATGAATTTTAGCCTCGCTAGCATCACAGAACAAAAACTGGCAATAAGGACATTATGTGTTTTATTTTGATACCACTGGAGGACTTTTACAGTGGCTACCAATTCAGATTTCAGTGATACTGCTCAATTTGCAGACTAGTAGATTAAAACCATTTTATGCAATCTTTATGCCTCTAAAAAGCATGCACCCAGTAACAGATGAAAAATCAAATTGGTAGGAGAACATGTGCTATCTTTTACCTTAGACATGAGCACTTGAAACAATATATGCCCAGCTACAGTCAAACACTAATAACCTCTTTGATCAGTTGTAAATCTGTATTCCTGGACCACCTAAGCTAAAAAAGAAATTAAAAAAACATTACTTACATCCCTCACATTTTAAAGGATACAGCAGGCTTCCACAAATGTGAAAGGCATGTCATGGAGTGGCCCAATAATACAAGATTACACATTTAAAATAGACCAAATTTAATATTTTATTATTACTACCAAAACCATGACTTCCAGCTTTTTTTCACGCCACTCTCACCAAGAACTTGGGGGACATTGTCCATTCTCATCTGTTGGCTATATTTTATACAGTTTGTGATTTTTTTGGCAAAGGTTTTTATATCACACAGAAGTTTGGATGTGAACAAGTCAGTTCATTTATTGCTGCATTTCCAGGCCCATTTCAAAAGGAATTGCTGACATCTACTGGTTCAAATTATAAAATCCTCAAATTACAGTCTTTCCTTACAAATAAAATCTAATGGCTCTGACTTCTTTCTCAGTTGATGGCAGAAAAGGCAATTCTGTTGAAATAAGCAGAAATAAACCCATTCTCTCCCATTTAGCAGTTCATCTCCTCTCTATGCTTTCTGGCAGACATGAGTGTCTAGAATTATATCTGCTAGGCACCAACAATTTTTTGAGCTTGAAAACCACAGGGAGGATTTGGCTGCTGTGTGAGGCTGCTCCACCCAGTAAAACACAAACCCCTCACATTTTGTGCTGAAAATCCACAAGCAATTCTGCAGATCTGATGCAACACAGGATTAGTATCCTCATCCCCCTCATTCTCAGAAGAGACCCAGCTCCCACCCAGGGCTGTATTTCTGGACCTTGGGGCTGCTGCTCAGACACTCCAGTGCCACACTGGGCACTCCAGCTGTCCCTGCAATGCCTGGGGTGACAAAGATTTGGGAAAGGGGTGGAGAGGAGGAGAGGAGAGGGGCTGAAGTGCTCCAGTAAGTCATTTGGTATTTCACACTGGGAGGTTTTAAACAGACCTGTTCCCCTCATCCTTCCTTGGGATCATGCACTCAGCACCCACTCTCAAACTCAACACTGAGCCAGGTCAGCTGCTGCAGGTGCCGTGTCTCAGTACACACAAAACCCATCTTGTCCCACCTCTGTGTTTATTCATTGCAAGCAAGTCTGCAGATGCCAGCTTGGGAAACTGGAGACACTCATAAGGCCAGAAAGCAGCTCTGACTACTTTGAAAATGCTTCTTAGATGGAAAACTGTGGCAATTAGAGAGGCAGACAGGTACCTGAGGGCACCTGGAGACACAGGTCAAGAGCAGCCCATTTAGCAGGCAGTAAAACTAGGACAACTTCCTATGCCAAATCCTAAGGTTTTATCTCAAAACAAGCTTTCTCTTTTTATACTCCTAAGGGCAGCAAACCCAATTTTTTCTTCTGCAGACATCCAGAATTGTACTGCTGTCAACTGCATCACCACTGGCAAATCAGTACCTTTCCTCTCATTGCCAGTACCTGGCCAAAGCATCAGACAAGCACAAGGGCAATTAAAACATCACCCTGCTCCAGGAAACACATTGAAAGCCCACAGGCTTCAGTGATAACATTTAAGTAGGCTAACATCAAAATGCAGACCTGGCTAACAATGAGTATCAGGTAGCAAAGATGGACTTCTCTTTCCATGGGTCCTTTTTCCTCATCACAAATTAAAACAGAGATCTGCTCTGCATAATGCAGCTATTGTTTCACATTTTAAAAATCCTTAATTTCAAAAATGCATTTTGAGACACAGGAAAATAGTTTTCACTGCTGTAGTTTTCAACACTTTGAAGAAACTCTTGAGATAGGGCATTAATGTAGGAAAACAGGAAAGCACCTGACAGCAGCAGGAATGCAGCAGGGTGTGGGATGACTGGAAAACACAAACAGAATAACCAAAATCCCACACAGAGCAAGATGTGAAAATAGATGCTGGAGAGGAGGAAGAAAGCTCTGGCATGTCAGATGCTGATCACAGAGATGCAGGGCAGTGGCTTCCCAAGTCAGCTCTCAGCACCTTACCAACAGCAGGAATGTGAAGGGCTATGGTTATCAGGCCTAATTCACTTTTTCAGAAGAAAGCCTTCAAGAAAGCTCTATCCTATACCTGTAGGATAGAAGCAGTCACTGTGCAAAGTTACTACAAATGAGAGAAACTAGCACAAGAATCCATCCATTTTATCTTACATCCACAGGCAGATAAAATGAAGAAATGGTAGGGTCAGCACTGGCCCTCCAGAGAACCAGGCTCTATTCAAGATGGGAATGTAAAAGTGCCTGAACATTTTCTTGCAGAATTGAATTAGGAAGTTGGCCAGGTAAAGAGGACTGAAAATTGATGGAAAATGAGAGTGTGATTTTGGGTCAAGGAGAACTGAAGTTAAAAACAGTAAGAGATAGGCAGATAGACAATGAATGCACTTTAATGACCACACAGAGACCATTTCAAACAGTGCTTTATAACCTTCCTGCTACTCATCAGGTCTCAGCCAGCCCGTGGAGGATGCGCTTGACATGCTGCAGTGAATAGAAAAGTTCAAACATTAATTCATCCACACCGAGGTGTGCCCTGCCCTAAGGGCATGCAGCTTCAATTGGATGGATCTAGAACATGAGAGGAGATACAGAAAAACAAGAAAGCAAACAAATATTGAGAGGTATTATCAAGGCAAGCCATACACCTTTTGAATGTTTGGGGTTTTTTTTAATTTCTGTGTTAAGCAAAATAAAGAATGGGATAACACTGAGCAAATAGAAGCACAAAGAAATGCCTGAGATGCCTGACCACATTACAAATCCAGGTGCTTTTGATCAAAAAAGCAAGTTAGCCACAGAGGAGGGAAAGGTATGGGAGTAGTCATTTTTGATGGTAAAACTACATTTTATTTCATGATAGTGTTTCAATAGCATTGTGGCTTTTTGTTTACCTGTGGATTCAGGCAGTGCAGAGACACACAGCCATGCTAATTGAGATGTTCAGTCACTCATGACTAGTCTGATTAGACAAAAAAAATCCAAGATGAAGTAGACACAGACTTTTCCAAAGTCAAGATCAATTTAGAATTTATGAGTAAAAACAATAAACAGATAAAAGACCAGCTGTAAAAAGTAAAATCCAAACTTGCATTGTCCAAGAGTTTGATTCAAGCTCATCCAAATTTCAGGGTATTTGCTGTGTGTTTCTGTGATGCCAGTAAGAGAATATGGCTTAAGATCAGCCTTTAATTAGATAGATTGTCCTCTGTCCACAGGCCCATTAAGCACAGATGCTCCTGCCAAAGACAAAAGCAGAACTGCTAGATATTTTGGAAAGGGATGAAGAGGGAGGTCTTAAGAAATAAATGATATTTTGGAAAACAGTATTTGGATTTAGTTAAAATAGAAGATATCTCCTTAGTCGCAATGTACAAAACCTTGAGAGGCTGTGATGCCTGCATGGCCAGGTAATGTCAGGTAGGTGCTGTTATTAATTGGTTATTCCAGACTTTTACTCAGTTGGTTTTGCAGACAAATGTTCTTCTGCCATTTGGCTGCATCCACAGCAAGGATAGAAGATTGTCATCACTTCTTCATGCTAACAAGGCAGTAATAAAAGAGAGCGGGCAGTCAGGAATGAAACTGTAGAAAATTTAAAAGGTGGAGCCATAGCATTGGTGCCAAATATTTCCAGTAAAGGGATATAATTATTTTCAGGTACTTACACTGTGACAGGAAAGAAATAGCTGAGAGCTTTTGGTTTTGGCTCTTTACCCCTAAAGCTGCAGAGGCAAGATGTACCAAATACACAGAGCAATGATCCAGTCTGGGAGCTTCTGCTTCTGGCATCCATAGCTGAAGTGACTTCAGAGACCAGGAGATTATAAAGCTGCTGAGCTTTTCACTTTGAATCACCTCATACTCAACACATCCTTTAAGGCCAAGCATATGGCTAGGAAAGTCTGAGCAACTCAAAGTTTTCTCTCTTAATCCTTTGGCTGACTGGTGACAAGTGTCTCAGGATTAATGGAACAGGACATTGAGGGAGAATCCGCTGAATACAAATCACCTGAGAAAGGCTCCACAACGTTTCTCCCCACTTTCAAACTAAGAGCTCAGCACCAGTGTTTTGGAATTTGCCTGACACTTCCCTGATTCACTAAGATGTTCAACTTCTACACGTATTTAACAAACTAGGTATCTGTTGGTGACATTTGTACAGGAGGCAAGTTAACTCAGTGCCAAGCAGACATTCACTATTCACCCCAAGAGGGGATATATTCTCACAGCAGGAGGAAGAGCAAGTTCTTGGAATTCTGCATTCATACATTAAAGGAAAACAAAAATCAGAGAAAATACTGAACAGCAAAAAAGAAATTACAAAGAGAAAGAAAATCTCCTACAAGAAAACAACCCTTAATTAGATACTATATGTTATTTTCTTTAGGGCATGTAGCATGCAGATGAGGAAGTACCTTTCCAGTATTAAGGACCTTTCCTACTAGTTTCCAACAAGGTTGGCATTCATTTAGCTCAGCAAGGAAGTTACTACACTTTGGGAAGAGAGAAGCAAACAGCCAAGAGAGTGCAAATCACTGCAGCACACCCAGCAAACCTCACTCAGTGGCTTCAGGCTTAGAAATGGAATCATTCAGGTCTCAGCCCAGTGCAGCTCACATTCCCTGGAAATTCTCTACTAGGGACAAGGCTGAGTCTATCCTATTTTTAGCTTTGTCAGGCTTTCTGAAACACTGGGCATACCACTTGCTACACCTCAACTTGTCACCTGTAAAATGGGCACTTTGCCCTTGGCTCACCCCACCTCAAGGCCTGATTCACACATTCACTAACACTGTTAGAAATACCAGTACCCCATTCATTCAGAACACTGATCTGTCTTAAAATGTTCCATTTCCCATTTCTTTCCAGGCCATCTGCAAAAGCATGCATGGATATAAAATTTACTTCTAAATACTGTGAGAATGGTTGTGCTTAGAAATTCATCTGCAGTCCTCTACTTGCTCGCCTTCCGCTACAACTTCCTGGAATAAGTATAGACTATGCCTCAGGAAAACAAAGCCATTTGAAAAGAGAACAGCTGCCATGGTGCTGAGTCAATACAGGCAGACAAAATAAAATAAAATAAAGAAACTACACTGCATCTGTGGCAATGTGTTTCCCCCCTTCCATCACAATATCCCGATGCACCAGGCCCTGGCAGCAGTTTAGCAAACAGCCCAAGCGTGTGCTTCAGAGAAATGCATCCAAACCCTGAGCCCATTAAAACAGCACACTGGATCCTGCAATGGGGCATCCATCCAGCTGCTATTGCAGCATCTGCTTTAGAGATGTTTCCTCTGCCTCAGTCAGGCCCCTCTAAGCCATCTTCCTCTAAGGGATGAGCTGGGAAAAGGTGCAGTGGTTACTTATTGTTGTTAACAGCAGCAATAAAGATAAAAGGCTCCAAAAACTCCACCACCCATTGCCAGGCATTGGCAGAGAGGTGCTGTTCATCTTTTCTGGTGACAAGAGTAGGTTTAGAGTGAATATTTCATCTGTGCTTTCACACAGCTCCATTGTAGTTATTTCACAACCTGGTGAAGTTTTCTACACTTGGCAGTGGTGAGTGCAAACCAGCATTAACTCTTGGTCCTCGCAGGGACCACCAAGTCCTGGGGAGACACTAGAAATGCTTTCTCAGTGTTGGGATGTTATCTATGACATCCCTCATTTGCTCTGTCAGCTGCACTAGAACATACAGTGACATAGAGGATATAAAGTTACAGTAAATACAGCCTTGGAAGCATCCAGAAATATTGAATCAAACCAACAAAACAAGAAAAAATATTTGGCATCCTGGCCAGGGAATTCAGGGCTTGAATAATCCCTTCAAACTTTTACTTTAATTGAGGCTGAAGAGTGTTCTGCTTATTTAAAAGACACCTGCAAAAAAAAAAAAAAAAGGAAAAAAAAAAAGGGAAAAAAAAAAAAAGAAACAAAACTCACCCACCCCGACTTTTAAAAGTGGGAAAACCATGCCATGTGTTCAAAAGTTTAAAAATGGCAGCTTTGTGAATGTTCTGAACCATAAACTGGTTTTGTGAATATTATGAAAAGCAAAATGTACATTAGCAAATTGCAACATTCATACTCTGTGAAAGAGAATTTGTACAGCTGTAGACTGGTACATTTGATCTGCAAAACTTCATTAGAACAGTTTTTTACAGGAACAAGCCAAATTCTTTAAAAACCTTTCTTTGCTTTGGGATAGAGCCTTTTAGACACGAATAAGCTCATTTTTATTGTCCTCCCCTTATTCTGAAACACATTTTCATGGATGTAAAGGACTTTTCACTGGGGCATAAAGCAGAACTCCAGACATGGCTGAACTAGCACCTAACAGCACTTCCTTTTGTACAGAATTTCTTATAACTTTGTACACAATCCTTTATTCCCCACACCTCTGAAAAGGGGGCAGGGTGTTGTTTCTGCCTTTCCCCAGGAATTTGTTTGGAAGGCTGAGTCCTTTTTGAGATTTCCACTTTATTCCTCTGCTCAGCACCTCCTGGCAGAGGGAAGGGTGGATGGGACCCTCCTCTCTGCAATTTTGTTTCTGACTGCACAAGTGAGTTTTACACAAAAATCAAATTGAGTAAAAAAAAAAATAGGGAAACATATTTTATGGACACAGATTAGGAATCTTGACACTACCAATCAGCACTTTATGGGACAAGATATAATTAAGATGTCAAAAATAATAAATTAGCACCAAAATAGAGCATATTTAATAATAAACCTTTCCTGTTCATAAAGAACTTTTTCTATTGAACACAAAGCTTCTCTAATATAAAAGAAAAAACTACGTTAGACTTGAATTATCATTTATATCAGCTTCTTTGCACCTTTCCAGCAACATAAATGAATCTATAGTGAGTACAAATAACCTACATTTAGTCTTATCTGTTGATATTGCAGAATTGGTAAAAAGAGGCATTGTGGTAAGGATCATACCTGGTATGTTCACAATAGTTTTATCTAGGGAAGAACTTTATTAGCAGCATGAAACTGAATATTATGTATTATAATGAGAGGAAATCACAGCAAGACGTTCAGATGTGCCTTTGTATGCATGTAGATCAAGCACCTCTGAATTTTTATCATGGTATACTTTGTCAACTGCTGCCTGCCAGGAGGCATTCAGTGGTGAACACTGTGGGATCTGCATTCCCAGCTCTAACGCTAAAAACAGAAATCTTCATACCAATGAGTAAATGCTCAGGTTTCCTGAGCCTCTCTGACTGAAAACACTAAGGTTCTTAGGTAACTGCATCTTTTAAGTACTTTTTGCAGAGTTCTGTAACTAAATAGGAGGATTTTGGTCCCAAAGTTTTGCTTTCTTTTAGGAAATTACCAATTATTTACATAGTTATATCTAATAATGGGATTATATTAAAATATTTCCTGAAACTTTGTCATTGGCCAGCTGTAACTGAAGTGTTTCCTCACCTCTTACTGCTTTATCTAGTAGAGAAATATTTTCCTTGCATGCTAGATATCTCTATAGCAGGCTTGTTATAAATTATCAACATTTCTATGTTCTCCTTACACTGGAAGTATGCAAGCACAAGGAACTTTACTCACACAAGTAGGGCCAAAAAGTCAAACAAGAGTATTCATCAAATATCTATACTGTGCATCTAATGCTTGTAGGACTGAAAAGGTGATCTAAAGTACTGACTAAAATTAGCCAGCATTTCTTTGTGTTTGAAATACAATTAAGCAAGCAAATAATGGATGACAAATCTTTCGGCTATTTTATATATGGGTATTCAAGAATAAAAAATCAGATTTTTGTTGTATAGTCATTATTGATATTTTTAGAATTGTATGAAAATTCTGGCTAGGAACACATTTCCAAAAACTGAAGGAATAAAAAGCCTTAACTGGTAGTACCTGGAAATTTTAATTAAGCTTGACCTTGAAAGCTGAAAGAAAAACACTCTGCCAATAAACCATTTCATCTTCACAGGAGTAGATTTGATGTCTTACATTCCTACTCAGATGACCAAATCAGTCTTCTTTATGCACCCTTCCCAGAAATTGCAAACTATTCCACATCAGCCAAAAATCCTGGTTCCCCTTTATTTTAAGAGCAGGGTGGAAGAATTTTAGTCATTTTCTTTGCATTGGTTAAATGCTGTCTTGTAGCTATCAAAACTTGAAAGAAAAGAGTGTGACCTGAAAAGGTTGGCTAGAAGTAAAAGTACATTATTTAGCTACACTGTCACTGCCTAAACCATTCTAACAAAAATCTGAAACATTTAGACTCATCAATGCAGACAGAATGGAGCTCTTCCTACCAGCTCTGGGCTTATTCAAAGGTTAGGCTCAATTTAGTGTCAGTTCAAACTCATTTAAAACCCCATCCATGGATTGAGTTTTCTGTCTGTGCTGCTGGGGCAGCTGAAGGAGGAGGAAGATGAGATCAGAGCGTTTCAGCTATCTTGATTCACTTTTGAATTAATGTCTATAATGTCATGTGTACAAACTGGACCTACTCCTGCAATTTAATTTTTACTTTTTTTCTTTTTTTTCAGTGAGGCCAGGGCAGGTTTCTGTTTTCAGCTAGGAACCTGTATCAAAGTGAAGCTAAACTCTGATCATAGAACTCTTGAGTCACTCCAAAATCTCAATTTGGTGTTGTACACCCTCACAGACTAAGAAAAATGTTCCTCAGCCTTTTTTTTCTTTCTTTCCTTGTTGTTTTGCTCTCTCAAGAGCACAAATTCTTTCTAGCACATGCCTAGGCAAGGCAGAGGCAAAGCTTTAAGTCATTCTTTCTCCTTAAAACTAAAGCAGCGGAGCAAGAGGCGTCATTAGCATAAGTGGAAGAGTCAACAACTTAAAGTAGTTTTAAAACCTTATAAGTTCACCAAGAAATATTTCAGAGGGAAATGAAAACGGCACATAAAATACAGAAAGCCATAACAATGTCTGCCAAAATCTAGATGCAAATACATTTGGGATTGGTTCCGCTTTGTGTTTGTTTTAGTTCCGCTGTGGCGCTGAGCTCCGCCTGGAGCTGACTCGCGGCGCTCCTGAAAGGAAACAAAGTTTAACATCTCAACTGGGGAGCGCAATCCTCCCAGAAACTGCATCTCCACGGCTTTCGCTGCCTGACCAAGGAGAATTATCTGATTCAGAAAATGCTTGACACCTCTAACAGCTTCCCCGCAGGCCCAAGTGCCTTGCCTAGCCTGAATTAGCTGTAGCAGATAATTCTGCAGGAAATGTTTAGCAAGCTTATTAGGCCTTTGCATATTAACACAGAAGGGGGAAAAAAACCTTTTGCCACGGCTATTGAATCCTGCATGTAAAATATTTTTCAGTGAAAAGATGACAGCAAACTGCCTTATTGCTATTTGCTTCTGTCATCAGCCTCAGTTTAATTCAAAGTTTATTGAAGTAAATGGGAGTCAGAAACTTAATGAACTTATAAAATACAATTATTTTATACATTCCCATTAAAGGGTACTTCAGGACATGGTAGAGACTCACAGAATCACAGAATGTTAAGGGGCTGGAATGGAACTCAAAGGTAATTTAGTCTCAACCTCCCTCCATGGGCAGGGACACCTCCCAGTAGACCATGTTCCTCAAGGCTCCATTCCACCTGCATTTCAACACTGCCAGGAATATCCACAACCTACCTGGGCCTCACCACCCTCACAGTAAAAAATTTCTTCCTAATAGCTAAGCTAATTTTCCTCTCTTTGAGCTTGCACCCATTACTTCTTGTCCTATTGCTACATTTCCTGATAAAGAACCCCTCTCCAGCTTCCCTGCAGGCCCCTTCAGACACTGGAATATTTTCTCAAGAGATGGGATGGGCAAGCTGCATTGGTTCACTGTGACACCTGCCTCACTCTGAAGAGTTCTAACTGAAAAAAAATTGTACAAAAATTAGAAAGAAAAACACACAATATGAGAAGGAGGAAAATACCATCTGGTTCAAGGTCTAAAATAAAGCCTAACCAGACAAAGCACTCTCCTGCAATTTAGTTACAGCGATCTCAGCTGGGCTCAGCTGTGTGTGTCAGGTCCCATCAGAAATGCTCTTGGTCTCTGTCACTTCTTTTCAAGTTCACAGGAACCAGGGCCCTCCCCAGTGCCCAGCTCTGAGCTGTCAGCCCCAAACCCAGCATGCATTAAACCAGCCAAGGTTATACCTTAAACAGTTTTGTTGTCTGGCCAGGTGGGAAGGCCTGAGCTACAGAAAGGTTTCCAGAGTAACATGAGGCTCTTTCACAGGGTGTCTTTTCCAAACACAAGTCTTTCCTCATTTTTATTTTTGTAAAAAATAAAAAAAGTGTGGGACTATTCAATCTCTGGTGATAATATCTGAAGGTGCAGATGGGTGCATCTATTTGCCTGCCATCACCACACCAAGGTTTCTTCTCCTGCTGAGGATCCCATTAACATGTAAATCTTCCCCATTCTTGCCTGACACCTGAATTTTTCAAAATAATTTAGCATCTCTTTTTCTCACCTGCAGGGCAACTCTCTTCCTTTTAAATGTTAAATAGGCATTTGGTGGCTTAGCCTAAAGTATTAAATTCAGAACCATTTATCAATTTCCCTCACCCCCCTTCACCCCTATTCACCTCTCAATCACCACTGTAGAGAAGATGGAACTGTCTTTGGTTCTCCTCCATCCACACTTCTCCTCAATAACCAAGGATGTTAAATGGTGTAAAGTATCCCATGGGCAGGTGACAGGAAGATTTGGTCAGTGCTCTTTGGAGATGGCCTGCACAATTTCATTTCTGGGTTTGCCAATCACAGGCACCATGAGAAAATCTGAATTCTGCTCTACCCTTGTAAAATGGAAGCAATCAGAGAGTTCCACATCCAAGCGTGTACCACCTCCTGCAAGCTGGCTGTCAGATGTTCTTTGCTCACCCTTGGAGATATCTTGGTTCTACTGCTCAGCAAATAGCCATCAACATTGACAGAATCAGGATTTTATCCTGCATTGCCTATAATGCCCCGCTGCATCAGAGTTTGGATAGTGCCCTTTAATACATTCATGTATATTTACTATGTTTATATTTTGAACCAAGAGATGCCAGGAGCTCTCATCCTATCATAAAACCTGACAGCCTGAATTTGAGTAGTGACAAGCCTGTGGATGACTCTGCTGAAAAGCCTTCAGTAAGGCTTCCTTCAGCTTCACAAGTTTTACTGCACCACAAGACTTGGACAGCACAACAGTGGCTAACCAAAGTCAGTGTCATCCAGTTGCCCCAGCCTAGCAGGGGCTCCACTGCAGAAAACAGCATAAATTGAACAGAAAAACTAATGTTTGCTCTGCCAGCTGCACCTGCCTATCAAATCATGCCGCCCATTAAAGGTTATTTTCCAAAATCTCTTAACCTAATAAACTGAAGAGACACAATGATTCTTATGCTGCTATGAAATACTGCAGCCTGTCAGTGCTGGAATACTTAACTATCAAATCTACCAGTTAGTTCTCCTCTCCAGAGAATTTTAACTCGTGACAAAAGTGAACTGGAGAGGCAGATGTTTTTATGGCAGTTTTGAGAGAGAAGCAGATCCCACATCAGAAAAGAGAGTTTGAAAACAGCCTTCCCTCTCTCCCAGTTATGTAAGAAGTGTCTCCATTAAATGTTTACAAACCCCACCATCCAAGAGGCACAGAGCAATAGGTTTAAATAAACAAAACCAAAGGTTTGTGCCATTTAGTACCGGTGTACACACACACAGAGCAGGTTTGTTTTAGTCTATTACACAAAATAACTGCCTCAGATGTTGTTATGGGCACTCATCTCTGACATGGGACATTTAATTCCCCATCAGAATCAATTAACTCATGGTTGAGACTACAGCTGCAGGGAATACTAATTAATAACTATTAATTAGTCAATTAAAGGTTGGGACAACCTGTCAGCCTCTGTCTCAGGTGAGTGTTACACAATACAAGGCTCACTGAAACAACCAGTTTGAAACTAAGCACATTTTCCTTTTGAGGAAAGCAATTAATCTGCTGCTTGTAATTCTGCTCAGTTTCTTCATTAAAAGCAGCATTCTTCCCCCTGTGCTACAGACTGTGCCCAGCAGATAACCTTCCTTGCTGTGCTCACCTTGAGATGCACAGCCCTGGTCATGGTCCACTGCGTCCTCATCATCAGATCCTGCAGCAAGGGGAGGGATTGCTTGGGCAGCTCCCACAGCTGCAGCCCTGGCAGGACTCTGCAAGCCTGCCTGGAGTCTGGGAGGAGGATGCTGTGCCAGCAGACACTGGTTTCTGTGCTAACCAAACTGGAAAAGGAACCTGCTTCCCCCCTGCAAAACCAACTGACAGCTTAGGAATTCCAGCTGCAGAGCAGGAGGTCAGAAATCTCCAAGTCCCTGGTGAGGCCACCAGCACCTGGAGATGCTCCTGAAAGTGGAAGCCACCTTCCAGAAAGCTGGGAGGATGGTTTATGTGCAGCCCTGCTCACTGAGCTGCTGCACACCTGCAGAGCCACTGGAATGGCTTCCTCCACAAGGGTATTAAAATAGCTTGTCAGCATCTCAAAATACAGCAAAGTAGTTATATAAGGATAAGCCCAAAGATAGCAAAGGTTTACAACTTGGGTGGGAGGGGAATGGAACAAAAATAACACACAACCTAAGAATATATTCTTCACAATTTTTCCTATATGAGATTTCTCTAAAGCAGCCTTGAAAATAGTCTCTGTGAAATCAAGCCGGAGAACAAAGGAATTAAATCATAATTCCTGCAGAATTCTGCTCCTGCAGAAAATATATGTTAAGAAAGGAAGTTAAAGAATGGAAACTAATGACTTCTGCTAATTCTTTAAGAGGATATAATCCCAATAAATTCACTGGAGAAAGCCATGTCTAGTGCAAGCAAAGAGGCTGAAACCCCTGACTCTGGATCAACCCATGTAAAAATACCTTAAACCACTGAATATCTACAAAATTATAACACAGAGAGAAAAGATACCAAAACCACTCCCATGACAGCAGCACTTAGGAGATTTTTCCTTTTTGAAGGCATCTGTGCTGCTTCTGGCAAGGAAAACTAGTAAGGGCAAGGCAATCTCTAACTCTTTGTGGGTACAGGAGACAAGCCAACTCATAGAGGGTTTTTTGCTGTCATTATTTGTCTACTCAAAGTTAACTGTACAAAGAGAGAGGATGGCCAAGTTGCAAATGTTACACTATTCTCTAGAGCCTTTCCATGCACTCCCTCCATGATCCTGATCAACTCTGATGTCTAAGAGTGCATGTTTCTGGTCCAGACCTTCTGTCAAAATCATGTCAGAGGTTTCTTCACATAACCTCCAGCTGCACACCCGCATTTCTTTAAAATGCTCATTCTCCATTTAGTCTAACCGAAAACCACACCTCTCCAAAGTCAATAACTGAGGATTTCAGATGTACATAAGTGTGGAACCCACCAGATTGGGAGCTCTGCAATTATCTGTCACAGAGAAATGTACCACGGTTATTTGGGTACAAAATGGCTAGGACTTCTCAAAATTTCTGGAAGTAATAAAACAAAAGCCTTTCTTTAAAGCACAGAGGCAGAAGAACAAAGGGAAGAGGAAATTAAAGTAAATCTTGCACCACTGAGCTGGCACAGAGCACTAGATCAATGCCAGCACACAGCTCGGCTGTAGGGAGCTCTGCATGCTGATCACCAGCAGCCTGCATGCAAATGCATCACTGAGGGAAGAACAAAGAACAAAGAGAGAAAGCAAACACAAAAGTACATGCACCATCATGCCATTTGGGTTTATTCATAAAAGGAATTTCATTCCTTGCTTCCTCCTCTGAAATGTTGCTTTAACAGGATGGCTCCCTCTGCATTTGCAATATAGCAAATTTCAGCAACTCCAATTACACATCGCCATGCGTGCAGCAGGGATGCTGCATCCACCTTTACTGACAAACAACAAAAATGAATTTTATCAGTTCAAAGACTTCTCTCTAAACATGCATTCAAAGGAAACCATTTCTAAGAGTGAGTTTTCTCTTGTCAGCATCACAGTATACACAGGTGGGCTGGGGTGGAGGGGAAGTGCTGCACGTTGTTGTGAAATTTCTGAGGGATTTCTGCCTCCATTATCATTAATAGCTGGATTTTCTGGTATTCCCTAATGTCTGCAAGTCTTCCTCAATCACTTCATCAAAGACAACAGAGCTTGATTTCTCAACAAGTTGTCAGCTATTAATAGTCTATCCATAATAGCAGTGTTTTTTAGATTAGTAAGATTAGGAAGCAGATTTTTAACGATTTTCCAGCACCAAAAAGAGCAGGTAAGAAATGCAGCAGCATTTCAGGAAATTCAGCTACCATCATGAAACATACAGCAATGCCTGAATGTAAAGATACACACAAGTTATTTGTGTACTCACAGTCAGGAATGGGCTGGACCCAAACACAAAAAAGCAGGAATACAGTTCATTCCCTCCAATGACCTTCAGGCCAGGTCATCCCTTCCCATGGGGCTCAAAGGGATGTAGATTGCCAGGTAAAGCCCAGCCCAGCTTCACACAGCACCTGTGCCCTGCTCCTGCTCAGGCACCAATTGGGGAAACAGTTCTGGGTCTCAATCCACAGCCTCCCCCCTTTGGGGATTTTCCCTTCTGTGTCTGCTCCCAGAAATATCTGCAGCAAAACCCAGGGTACCAGCACAGCATCAGCCCCCCTGGCAGAGGCAATTCCCTCAGATCCTTGGGACACAGGCAGGAACACAAGGAAAACACGTGGGGAGTCCCTTTCCATAGGGCTGCAAAGGAAACCCACTGAAAGCAGATGCTTACTGAGGAGTCCTAAACAAAGTCTGTGATTAAAGCCAACCCAAATAATCAGATGCAGTTTGTTCCTTCTAATCATCAAACTGGTGTCCACATTATCCCTGACATGTGAAAGGAAAAGATTGAATGTTCAGTTTATTAATTTACTTCTTTAATAACTGCCTGTGTGATGCCTCATTTGTTATATGTTTCTCCCTCACACTGTTCCAAGAGCAAATACAAGTTTTAATATTGTTTATGTTACTATCATCTGAAAATTAATAGCTTTTCATATATCTTTTGACTTCCTAGTGGCTACAAGGAAAAAAAATCTTAAATATATTCAAGGCTAAGTGTCATTTAAACTGCCTCTGATATACATGTATTATAGTAAATTACCATAAACATGCTATGCAGTGATGGAGACAAATGCCCAAAGAGAAAACCCATGTAAACAAGATAACTAAAACTGTCTTATACATATTTAAGGGATCCATAAATGAGAGCTAGTCATAAACTTGACAAAGGTAATAGAAGATATATGTTAAACTTCATTGCTATAAAATTCAGGTTAAAAAGGTGATATAAATATTTTAGTCTTTTATCTAAGACTCCATCATTAAAGATTTAGTCCCACTTCAGCTGCTTTGGGGAGGTTGGAATGTTTTTTTTTTCCTTTTCCACCTCTTTTTTTAAAACTTTTGCACTTTTTGTTAGTTGATTTGAGTACTGATTGATTTTATCATGGCTTTTGGGTATTTGGTATTTTCCCTGAATTCCCAGGTACTCAAACGCAATATATGCAGGGGAATCTTACCACATGCAATTTCTAGTTCCCAGGTTGGAAAGAAGCGTGTTTAAAAATGTGGAAGAGAGATATAAAGGATGCCTTAAAAGTCCAGAAAAATGTAAAAAATTAGTTTTCAAAATAGGAATAAATAAATAAAACCCCAACATAAACCACTATTTATTTGTTATGGTGAACCTCAAGAACTGTTGACATGGTTTCTAATCTTTTATAAGTTTGACACCCCAGCCAGCACTGGAGGCAAACACAGAGCTTGTCATGGGCTCAAAATCCAGATTCAGGAACAGAACTGTCCCAGCTTTACACCAACATCTGTCCCAGCAAAACTCCTTGACAAATATTTATCCTTATACACAAAAAAATATATCACCCTGAGGTGCACAACTTCCATGTGTAACATGGAAATAGCTGCTAATGCTCATTACATGCAAAATTAGGTGTTAATGCTCATTACAGGCACACTGGCATTGAATGTCATGTAAATGTTGCTCTTGAGCTCAGTTTACTGTAGTCATCTTTAATTTTTTATAAAAATAGGCAAGTGAGGTTTACTTATTGAATCTAACCCCAACCCAAATCAAATTCTATGGGTTTTCCAGATCAGAAAGATGCAGGAGCAGCAATAGGATGGCCTTGGCATGGCTTTTCCAGAGAGTGCTCCTGGAGCTGAGGGCTCTTTGTCTCTCTCCTGCAAAACCACGTTGGTACTTTGGGTCCTGCTCTCTTGGTCTGTCTCTCAGCGATTTTCTCATGAGGGCAGCTCAATTTTCAAGTGTTTCCCCCTCTCACCCCCAACAGCCACTCCTGGTAATTTCTAACTCTGAAAGCCAGGCCAGGGCTTTTCTGGCTGGCGCATGAGCAGCAGCAGACTGTGAAATCAGAGGTTAGCTAATAAGCCATCAGGCCAGTCTGGACTGTCACTACAGTCCTGGCAGAAGTAATAACACTGACTTAGTCAGCAGAGTAACAAAATGTAGCTCTGAACACTCCCAGGTAGCAGAAATCCACAAGCTGAAAATCCTTCCATTCATGAGCATTGTTTTTGAGTCTGGAATCACAGGAAAAGGTGCTATAATTCAAAAACTGTCTGAGATATTTTGCTAATAGAGTTAAATTTCTAGTGTTTATTTTATATTCTATGCCTCAGGGAAAGAGAAGAATTTTTCGCTGGGAGCTTTTCTTACTTAATTTCAGCAAAGGTGGGCCAGAACAAAGGTCCTTGATATGAATATTCCCATACATTCTATTCCTCAAAAATCAAAATCTGACCTTGTGCCTGTGATCCATCTGTCCCCCCAGCACCATTGTGTACCTTCCTACCCTCCCTCTCTGAGCCTGCTTGCCATTCTCTGTGTCTGCTCGCCACCTGTTTGTTTTCTCTTCATCAACTTTTTTGGGAAGGTGCCATTTCATTTTCCATCAAGTCTCTTCTCTCTTTCATTGATTCTCATCTGTATTTTTCCCTTCTGCCCTCACCCAGCTCTACACACATTTTCTTCTCCATTAAGTTAACTCACAATTCATCAAGATTGTGCACTCCAGAGCCAAGCAGATATGGAGCATTTGAGAAGGAAAGGCAGGGATTGCTCCAGCTCACTAATAAAGGGTATCAATCTTGCTCCCATTTTAATGAAACAAGTTGTAAGCTTCCCTTAGTCACACTAATGAAAGTGTTTTGCCAAGTTTATCCCTAGCATGAATTCCACAAAACATAGGCAAAGAAGGGGGTACAGCATTGAGAATAATGGATGGATATTTTTAGCTAAAGGATATTACGTATCAGAAAAACTAATAATGTTTTGGGGTTGGGAATAGGATAATAACATCCACCTCTGGGTGAAGGGGAGGGCCAGGACCCTCACTCTAAAGGGCACACATAATTTCCATTATCTATGTTCACAAGGTCGGTGTAGACCACATCTGTGAAGGTCCTGGGGAGGGGTGAGGGATTTTGTTCCATTATTGAAAGGGTTTTATAGCATCAAAGCCAGGAGCAGAGGTAACTCCAGCATTCCTCTTCAGAATTCCTCTTGCACTCCCCCAGAGTAACCAGGGCTTTGTGACATTTACCACACAGCCCTGCCCTAACTGGATAGATCTCATCTCTCAGGGCTGCTCAGGACGTGCAGCTTTCCCTGAGCAGTAATCACATCCCTGGACACAGGGGGGAAAAGCCCCTCTAAACTGCTTCAGGGATCAGGGCTTTATTTACAAGGGTGGAAAAGGAGCTGTCTGCACACAGCTGAGGACTGCGTTTTCCAAGTCACTTCACTTTCCTGCTAACATCACTTCAGGGGCTTAAAAGCCATTCCCCATCCCCAAATCAAATTCTGCTTTCCCAGTTTCATCCTTATCTCCCTCTCCCACCAGCACTCAGTGAGTTGGATATAGCCTAATGCCAACTGTGCTGCCATGAGCTGCTGTGAAGTCTCTGTGTATTCTTTAGCTCACATTTCTCCAGACAGGAGCTGCAGAAGAGCTTTTCCCCCTTTTCCAGCTGGAAGGGTTCCTCAGCATGGCTGTCCCAAAGCCAGCGTGCATCTTTTGCTTCTCCACCTCCAAATTCTGCTCCAGGCCACCTTGGGCCCCTGGCAAAGGGCTCAGGAGCAAAGGGAGCAGGAAGGACTGGAATAACTCCCCACACACCTCACTGCTCCTGTGAATCTCCCCAGCTCTCCATTCCCAAGTTACAGATGTGTCATTGTGAGAAAGACGCAGCCACCTCAGTCTGGTGTCTGCCCTCATCTCATGATCCATACCATTGCAATATTACACCAGTATGAATACTGATTTTAATGCTTTATTCTCCCTTATTCCCATGAGAGATCTCATTTGCCTTCATCCTGAAATAATATGACATATTATCACCAGTTATCACAAACTACAATTGCTCTGTCTCTCCTGGGAAGTGTATTTTATACCTGCCTTCTCACCAGGACAAATCCTTAAGAATTACTAAAAACAGAGAAAATCTGGATCTGATCTACCTGAGCCTTTTTACTACAATGTGACCAAAAAAAAAAAAAAAAAAAAAAAAAAAAAAGAATGAATGAGGGGGAAAAAGCCAAGTCATCATCAGAATATAGGATCTTAGCATCAAGTTCACAACTGTCAAAAAGATCAACTCATTGTGACAGGGCACTTCTTACCTTGATGAGTACAAAAGACAAGCTGTGATGATAAGTTATTATGGTTAGATTGGGTTTTTTAAATGATAAATGAACTCCTTGGTTGTTTTCTCTCTTGTGATAGTTCTGAAAGGAGAGACTGTACAATGACAGACCATAATTGAATTGTAAAGACAGAGGCACAGATGGATAACAACTCTCTGTCATTTGTTCCCGAAACTTCCTAAATGAAACTCACATCAAAATGTGAAAATCCGTAAAGCATCATTAATTTCAAGGGATCAGAGTAAGATTTTAAGCAGGAACTATGAAATAGTTTCTGTGTGTACTCTTCTGATGTCTTTCCTATTTCATCTAATTAACAATAAAACAGATGTCCCGTGACAAAATCAGCTTTTTCATCCAATAACACCCTGACAATCTAAAAATGCCAAACCCTTCACATATGTAAGTTAAATGTCACTGGAGACAGTTGATGCAATTTAGAGATAAAAGCAAAGGGAATATTAACTTTGGCTAACTGTCTACAGGGGTGCAAAAGAACTCTATTGTCTGCCCTTCAAGGTTACAGATCTCTAGTGCAGTGAATTTTGAAGTAACCCTGTTCTTTAAATGTAATTTTCCAATACTTCAAAAAGTTAAATAGGTAAGTTACAAATCTTAAGGTAAATTTTATAAATATATATTTTTTTTAATATATTTATATATATATGAATGTTGAAGCACTCAAAGCTATTTTAAAGTCCCATATTCCAAAGTAGAAGTGGTCTGTATTTCCTGTCACCCAGTTGTAAGAGCCAGGAATAAAGGAAGATTAAACTTCAGCTCAGAAGAAATAAACCAGTAATATAATAGCAAAATGGATCTGGCTTCCTTTCTGTGGCTACATAAACATGGGAAAACTCACAGCATTGCTATGTACTGACACTCAGTAGCTCAAATATTCCAGAACCACAAATATTCACTCATTAGCAGTCTGTACCTGCTGCTAATTTACCACCTGCCTCCTCTAGATGATGCACAGGTCGTTCACATGCAGGCTGGCATCAAAGGCAGGCTTTGGACAGGGAATTCTCCATTTGTCTATGTTTTTCTTAGGAATTACACATGGAGGAAGGCAGTCAAGGCTGCTTCAGGTGGAGAAGTCTGATACAGAAATATTCACAACCTTCAGTCTAAGAATGTCTCCTCCTCGTGTGTGCCTTCACAGAAAATTAAGTTATTTTTGGTATTCAGAAGATACCCTTTAGAACAATACAATTATTCTGAAGATAGTACATCTCTTTATGAAATGTGATCCCCAGCACTCAGAGAGGCTCTGGAGAAGTTAATCATTGTTGCAATCCTGTGTCTTTTCCAATTCACGCAGCTCTGTGATTGACAGAAACTCCCAAAGCAGAATCCAATTAAGTATAATTTTGATTCTCATAAGACAAGTCTGCCTTTGTTGTAACACCAAAATCAGTTCTGAAACACAGATAAAACAGATATTAAATAATGTAATCTGAAGCTTTTCAGAGAGAATAAATGCCACCAATAATAATGCTGCCACTGTTCCCTTCTGCAGAATTCAGAGTTGGTTCTCTCCAAAACTGAAATATGAACATCTCCAGTTATAAGATACCAGGGGGCAGATTTTTGAGGTTCTTAGGTGGTGAAACTGCAAAACCTCACAGAGATTTTCAGAAACACCAGGACTCCCACTGAACCAAGTTACAAACTAATCCTCAGAGTATGAGAGCTATGAACACATTGTTGTTGTGTCACCTTTAGCAGATTATATTGTCTGTGATTCACCTTCTGTGTAAAGAAGTGCTTTGACAATGCTGGGTACAGGGCTGAAGGTACAGCAATGCACTGTCTGTGGGAATAATCACCATGATTTTTTATCCAAAAACCTTCAGAACTTCTGCATTGCCACACTACTACCTATCTTAAATACTGTCCAAAACTTGATCCATTCACCCACTATATTTCTTGCTCCACCAAAACCCACTTCAGCTGTGATCAGTTCTTCCACACAGCCATAATTTGACAGAGCTTTTCTCCTCCTTCTCTCACACACTGAGGAATAGGATAAAGGAGTTTGTTGTTTGCAAAGGCCCTCTGCCAGACTGGGGTCAGAAATTAACTCCATCTTCTCTTTCAGTGCCCACACCATGCCAGACACAGGATGGTTTCCCATCACCTGCCTGATTCATCTACCTGCTGCCTTTGTTTAGTGCCTGGTGCCACTGGCAGCCCCTGCAATCACAGTGACAGCCATTTACAGGTGCTGACAGATTTTCTCCTTTCCATCTATTCATTCTGCTCTTTTCCCAGAGCCAGCAGAAAGGACACCAATCCTCGAGATGTCGTCACAGACTCACTGCAGGTATTGACTAGCCAACACTACAGGAGGAAAAAAAACTTAAAATCACTTCTAATAAAGGACCACATTTCAGGAATTAGGTTTGGATTCTCAACCACAAAGGCTGAAAGCCCAGAGGAGTGGGTGCAGCCCCGGTGGGACGACCTGGGGGACAGCAGTGACCCCCAAAATGGGACAGTGGGACAGCCTGGGGGATAGCAGTGACTCCAAAAGGGAACAGGAGTGACCCTGAAAGGGGACAGGAGTGATCTCCAAAGGGGACAGCCCAGGGACAGTGGTGACCCCAAAGGGAACAGCAGTGGCTCTGCAGGGACAGCCTGGGGACACCTCTGACCCTCAAAGGGGACAGCAGTGAACCCAAAGGGGACATCCCAGGGACAGTGGTGACCGCAAAGGGGACAGCAGTGACCAGAAAGGCGACAGCAATGACTCCCAAAGGGGACAGCCCGGGGACAGCAGTGACCCTAAAGGGGACCAAGGGGACAACAGTGACCCTAAAGGGGACCAAGGGGACAGCAGTGTCTCCGCGGGGACATCCCAGGCCCAGCCCGGGGACCCTCAGGCCCAGCCAGGCCGCTCCGCAGTCTCTGCTGCCCTCTCGTGGCCGAGCTCGGCGGAGCCCGCGCCGCTCCAGGGCCGCCTGAGCTCCCTCAGGAAATCCAGTCCCGAAACACTTCCCTGGGAAATCCCGTCCCGAAACACCTCCCTGGAAAATTCCGTCCCGAAACATCTCCCTGGGAAATGCGGGAATGAAACATTTAGTTGGTTCCTGCAGTGGTTTAAATCGACCATCGTGCTTCCAGCCCGGCGGGATGCCGGTGTCACATCAGGGCTGCAAAAAGCAAACCCTAAATCCACCCACACTGCGGTCACAGCAGCAGAGCTCAGCCCTGCAGGGTGGTTTGCAAAGTCCCAAAGGACAGATTTGTTCTTCTCCACCCTTGGGCCTGCATTCAGGGATTGGGATCAGAGAGGGAAAGGCAGGGAGAGTCAATGGAGAAACTTGTGCAAGGTCACCACCATCTATTTAGAGCCTGCACACACAGACCCACCTTGATCATGCTGTGCCTTAGGCCTGTGTCACCTCCATTGGGTGACACAATGTTTTATTCCTTACACTAAACAACCGTGAAATGGAAAATATTACACAACCAAAGCTTTCTTCAGGACAAAAACCCAAATCACCACAACCAAACCACCCAAGCTGAAGTGATCTACACCATAACTCACTTTTCTATTCCCTATATTCCTCGTGACCACCATAAATTGAAAGCATTTCACACAATTCAGTGGAAGTATTGCCAGAGTGCTAAGTAAACATATTGGCACAGAGGCAGCATGAGCAGCTCAGCACACTCATGAATGGGCAAAAAGCCTCCACTAGTTATGACAGGAAAGTTTGGCACTGGAAAGAGTTTCTATTTTTAGCCCAGCTTCCAAAGGAAATGAGGTTTCTGCAATTGTAGTACGTGCAAATGTTGTGTGTCAGTCATCTGCACCACAATCCTACTATCACTGCTCTGCCTAAACAGCCACCTGTAGCCTGTGTCTCATAAATTATGAAAATGCATTGGAACTTGGTTCATATAGCAAGTCTAAGAGCAGAAAAATTCCCTGGAAGTGCTCTGATTACAAAGCTTCTGACCAACTTAAGGACTTGCACAGAAGGCTGAAGGATTTATTGCTGACTCCTCCTTTTATCCCTGTCAGAGTAACCAAGTTCAGTCAAGTTTCCAGCAAGGATCTGCAGTCCACATGCTTCACTCCACCAGCCAGAACAGTGCAAAATAAATAAACAAAAATATTAAAAAAAAAAAAAATTAAAAATCAAGAATCAAATTTACCAGTTTGTGAATGAGTCAGCAGAGACAAGATGTGCCAATGGGGGTGAGAAGGGTCTGGGTGTGCTCAGTGACACCCAGCAGCAGGCAGGAATCCCAGCTGGCTCTGGCTCATTGCACAGACCCACAGCAAGGATCCCTGCCCCAAAGCACTGGGGTTTGAGCAGCACAGAAAGTGGAGACAGGAGAGAGTCACTCACTGTTGAGCACAAAGCTGAGACTGCATCTGAGGTCATCAGATGATTGCAAATGGGTTTAACATTTGTGGCATATTTGTTTTTACCTAAATTAAATAAGGGCTTTGGGAAATGGCAGAAATGGGCCTTTTTATTTATTTAAATTGCCTTTCATACTGTGTTAATAAAAGTATTGCATGACATTCTCAGCTGCTGTTCCCTTAGTAGCTAGAATTTCCTCCCTCTGTGAATTTCTGGTGCTGACATTTTACTTTTTTTCTAATCTTTGGGCTCAAGGCAAATTTTTTTCACCATGATTTCTTTACAAATATTTGGGGCTTGCTCCTGCATTCCTCAAAGCCAGTGAAAATCCTGAATGTGCAAGGAATGCAGAAGCAAACCACAGAGTAATTTACGTTTTCTATTTCACTTGCTTTGAAAGTCCCTGAAGAGACATATCACTGTTTATTACTACAATAAAACTTTCCTAATTCACTCAAGTGAGTTAATGACTGAGAAACCTCCTGGATATTACCAAACTGGCAAAACATAAATGATTACTGCACGATTTTCTGAAAAGCAAACCTAATAGAAGCTTTTTTTTTCTTGTTAAGTACACCTGTATTTTATTAGTTGTTGCAGTGAGAGAGCACAGCTTCTGTGGTTTGCTTGAAACCTCAACATGTGAGACTGCAAGAGATCTGTGACTCTTTAACCTGAAAAACACAGGTTTTCAGGTGTTTAGTTTGCAGTTTTAGACAACTCCCACCATCTTGGGGTGTGTCTAAAAATTACCACAAGTGAGATTAATGAGATCCCACTGAACAGTTTTCCCTTTCTGCTTGCATTTCAACCAGGTCTGTCAACAGCAGCTGCTGGAGATTTATCCCTGCCGTGTCACTTTTATTTACCTGTTGCATACGAGCATAGTATCAAATTAAGAGCTGACTTAGGGGTTATTTGTTGGTTTTTTCCCAGCCTGAGACCCACCCAGCACAAGGGACCTTTATTGCCACAGGTGTCCCTGGCTGCTGCTCCAACACAAATAAAGAATGCATCAAATTCAGTCGCTGCTCGTTTACAGGGGCGTGGATGAGAATAATCTCGTGGGGGATGCCAGGACTGTGCTGGCTCCACACAAACCAGGGTGAGGAACAGGAATACCTGAGACACCAGCCCAGCTTTGACCACACAGTGGCAGCAGAACCAAGACACTGCTCAGACAAGCCCCGGATCCAACCTGCCACAGCAGCAAACAGGGAAACAGCACTGAAAAAATGCTTTGGATAAAATATAAAACAGAACTGGAAGTTCTGGAGGGCTCGATTTGCCCCTTCCAGCTTGAGGCAATACCTCATTTTGCTGGAAAGACCCACGGTGTGTTTGCAGCCTGACTGAAAGGAGCACCCGGGGACAAGCCCTGACTGACCCCAAAGGGCTCCAGGGAAAGGGTGAAGGAGCTGAGGTGAAATGCAGCAGGCAGCAAATCCTGTCAGCATTCTGCTGGAACTCCAAACAACGTTCTGGAACAAATGGTTCCAACCCATTAATTGCAAAAGGCAGTTTAGTGGGTTTTGCTCAGTCAACAGAAGTAAAATTATTTATTAATTAACTAATAAAAATAACAACAGGCATGGAAAGAGGGCTTGATCTGCTTCCCACTGCCATGAGTAATTCAGGAACAACTGTCTCCATGTCTGAATATCTTTGTTTATGCCACTCTCAGCCAGTGGAATGAACAAACCAGCTTGGAATGGCAAAGGAGCAAAGTCAACCCAATCCCATTCCTGGCTGTCAGCAGAAAAAGAAAGCCCAACTCCTCCTCCCTGCCACCATGGGGTGACATCCCCTGGGAGTGGAGGTCCCTCTCTGCAAAGCTCACAGCCTGAGACCCCCCAGCCAGGGCAGGAGAGCAGAAGCTGATGTTCTCCTCCCCAGGCTGCACCCACAGCATCCTCGGGTCAAAACACCCAGAGCAAGACTCACAGTGCTCACATGGAGCAAACAAGAGGCAGCACAGGAAAACAAACACCACAAGGGATGGAGGAGCAGGGTGAGGAAGAAGAAGAAAAAAGCTCCGTGGTCTGCAGAATCCACAAATCCCCTTTGAGGAAATGGGCTGAACAGTCGGGATGGGAGGGAGGAGCAAGGAAAGCGATGGGGAATTTTCCCTCTTGTTGCAGTCCCCTGTAGGGACCCTGCTCCAAATCCCGCCCTGCCCTCTCTCACACCCTGCTGGGCTGTCCTAACCCCACTGGGATGGGCTCTGGGGCCAGCCTTGGAAAGTGCCACAGAGCAGCAACAACTGCGCAGCCAGCAGGGAACAGCACAGCACACTCGCAGCAGCTGGAAGGAAAATTGGGGTTTCTGGGGCTTCACTGCACAAAACACCATAAATTAACAAAATATCCTTCTGCAAATATCCACGTGCATTTCTGCAGCCAGGTGTGGGGTGGGAAAGGGGGAAGCACTGTCTGGGGGCAAAGGGAATCATCCACAGCCATGAACAAACTTGTCAGGGGCTGAATGCTGCAAACTCAGAGGAGGAGAGCAGCATGTGTGCACCACGCACATTTTTCACTTGGCTGTGACCATTTAACTGAACAGAGAGTCATCTGCCTTAATCATTATTATTAAATTTATTATTCATTAACCACATGAATTATTGAAATTTAAGACTTTGGATCCTGGAAGCTGTTGAGAGACACTGGCTGCCTCCAGTTTCTGATAGTGGGCAAGAGCCTGTTCTGCTGGTACTGCCAGCCTGGACTCCTGAGCAACAAATCAGAGCTGCTCTTGGACTGCTTCAAACATAATATTTTAATAGCTATGTCATTCCCTTCAATTCATCAAACCTTTAGACTTAATGGCTTTTTCTTCCTCAGCTAGGTGGCTAAAAGTTTGGGTTTAAAGTTTTTGAGGAATTCCAGGACTCTGGGATTCAGATGACAAAAATCCTTTCAGTACTAAAGACATTCAGTAAGTCACCAAGTTGAGCCAGCACTCACAGCTCAGGTTTGCTAGGTGCAGTAATTGTTCTCCTTTCTCTCTTTCAAACTCCAGCTGGAAGTTCCCTTGCACAGGAGGGAAGTTTGGGCTGAGAAGGACCCAGTACACCTGTACATATCCCATACACCTGCACACATCCCAGCACACCCAGTACACATCCCAGCACACCTGTGCCCCAGGTAACTCCCCCTGAGCCCACAGGAGCTCCATGCACAGGAAATTTAAGCCCAGCCTGCCTCAGCCACAATCAGGTGCCCAAACCACATTTCTTTCTGCATCTCCTTGCAAAGGGGACACCCCTCAACCTCTGCACTTCCACTGATGCCACTGGAACAAGAGCTCAGCAGGCACCTTTAAAGTTTTAGAGGTCATTGTTAAAACAAAGAGATTTAGGAGACACCGCCACTGTTACAAACCCCCTGCATTGTCCTGATCTTGGATTTTAATGGCAATGAGGGAGAAACCCCTTTGAAAAGTGTCTCACGTGCAGCTACAGGAATCTGCTCCTAACTTAGAGAGAGGGGCTGCAGGGAAAAATATGCAATTTACTTGTTCAAAAAGTAAATTACTTCTAAACAATAAAAGTGTAATGGAAAGAGGGAGGAAAAAAGATCCAAGGTGACTTTTAACTTCTACTTAACTCAAAATAGATAAATTATAGGGATCAGATACATCCAATACCTTAATTTTATACTGTTCATGACCACGTGACTTTTTCATGTTACTTGTAGAAAACCCTGACACTTGTATTATATGATCTGTCAAAATTATTACTGTTCCTCAGTGAGGAATGCTTCCCCCTAAATAAGTCAGCTCTCATTTTGACAGAGTTCCAGCTGATAAGATAAAACCCAATATGCACATTTTGCATCCCTTCTGCAAGTCCTTATAAGCTGGGGTGAATTTCTATAAGAATAAGGAATTCATAGCTTACCCTTGTATAAACCTGCTTGGTCCTAAGAAAGAGCTGGATGAAGGATGGAAGGAAATTGGGAATAGTGACTTTTGCTGCATGGTTCTCAGGTCTTCCTTAAGGTCAGTAAATCAACATGAGATTCCCAGGAAAGATAAAAAGATCCTACATCTTTTTTCTCAGCTATATTTCTCTTAATGATAATTACTTTATGCTTGACCAGAAATTCTACTGTGCTGAGATGACTACAGCCTTTCCATGTTCAAGCAGCATCTCTACTCTGCTAATACTCACCTGCTTTTCAACATCAACATGAAACAAAGGGAGTTGTAATTTCATTATTACTGAATATTTGGTGCATACTTGGAGCTGTCCAAGGCACACAGGGGGGAAAAAAGTTTTGTATTGCAGCATTTTTAAATATGGGAAACATATCAGTATGAGTCACTCAGAACATTCATGTGCATGAAATAACTCGGGGTTCTCAAGGTCAGGTCCAGCTCAGGTATTTCAAGTTTAAAAGGGGATCTCAGACCCAGAGCCACATGTTCTGCTCCCTGATTTCCCATCTTATCCTTGCAGTGTGGATTTCACAGAGCTCACACTCAATGGTTCTGGTTTTAATGTCCCATTCTAATCCTTGTCCTTATCATTATCTTTGTAATCTACACAAAACAAACTCCCTCACAAAACACCCATTTCTCATTGATCTCCTGAGAATAAGTTTGCCATAATCAGCAGCCCTGCTAAATTATCCTCAACCCTAAATCAGCACAGAGTCAGCATGCGTGACATGATGCAGAGGGAGCTGCTGGGCTGGGAAATTTAATTGGTAAAGAACTACAAATGGTAAATGAATTCATAAGAGTAGGAGGATAGATAGATAGATAGATAGATAGATAGATAGATAGATAGATAGATAGATAGATAGATATGTGCCTACACTGACATATTTATGTGTGCACACACACACAGATTACTGTCACTGAAATCAGTCACATCTTCACACACAGATCTGTGAATTGACCATTTGGTTAATAGTTAATTTCTTTAGACATAAAGCAAAAGCCTGAAATGATTAAACAGCTGCCACGTGGCTTAGTCAAAAAGTGGGAGTTTTTTGCCATCCTTTAAAGTAATCTCTACTACACCAGCAATTCATTACACCTCAATATAGGCAGGAAACATTGTTTTGACTTTTTTTTTCCTTCGTTATATTGAACACAATCAATCCAGGGAAAGAGAATTTCAGCCTTTCTCCTCCCCAGTGTTTAGAAATATAGCACAAGTCCCTAAAAAATAGCCACAAGGCTATAAACATCAGTGGTTTCCTGAAAGTAACTTGTCAAAGCACTCCCAGCATTTCAGCTGGGCCATCAAGTCTTTTGCAAGGTCAAGTGTTACACGGATGGCATGGAGAAATGTGAAATGTTTGAAAAACATTACTGTTCCTAATTTTTTTTCAGGTGAAAAAAATTATTAAATTAATTGTACAGGATGTGACAGAAGTTATTGGAAATTGTATTTTCAGCTCTACAACTGGCACTCACATATTGGCCTTTTTTCTTTTCCATGTTCCATCATGAGATGATGGTTGGTTGGTTGGTTGCTTTGGCTTTATCTCCAGTCAGATTCCTCTCTCAGTTTTACCTGCTCATAAAGTGTGGAGCCATCACAGAAACTTTCCTGGCTGCCATCACACTCAGGATTGTTTGGATAACACCACAATTGCTTCACATTTTCTTGTCACAGAGCAAATTCCACCTTCAATTTTTGAATTGTATTTCAAAAGAAAACTCCTGCCTAAACACCAGTGACACACAACAGTCCCATATCATTGCCATTATCTTTTGCAATGGTTTTGCAGCGCTGTCAGCACCAGGGTGACATTTTAATGGTGAATTTCATGTTTCCTCTTTCTTACACCACTCTCTCATTTCCTCCAGGCTACAAAGCCAAGGTGGATGGGTTTGCTAGAATGTCAACTGGATTATCCCCTTTCCAACAACATGAATGTCTTTATTGTTCATTAAATGCTGTTCTGCAAATACTGGCCAATGGTATTTCTGTAGCATTAACATTAGAAGCCTATAGGATTCTGCAGATTATATAAAAAATATTTCGTATTTTTGTACTCCACCTCTCCATCCTGTTAAGTCTATTGATTTAATAAAACAAGTCATCTAAAATTCTTTTTTTTTTTTTAATCACAGCAAGGAATGCCAGTAGGAATAGCTGTTCTCACTGCAAGTTGTCTAGGCAGAGAAGAGCTCATAATTCATTGTCTGCCTAAGAAATTCTCTAAGGAGAAGATTTTTACTTCTCCATCTTGTTTGCTCTGTTGGTTGATTGGCATGTATCTCTGTATATAACTATATCTATGGCACAATGTTATAATAGCAAGGAAAACAAAATTACTACCTCTGCCTGACATTTCATCAGCACTGCTTGGGAAATATCATCCCTGAAAAACACAGAACAGGGGGTTACAATTAACACTAAGAAGTGTTAATTAGACAGAGCTGAAATTACTTATTATAAAGCAGAGGGTATTTTACTTTTCCATGTCTCACAACAGTGCAGCTTCCTGAGTGAAGTCAGGGGCTCTGCTTGGGAAGCAGAAAGTGAGGAAATGTGTAACCCCTTGTTTGCTGTGCTTTATCACTGCACAAGTACTTATTAACAAACATCTTCCTTGGCACATGTCCATGTATGTATTCAGGACACGGGGTCTCCTTTGCCATTGTTAGAGCTCTGCTCTAAACTCTGAGGAATTTGACACATTTTAATGAATGAGGACAGAGTCCAGGAGAGCTTTCCTGCTACAGAGATTGCACACTTAATTAGGACCCTTATTAAAAATAAATACTCAAGTAGTACAAAAGTCTGCAATTCAAGTCTCAAGTGTCTCATGCTGAAACTGGAGACTGTCAATATTAATAGTCACTTTAAAAAAAAATAATAAATTGTTTTTTGTAGCTCAAGGTCACACAGTGTTGGTAAATCAGCAGCAGAATTTAGTACACAAACCAAATCTTCAGAGACCCATGTGCAGTTTTCACTACAAAACCTTACAGCTTCCTTCATTTGCAAGGTGCCAGTGGTGCTCTGAAACAGCAATATCTCATTCTTATTCCATGAGAATAATCCAGTGAAAGTTAAACAAACCAACCTGCAAAATAAAGGATAATTGTACCTTTCAAGAGACTGGAGATAAGAAGTTGGTATGCTTGACTTTCAGTGTAGCACACTCAGCTGAAGCATCAGTTCAACCTGCTTCAAAATCATCTCATTCTCAGATTAATCTCAGAACTGGCCCAGAGCTCACCCACTGAGCACCAGCAGCACTCTGCCACCTCAGGAAGCATTTTGGCTGTGTGCATCCTGCCTCCAGACAATATTCTCTGCTTGGGACTATCAGGAAACAAAGGCAAATTCTGCCCAAGTGAGTCCAGAATCTGAGTGTAACACCTGAGAGCCCCATCCACACCTCAAACTAAACTGAGGAAAGGAGACTCCTGATTCATTGACATATGTGGCAAAATAAAACCTAAATAGCAACAACCAGAGTGATACACACTAATATTTTCATGGTTATTGTTGCTCATAAAGCCTTCAAAACCTTTGAGAAAATCAGCTACAACTTGCTTTTCCAAAACTGATGAGAAATGCTCAGAACACCAAAAGTCAAACACCAAAACTGTAGAAGAAATCATGTGTATGAAAACATAAAAGGAAAAAAAAAAAGGCATGACAGCAGCCTGAGAGTCAAAAGTTTTCAAATATTTCAAATTTAACATATGATCTGAGGATCTGTCCAAAGAAGTTCTTAAAGATAAAAATTTTGTACAAATTTCCATTCTAAGTTAACCCTTGAACTGGGGGAGCATGTCTTTCAATAAAGGCTGAAAAAAAAATATTAATGATACCATAAACATCTGCAAAACAAAGGAGACAGTCAACAAAGATGGCTCTGTGCAAAACATTTACTGAAAATCACCAACATGATCCCTTTTGCTGTAGCATTTTGGATGCCAGATGGCTGGAGGGAGTTCCAGCAGGCAATTTCTTAATGAGGGTGCCTCTGCCCAATGTTGTCAATGTCCATCAGATGCAGAATCAACCCTGCTGAGGCTTCCAGGAAAATCAGACATTTTACCAGTGACTTCACCAGGTCAGTCTCAGCTTTTCACAGTTTACAGAACATCATTTTCTGGTGTTCAGTTCAGCCCAATTTATCAGGACTAACTTCCCTTGGACATTTCAGTGATGGGGAGTAAAACAGAAATGCTGTGAGGCTCCTTGGACAGCTTTAGCTCCACTTTTGGCCCTGTTTTTAAGAGCACACCTATCATTTATCACCTCCATCACCACAGACCTCCAGTTTAGCAGAGCCGTTTCCCTCTCAAGAGCTGAGTGTCCCATTTTGCCAGCCTGATTCTGGTTAGTACCAAACCTTCCAGCCAAGAAGACTGGTATCCTCATCCCATACAGGTTTGCAGCCCTTTCCAATCCAATATATCCCTGTCCTTGCTTGCCAAGACAACACAGTTTCTTCTTTCAGTGACCAAGATACTGAAAACTAGCTGTGCAAAAACAGGGCAAGTTAATCTTTCAGCCTGGCAGCAGAGTCCAGAGACCTTCCCATGCAACCCTCAGGATGTCCCTCAGTAATGGTGACACACATGGCAGTGTCCAAGTGCTACATCCTGAACATTTTGAAATGGTTGCACTGCCAGTAAATTAGAGCTGGGTTAACTCATTCATCTGGTGAGCTTTGGGCAACAGATTATATTTGTAAACCACGTGATGGGCTAATTTTTCCCCAAATCCTGCTACCATCAATTCTTATGTTCCCAGATATTTTTCTGTGGATCCGAAAACAGAAATTCGATTAGTGTTTTGATACCCTTTTCACCCCTTGAATAGGAAGAATATTATAATATAATTATTGCAGAAAAGAGGCCCTGAGAACCCCTTTCTGATCCCTTCTGGTGCACATGAAGCTCTCATGGAGAAGGGTAAGAGTTTTTTGTGGAGCCATGTGTGGAGCCATGTGTTCCTCGCCAAATCTACTGGAGCAATTTCCCTACTCTTGGCCCCACTGCATCAAGATTGCTTTCTCTGTGTCAAAGAAAATCTTCAATAATGTGGGTAAAAAGAATTATTAGAGAAATCAAACATAATTCATCCCTCTAAGCAGGAAAAAAAGCCAGGCATCTCCTAGCACACATTCTAGCACACTGGACAGAGCATTGCAATTTTAGTCCTGTGTGCCTGATCATTTGACATTTACTCCTATTGAACAGGCCCTTAATTAGATTCTCCTGCCAGAATAAGATATCTGACTCTCCCCTTACAAAGCAAAGGCTCTCCAAAGTTATAATCTCCACTACCTGCCCCATTCATTTAGCTGTAAATATCTATGGCTAACCTTGCAAGCAGGAGATTTAGAAATCTCAGGAAATCCATAGGCCCTACCCAAGGTAAACCACGGGCTTCCCCAAGCCACGAGAGGAAATCAATATCCCATATCCCCCTTACAAGGCAGCTAGGCAGTGCTTTGCTACCTTTGTTCCCTGTGAAGCTGTTTCACTGCTGAGTCCCACCGGCGCAAATCCCAGCTCCTCCTCGCTGTCTCCTCCTGCTGCTGCTGCTCCTGCTCAGAGGCTCTGTCTGGATCCAGCTCCCCTTAGCAGGGGTCACACTCCCCTCCTCACCCTGGCTCCAGGTCCTGCTGGCCTTTCAGCCCCTTTCAGCATCTGCTGAATGGTTTGTAGGGGCCCTGCCTCTGTCTCGTTGAGTTTCTGTGAACCTCTCCTATATTCTGGCCCAGAGCTAGGAGCCCACTTCACTCCCAAACATCTGATTTTAGCAACAACCTCAGCATTCCAAGGCCAGCCAGTCTTGTTAAATCTCTCTGTAAACATAAACCCCAAGCAGATCTTTTTGAAAGCCTCTGTAATTCATGGTTTCCATCTGCCTGTCAGACCACACTAAAAGATCCACTCTCTGTTTCTGGTTTCCTTTCCACTTCCCTCTTCCCCCCAGGAGCCTGCCCTGCTCTCACAAACCTACTAAAACTTGCACAGATCCTGCCCATCTATTCTACTTTCCCAGTTAAACAGGCAAATACTTTCTGAGGATATGTAAGGTGGATCTGTAACTATTAATGGGTAATAAGACTTTGGGTGACCTGCTTTCAAGGGATTTCTAGATCTATCTTTCTGAAATTTATCTATGGTTTTATCCACTTTTTTTTATCTATTCATGTATTGAGGAGAAAAAAATAAGTTTTTAGAAGCATAACTTTCATAAACTTCACACCACATTAATAAGATTCAAAACAAGAAAGGAGGGAATATAAAACAGAAAAAAACCCCAAACCTGTCTGAATTCATACTAGCTGCAAAAACACTCACATTGACAGCATGCCAAGGGATTCACCCTTACCCCTCACAGATCTGCATTACAGAGCTTCTGTGTGAAGCCAGGATCCACATAGCACCATCTCTTACAGAAAATTAATCCCCAAACCAGTACATGACAAGATTGCTCTTCCAGGCCATCAAAACAGGGCTGTCAGGAAGCAATGCTTCTCCCCCTGTAGTTTAGAGTTTGCAAGGATTTCAGATAAAACCTAAGATAAGACTTTAGCTCCCACATACAGGTAAATCCAGTACTGCAAAAAACAGCATTCCAAACAGAATTATCCCCCAGGCAGGTGTCTCATCATCTCCTTGTCCACTTCTGCCAGAATTCATACCTGGAGTGAGGAGGAACACGTGCTTATGCCAGATCTTGGATTGAACAGGCCTCAGAACAGACTTCATTATTATTAGAAATATTTACCAAAGAGCCACTTGCAGTTAAAGCTGTCAGTAATAGCCGGGTCTTTCAGCATTTTCATCTCTCTGGATGTTTCGCAATCAGTGAGAGCAGCCAGCACTGCTCTACCCTTGCAGCCCCTTGCTCAGGGTTTGAGTGTTGCTGCAATGGAGCCTCCTGACCTCTGAGAGCACCTGAGAACACTCATCTGAAATTAGGGACTTTCCATTTTCTCCTTGGAAATCCCACCACACAGGACCACCTCACCCAGAGCCTCGTCAAACCCTAAAGGCTCCCTCAGGAAAGGCAGATATACCTAGATGTTATATATTATTATATTAGATAATGCACAGCAGGTGACACATTTTCATCTTACTCTAGTAACACAGACACCAAGATCTTATTTTAGTGAGTCCAGAATATTTCCACAGCTCTTAATACTGCATCCCAGTTCTCCATTAGCTCTTGTGAGCCTAAGACCCCATCAGTCCCTTGCCCTGATCTTCTCTTCTGGAATTCACCCCTTCCCTCCTCTCCACCTTTCTCTTTCACCTTCAGGCATCATCCAGCGCCAGAATTACTTACCAACGTATCTTCTCCAGCTATTTCAGCTCTTAGCCAGGGTGAGGCAGCTCATCCCCGCACCCTTTAACCTCTTCCTTCCCCAGCGCAGCTCCCTCGCATTGACAGCGCCTCCCCCGCACCAGCACCAGCACCCTCCTGCCCTTGCCGCACTCAGTGATTCCCACCAAACCCTCCCAGTGATTCCCACTAAAGCCACTCAGTGATTCCCACCAAACCACAGCCGGGCACACGAATTAACAATGAATTCAGTGCCAAGGTGAATTGCTCGGCGCTGCTGGCCGCTCCCGGGGAAAGGCGGCGGCGGCTCTCGCTGGACCCATCCCGGCAGCTGCTCCTGGGTCAGCAGCATCTCTCCCGTTGGTTATAAATTCCCTAATTACATAGAAATCAGTAGTAGTGGCTGAAAATTAATAATTTCCAGGTTAATATGTGTGTCTAAATTAATTATATCTTTTTCTCTTTTTCTTTTTTTTTTTTTGTCTTTTTTTCTTTTTTTTTTTTTCTAGTGGTGTTTCCTTGGTGTTCTTTTTTCCTAGTAAGCTCGTTTTGGAGATGGGATACCAACCGGCTTTGTGCCGTTTCAGGGAGGTTTTTTCCCGTGCCTTTTATTTTCCGAACTTACAGCTAACAGCGGGTTTGTGGGACTTTTTTGGTTTTCTCCTAATAAATAAGGTAGAGAAAAATAAAGGGGAAACTGGAAAGGAACAGTAACAAGGGGAAAATATTTTTTTGCAACGGTGTGTTAGTATTTCTGTCGAAATTCCGAGAGATGGAAATCGGAATGAATTTTCACCTCAAAGGCAGCATAAAACGGCGGAACACTCCGTTCCTCTCCCGGTGTAACCCCGCGTCCCTCGCTCGCTTCCATCTGTTGAGTTCCAGACGTGCCGCTGCTGCCCCGGGAGAGCCGCAGCCCCCGGGGCTCCCTGGAAGCCTCCGCCGGCTCTTCCTACGGAGCTGCTCCTTCCTCGTTCCTTCCACCTGCTTAATCACATTTAAATATATTAAATACTTTCCCATTGTTGTTCCGGCATCGGAGTAATTGCCGCAGTTGCCATGGGGATGTTATGACAACACGGGAGGGGGGGATGCCCGCCCCGTGAGAAGAGGCAGAGGTGGGACGGGGCAGTTCGTGTGCCCGACACCGGCGCTGAGAGCAGCCCGGGAGCTCCGGGTGTCACCGGCGCCCGGGGGAGCGTGGCCTGTGTGTATCCCAGCGAGGGGTGGGACGGGGAGAGCCGCGCTCCCTCCGCGGTGCCACCGGCGGCGGCTGTGTTTGCCCTGTGCCGGCACAAAAGGCCATCCCATCCCATCCCATCCCATCCCATCCCATCCCATCCCATCCCATCCCATCCCATCCCATCCCTCCCCGCCTCGGGATGCGCGGTGCTTTCCAGCCCGGCAAACGCGGGGCGAGTCCCGGGACAGCCGCGACAGCGCTACCGCGGCCGCGGGAAAGACGGAGCGAGAGTCGGGACTCTTCCCTCGGTCTCCAGTAAAACAACCCGGCCCTGGCTGCCCGGGGCGCCGCTGGAAGCAGAACCAGCACCATTCCCTGCTTTGTGCGCTCCCCTGGCCCCAGCAGCGCGCCGGGGATGCTCCGCACCGGGGATGCTCCGCACCGGGGATGCTCCGCACCAGCCCGCTCCTCCATGCCGGGCCCTCGGCAGCCGCCCGGGAATGCGGAGGGGTGGGGAAGAGGCGGCTCTGGGAAGCGTGGGAGGGTGGCGGGGGTTCCCCCCTCAGGCTGGAAACCAAAGTGCCCGGCCTGGAAAAGCCTCCCCGGCTCGGCCGGGCTGCCCAGGCTGCCGCGCTGCAGCACGGCGCGGGGAGGTTCATTTTAGGTGAAGGAATGTCATTTCGCTACTAAATGGTTAGACTAATTTGATCTTTATTATGCTGTGGATTAGGACTGATTCATATTAAACACGAGTGCAGTTAATATAACTCTGGAACGTGTCCCGCTGTATGTACAGCAGCCGCTGCGGCAGCCCCGCCGCTTCCTGCGACCCGTGGATTAAGATTTAATTAACAGGGAAGTTTGCGAGCGCTCGCCCGCAGCCTCTCTGCTTCACAAATAATTTATACTCCGTTCCGCCGATTTTTATTCAAGTGACAACATTTTATTTTACTCTAAAAGGGACCTGAATATTTTATGTTCTGCCAGAGGCTTCTGTATACGAACCTCTCCGAGGCAGCTCCAAACCCAAGGGATTTTTTTCTTGAATTTTTTTTCTAATCTATGGGAATTACTTTAGTACGATAATTTGTCAGAAACTCTCACCCCACCCTCCCTCCTCCTACTCCCCCCCAATCTAACTCCCTAAACTACCCACATGAAAGTTAATCGTCGTGATCCCCATTGTCGGCTGTATAAATCCAAGCTCAAGCCAACCTCCAAGACACGGCAACAATTCTGATAAATTGTCCTGCTCGCCTAACTACACAAGAATGGCTTTTATAATTAAAAGGGGAGCTGAGTTAAATCAACAGCTCCTAAGCCCTTCTCAACAGGGCTAGAATAGGAGAAATGTGGCGACCTGATTTCTTTAAGTAGCAGCTCTTTGTAGCTCGTTCATAATCCTAGATATGGAAACCCATCCTGCACAAAGTCAGCTGCCAAGCAAAAAAGGGAAAAAAAATAGGGAAAAAAAGTTTATTCAGATGCTCAACGTCCATCTTTTTTTTCCCCCAGTCTAACATAACCCTAGCACTTTATAACCAAACAGACAACTCCTTTTCCAATTAAAGTGGAATTAGGAAACTCAATCAAATTAGCTCACTATTAAAGCCCTTCTTTATTAAACGGTTTTATTGTAGTAATATTAAGTTTCACCCGCTCTTGGAACACGAGACTTTAAAAAGTTTCCCTTGCCATATTGATTTGGCTGCTCCCAGGATGGACCGGGGTCAAAAGTATTTGCCTAGGTGTAATCTGCAATATTCACTTACTATTTTGGTGGGGTTTTGTTTTGGGTTTGGGTTTTAGGTTTTTTTTTTTAAAGAAAATCGTAAAATTGTATCCAAGTTGATCGATGGCATGCGGGATGGAAGAATTGCGTTTTGATGCAATTTGGTTTTACCCAGGAGCTTCCCTGCGCTCGCAGCCCCACCAGTACATTAACTGGTTGGTAGGAGCCGCGCTGGCAGCTCCCAGCCAATGTTTACACAGTTATATTTGAAGTGAGAAAGTAAACAGTCCAGCTGTGCCACGGAGCGGTTCGCTGGGATTAGGTTTCCATACCAACCAACTTTAGGAGCTTTTACAGTCTTAATTCAAGCATGCACTGAACTTGTTCTTTGTAATAGTTTTCCTGGGCCAAACACTCCCAGGCCTGGCAGGAAAGTCGCGCTCCGGCCCTGGGCGGGATCGCCGCTCGGGATGCTCGGGGCGCGCCCGCTGCCCCCGCTCGTCCCAGCGCAGGAATAAACACAGGCAGGAAAGCCCTTCACTTTTTGATCTCCGAGAACATTTGGGCACCGTTGCCAAAAAAAAAAAAGGAAAAAAAAAGAGAGAGAAAAAAAAAAAGAAAAAAGCCACTCGAGTAGGCTTTACCCTCGGATGAGGGTGAAGGACACACAGCTCCGAAAACAGCTCTGAAACCTTCCCTGCGCTGATCTTAACTCATCCACCTCTCCCACAAGCGCACCTTTACAATCTGAAAAAAAGTCATTATTATAGATCCCTCTGCTTATTTTGACACAAAAAAAACCGAAAGGCACAATCCGATTTCAGATACGAGGGGTAAAACCTTACTGCTGCTACACAACCCGCAGGTTGCAAGGTGGGATTTGATTTAACCAGGCTTCTCTTTGCAACACTTCCAAATTTCCTAACTATGACCAAAAAAATCAGATACCGAAGTAAGAAATCCTGCTTAAATTTATACCTCTGTAGGTTTGATGGGGATTTTTTCCGCAGGCATAAATAAGAAAAATATCAGAACCAGAAATAAACGTATTTGAAAATTTCAGTTTATAAGGAATTTGCTCTTGCTTGTACGCTTCGTTTTTATTTATAAATTTATCTGAAGAATATCTAGCTTGACCATGATAAAAATGTAGTAAACATGTTTGTACTATTTGCATAAACTCCTTTAAATATTGAATGCACTTATCAAATGAATTTCCCAAAACACACTTCCATCATCTCATAAAATGTCACTTGCCATTCATAAGACCGATTTTTTTTTTAATAGAAAATAACATTTATTTCTATGAAATGGAAACACAGAATTACCTGTTAGAAACAGCAAGAAGTTTGCTACATCGGAACAAGAAAGCAATTTTCTTGCAGATCACAAATGAAGGAGGCTTATTAAACCATCATACACCATTGGCGCCAGGGTCCTACGGACAGTTACAAATATATCTACTTTCCAATGTTATATTACAGACCGCAACGTTTCTGGGGGCGGGAAGGAAAAGGTTTTCAATTTGACAATGTTTCATCTATATGCCTGGTAAGTATTACAATGCGCTGCCTAACCTTTAGCTTAACGTTAATACCGAGTTCACCTACGAGTTACATTAATAACTTAGATTTCCATTTTATAACATTATACACTTGCTAGTATACATATATATATATATGTATGTGTTTGTGGGAAAGGGCGCTCGCGTGTGTGCCCACCCCACGACGCGCCGAGGATATCCATGCTTATGGCCATAAGCAACAAAGAGCGACTCATGTCTGGACAATGAAAGTGCACCTTGATCACCTTAACACACCTACGCCTGTCCGCGCCGGGCTCTGCACGCAGCCCCCGCCTGCACGGAGGGAAGAGAAAGCAAACCCCCGTGTCCGTCCACCCGCGCCTACCTAGCTACCTCTACACAGACGAGCTTTAGGAAGCCGCTATTGCTTCTCGGGGGTGTTGTTGACCATGGGCCCGTAGAGCCCTCCGGAGTACACCTGCTCCTTGTGCACGGCCGAGCGCTCCCGCATCAGGTCGCTGAAGGCGTAGTCCACGGGCGGCCGGAACCCCAGCGTGGGCATCAGCCCGGCCGTGGAGTAGGGGGTCATGAAGGCCAGTCCCCGGCTGTGCGCCGAGTAGGCGAGGCGCAGCGGGTTCAGTCCCAGGTGCGTGCCCAGCGGGTAGGCGCCGGCCTCGGCCCCGAAGTGCGTGGCGTTGGGCTGCAGCGGGGAGAAGGCGGAGCGGCTGCCCAGCGTGCCGATGGCCGGGGCCATGGCGCCCGCGATCAGGGGCCGGTGGTGGGCGGCGGCGGCGGCGGCGGCGGGGGTGGGCGGCAGGCCCTGCAAGGCGCCGTCCCGGGCCCAGCCCTCCTCGGGGCCCTTCTCCGGGCCGCGGTTGTTGAGGATCTGCTCGATGGCCTGTACCACGTCCCCGCCGCAGCCCTGCAGCACCAGCTCCAGCACGCTGCGCTTGTGCGCCGGGAAGACGCGCGTCAGGATGTCGATGGGAGTCCGCTGCCGGCCGCCGGCCGAGGGCGACGGGTCCTGCTCGTCCTTGTCCGCCTCTGAGCCCGAGTCCGAGCCCAGCGGGCTGATGGAGCCCGGGCTCTCCTCCCCCTCCTTCGGGCCCTTGGAGACGGGGGAGCTCAGGAAGGACTCGCCGTCCCCGTTCTCCGAGCCCGAGCCGTGGCGAGCGTCTGGGGAGGAGGTGCCGGGCACGGACTCGCCGTCCGGGGAGAGGGGCTTCCCGCCCGCCTGCTGCGGGGTGACGGCGCGGCTCGGCAGCAGCGTCTTGGGGAACAGCTCGAACTTCTGCATCTTGGACTCTGCGGGCCGGGGGGGCAGAAGGAAGAGACACCGTCAGTGGGGCTGCCCCGCGGAGCGCCCCGGCCGTCGGCGGGACCCCCGCCCGCAGCTCCGCGCCCCGCTCGTGTCCCGTCCCCCCATCACCCCCGATCGAGGGCTCGCAGCGCGTCCTTACCTGAGGCGCCGGCGCCTCCCTCGCCGCCGGCCCCGGCGCAGACGGAGCCGAACACCTCGTAGGCGGGCCGGGGCGGGATGATGCCGTTGGCGGCCGCCAGCGCCAGCCCCTCGGCCGTGCCGTAGAGCAGCTGCAGCTCCCGGGCCTCGTTCTCCTCCTGCGCCTGCTGCCGGCGCAGCGCCACCTGAGCGGCCATGACGCGCTGCCGCTCGGCGATCAGGGTGCACTTGGCGCACATGCAGTCCTTCCAGCGGCAGTACCGCTTGTGGCCCTTCAGCGCCGACACCACGCCGTGGTTGCGGCACCGGGCGCACTTGGGCGTCCGCGGGTACTTCTCGGCCGCCCGCAGCAGCAGCGGCGGCGCCCGCAGCAAGCTCCCGGCCACGCTCACCGGCAGCGTGGCCGCCGCCGCCGCCGCCGCGGCCGCCACCGAGCTGGGGGGCACCGGGGGGGGCGCGGCGGGCACGCTGGGCAGCTCCGAGCGCAGCTCCATCCCGGCCAGCCCGCCCCGAGAGAGCGGCCCCCCCTCCCCGGCCTCCCCCAAAGCGACGCGGGGCGGGGGAGCCCCTGCGCCGCACCCGCGCCCGGGCGCGGAGAGGCTCCCGTCGCCTTCAAGCGCAATCACGAGCGGGGGGCGCGCAGAGCCCCGGGAGCGGGCATGCAAACCCCGGCGCCGGTCCCCTCGCCTCGCCCGACGCCCCCGTCCCCCCGCGGCGGGGTTCAACTGAGGAGGGGCCCGTCGGGAGCCGTTCCGCGCCCTCCTCCCCTCCGCGCCCGAAAAGCAGAACTAACACAAGAAAATCCGAGAAAACTTAGATCACTCTCGCCTCCGTGCTGTCCGTGCGCGTCTGGCGGGGCAGCACCAAGTTCATCGCGCCAGGCTCAGAGCCGAGCTCTCCCGTCCGCGCTCACGGGCTCGCCGCTCCCCGCGGCGCCCCGGTGCCACCCGAGCTGCCCGCTAAGCTCCGATCCCCCGTCCCCCTGCAACTGCGGCCACAGACTAGCAGCGTCCCTCCAAAGAACAATCCGGCACCTTCAACGACAGGATCCCTCGCGAGGCTAAAATCCAGCAGAGAATAGCGGGAAAAATAAAAATAAAAAATCGCCCCGTCTGCCGAGCAGCACCTCCGCAGATGGGCGGAGGAGCCGCGGCGAGCCCGGAGCGGCGGGCGGGCCGGGCCGGGCGCGGAGCCCCCCGGGAGGCGGCGCGGGCCTGGCGGAGCGGAGCAGAGCGGAGAGGAGCGGAGGAGAAGGAGCGGAGGGAGCGGAGGGAGCGGAGGGAGCGGAGCGCTGCCCGCCCGCCGCCACTCGCGCTATTGTTGCGGCCCGCGTTGCCATTAGGCAACATTGGACAACAATGTGGCGCCTGCCATTGGCCAGGGCCCGCGCGCGCCGCGCTGATTGGCCGCGCCGCGCCCGCCGCGCCCGCGGAGCGCCGGGAGCGCCCGGGGGCAGCGCGGGGAGCGCGGGGGCGCGCCTGGAGCCCCGGCACCCCCGGCCCGCCCGCCCGTATGAGCTTGGCTGCTTTAATTCATCGGTAACGGCACTTGCCAAGCGCTTGGGTTGTTTTCCCTGGGTGTTACTTGTCGTAAGGGGAGGGGGGAATATGCTGCGCAAGGTGACAATTCAATTTGTGGTGTCTCCCCTCCCCTTGGAGATTTTGTTTTATGATAGTACGTAACGACGCCTTCCTTCCTTCCTTCCTTCCTTCCTTCCTTCCTTCCTTCCTTCCTTCCTTCCTTCCTTCCTTCCTTCCTTCCTTCCTTCCTTCCTTCCTTCCTTCCTTCCTTCCTTCCTTCCTTCCTTCCTTCCTTCCTTCCTTCCTTCCTTCCTTCCTTCCTTCCTTCCTTCCTTCCTTCCTTCCTTCCTTCCTTCCTTCCTTCCTTCCTTCCTTCCTTCCTTCCTTCCTTCCTTCCTTCCTTCCTTCCTTCCTTCCTTCCTTCCTTCCTTCCTTCCTTCCTTCCTTCCTTCCTTCCTTCCTTCCTTCCTTCCTTCCTTCCTTCCTTCCTTCCTTCCTTCCTTCCTTCCTTCCTTCCTTCCTTCCTTCCTTCCTTCCTTCCTTCCTTCCTTCCTTCCTTCCTTCCTTCCTTCCTTCCTTCCTTCCTTCCTTCCTTCCTTCCTTCCTTCCTTCCTTCCTTCCTTCCTTCCTTCCCTCCCTCCCTCCCTCCCTCCCTCCCTCCCTCCCTCCTTCCCTCCTTCCCTCTTTCCCTCCTTCCTTTTCCCTCTCTCTCCTCATGGGTGAATGTCCGGGTGCTGCCGCAGCAGGAGAAGCAAGGTGAGTATGATTTTCCATCCTTTCTCTGCCCTTTAGGCTGGGGGAGCCCTGCCCGCCCCTCGCTCCCCAGAAAGTAAAGTTCGTTCTTCCTTTCTCCTGCCAGCTGTTTGCGGGACTACGTGTTCAACAGGCGCCTTCCCCGCGGGGACAACACACCCGAGGGGCTGATTTTGGAGGAGGAGGAGGAGGCTGCGGGCTGGTTACTGTATATTAACCCCGGAGCTTTTGTTTTAGCATCGGCCGCCCGGGTTTGACGTCACCTTGGCGGGCAGCGGGAGGAGGCAGCGCTCGGTGGGAAATAACGCGCTCTGCTTTCCCCAGGGCTTTCCCACGAGGGATCTGCGTCCTCCTCGGCACTTTCTGAAGTTGTTTTTTTTCACACGAGTCCTTGCCCGTAGCGGGACCCCTCTGCCGGTGTTCGGGGCCTCCTCCCGCCGCTCAGCATCCCCACCTGCGCTGCCCCGCCGGTAGCGGGACCGGGCGGTGCCCCGGGAGCTGCGGGCCCCGAGCCGGGAGCGGGGAAAGCCCCGGAGCTGCTCGGGGGAGCCGGCGCTGCCCGGGGCTCCCTCGGCGCGCTGGGGACCGCGGGACAGGACACTGCAGGACACGCGCTCCCCTTGGTCACGCTCCTTCCGTGGGTGCGAAAAGCGCAATTGCAGAGCCCTCCAAATTTTCAATATTTTTGTTACACTTACATCCGTCTTTTTCCTTTTTTTTTTTTTTTTGTTTTTTGGACACGAAATGAGCTCTTTCCTCCCCGATTTTCTGCGGGTGCAGCTGCTGCCCGCTCCTCGTGATTTAGGTGTTATAACACCTTTATTTATTACAGCAGCCAAGTCAAAATATCCGAATTAATTTTATTCGCAACCACTAATTCTATTCTCCGGGGAGTATTATTTAAACCATCTGATTTAATTGGGAATTCGTAGAACTCGATCAGAGCTAATAAGAAACATTTAAAGTGTTGCTTTATGTTTGTTTAACATAGAGAAAATGTTCTCCCTTTTTCCTCGCAGTTTTGTTTGGGGTTGCTATGAGGTTTTTTTCGGCAAATACCGTCCCTTTGCCCCCCGAGGCAGCGCACCAACAACAACAACACAGGACGGGTTACGCCGATTTCCCCCGTTCCCTGGCCTTTCAGCTCTGACTTCAATTAAAGGACAGGGTTATCCTTTCCGTTTATGGCGGTTTAAAACTATCTATTTGGGAAAAAACATGGGAAAAAAAACCAAAAAACAACCAACAAACAAAATAAAACAAAATATAAACAAAACGAAAACAAAACAAAACCACCCCAACCCAGCCCAAGAGTGGGTCAGTAATCAGCCAGTGAAACGCGGTGGTTTCTCTTGGGAGCCTCAGGCTTTCAGTAACATCGCAAAGGCGGTGATGAAGTTGCAGCACGCAAGGTGCAGCATCTCTGTGCCCAGGCCGTTTCCTGTGCTCCGGCCCCGCTCACTGTGACACTGTGACAGAGCTGGGCTGCGCTGTCCCAGAGCCGGGCACCAAAACGCCCCGTGCCTGTTTCTGCTGCTCGCCCAAAGCCAGCAGAGGACACCCCCTCTTCCGAAACACTGAGCCGTGTGCTGGTTTTAAACGTTACACTCACTGTCAATCCGACATCGTAATAAAAGGAGTTTATTAAATAAAAATTTTAAAATTGTAAGAATATGTAAAGCAACTCCGGGGCTCAGCGAGTTCTGAGGACATTTGTCCGAATCTCCCCCGGTCTCAGGGTCTCTGGGCGGTTTCCCATCCCCCGGGCCCGCAGCAGCCCCGGCAGCGCCCGGAGGCGAAGCCGCCGCTCCCGGGCAGCGCCGCTCCCGGCCGGGCTCGCTCCTGACCCGGAGCCGAGGCCTCTCCTCGGGCTCGGCACCCTGCTCCGGGCTCAGCGAGACTCTGCCTCGCCGCTTCCAACCGGGACCCAGCCATTCCTGTGTTGCTCTTCTCTTACGCGGTGCGTTTAGAAAAGGAGAGCCCGGAATCACGCTTCTCACCGGTTTGACATTTTAACAATAATAATAATAATTTCTCCCCTGTCCATATTTTCCTTTGAAAACTTTCGCTGTGAAATATGCGTGAAAACGCGCGCGTTTCACAGATTTATTCAAACCAAGCCCCCCTGAGCTGGGAGCTCGCCCGGAGCAGCAGAGGCGCGGCCGGGACTCGCCGTGGGCTCGGGGCTCTCTGCAGCTCCGTCCCGGCTGCCGGAGCCCAGCGAGTGTGTGAGAACGGACGGGAGGCAGCGGCGAGCTGGATGCTGCTCTCCCCCCACCCCTCCCTTCTCCTTCCCTTCTCTCCTACTGCAATTCATTTCTGTTTGACGAGGCACAATAAAATCTTCTTGTACATCCCCGCTCCCGTGTCTTTCTGGGGGAGGGATGTTTGTTTTAGGCACGCACGGAGCAGCCGCGCTCCCGCTGCCCGGGCGGGACATAGAAAGAGAAATTCATTTCTCCAAACCCGGCGAAACGCGACTTTAAAGCCCCCGGGACTGGTGTCGCTCCCAGCTTGGCTGTGGGAGCAGCTCCCAGCGTCATTCCAGGAGCGGAGCTCAGGCTTGGACGCAGCTCCCGCAGGAGCAGCGGGACTGGCGCTGGAGCGGGGCGGGTGCCCTGCCCTGGCCGGGCACGGAACGCTCCGACCTCGGGGCCACCGGGGCTAAAGGGTGCTAGGGGGACCCCCACCACGGTCAGGGCAGCCCGCGCCCTCCAGATGCGTGGAAGTCGATTTTATTTCGTTGCAGGGATGCCCAGAGACGCCGCGTTTCGTTGCGCGGTGCCCCGGGTGCTGCTCGGTTATCCCCGCTGCGCGTCTGACTCTGGCAGCGTCCAGAAACGCACCAGGGCCCCGCGCTCACGGCCGGGTCAGCCCGTTAAAACACGACATTAAACGCTAATTTAATATATTTATTCTGAAAAACCCCCGATTTCTCCGGTGTTTCCTTCTCTCCTCACTCCCCTTGATTCTCCTAAAGGTTTCCCTTGTGCGGCTGCTCCCGTGTCCAAGTTCGAGAGGGCTGCAGCGACGGTGCTGCTGCAGCTTCCCCCAGTTGCAGTAGTAAAATCTTAATTAAAAAGCGCCCGGCTATTGGCTGCCATGCGGGGGAAGGGACACGCACGCCCGCAGGCAGCGCAGCCCTCGGAAGCATCCCAGAGAAATATAGTTCTTGATTAGTGTATTTTCATCTCGTTCTTAGCGGAAGACAGTTTGTAAGTACCTGCTAATGTTAGTGCTCTTTAAGGTTTCAATTGTTCTAGGGGGTTTGCCATTGACTTTTTCATTATTTACCTACTGAATCAAAGTAAGCAAATGCCATCTGTTTCCCTGCTGCTATCATCTTCACTTTTAATTATCCGCCCAGCCGCCTAATAGAGATGATATTAAACTAAATCTTTTTGACATTAAAAGTAATTATCCCCAAACCAATATTACAAGAATGAAAATTACCACCACCACTACCCCCCCCCCCTTCAAGAAAAAGGCACATTCCTCCTAGCCCAGGCAATCTCTTCAGATCCGGAGCGAGGAAAGGGAGACGGAACTCCCGTTAGCCCGGCCTTCTCAAGTATTTGAAACATTATTAACTCGATTTCCCGGCTCCCAGTGGGGGAGGAAAAAGCGACAAGGGGGAAAGATTTGTGGAAGGAAATAAGGGAAATTCGGGGCTCCTCTCCTCCCGCAGCCCGGGAATCCGCACCGGCCCTTCGGCGGGGCCGGGGCTGCCGGACCCCTCGGGATCCGCCGGCAGGTCCCCAACCCAACCCCAGTCCCGGCTTTTGGGGAAGGGCACATCCCACAGGCACAAACACGCGGCCCTCGAAGGCTTCGCATCATCCATCCCGCGGCTCCGGCCGCGCGGGGACGGTCACGGGAGGGACCCTGGGATCGGGGCCCGTGGCCGTGAGGGGCACGGCGGGTCCTCCGACAGATGGCCGGCGGCTGAATTATCTCCACAGAGTCATTTCGCCTACTCTGAGACTTCTCCGCCATTTCTCCTCCGACTCGCTTTAATACGAGCCCGGAGCCGCGTCCCCCATTTCCTTTAATACGTGCTAAACTGAGCTAATTTTAATTGCATGTTTCAACTTTGCTAATTAAATAGAGTGGTCTAATTAAAAGTGACTAGGGAACAGTTTTAATTCAACCCTCTACTTTTTTAACAATCCATTATGCAACAAATCCAGGGGTAAGCCCTCCCTTTAAAAAAGCTACAGATGATTGAGTTTTTACACCTTTTTACACGCTCACAATGGGGAGACTTGACCCAACATATGTAGCGGTGGGGCCGAGCCCCCCCGGTTCCCCGGCGGGGCATCGCGACCGAGCCGCCTCGCTGCTGCTGCCCCGCCCGAGCGCCGCTGGACCCGGGGGCTGCCCGGGGCCTCCCCGCTGCAAGTGCGGAGACGATTAGCCCGGCAGAGGTTAGAGTAGCACATCCCCAGGACAGCAGAGCAGGATTTGGGAAAATCGGGCTCTTTACACGCTTCATCTCTTCACCAAGTGCTCATTAGGTTGTTAACCTCTGGTTCACATGAAAGGGGCATGTGATGAATCCCCTCCCGAACAAATGGGCGCATCCCCCTTCAGGCACCGAACAAAGCCCTTAAAATAACTGCACAAGAAAGCCTTTAGTTGTTACTCTAAAATTTCTTTTCTCTAGGAGCTTGCGCCCATCCACACACACGCACACCGGCGCACAGAAAGAGGAAAATAAGCTCACGCACGCAAAAATCTATCCATCACCCCTCCTCCCCCGTGTGCTGGAGCTAAAAATTAAAAATCCGTGGTCTGTCCCCAGGGCCTTCGGCGCTGGCTGATGTCCCCCGGGTTTGGCTGAGGCTCGGGCTGGGGCTTCCCAAGCGAGGGGAAGGAAATCTTAATCGCTCCAGCGGGGCGGGCGGGGGAGCATCCTCTGCCTGAGCAGGGGAAAGCCACGCGTCCGGGCAGGGGACAGCGCTCTGCGGGGACACGGGGGTGTGGGGTGCCCATGGCGGCCCCCAGCTCTGCCCTGCCCTTCTTCCACCCGCGAGCTGAGCGGATCCTCAGCGAGGAGGGCGCGGGCAGGAGTTCCCCTTGCCGGCCGGGGGATGCGGCAGGAGATCCGAGCGAGCCGGGACCGACTCCGCCGCTCGGGGCCCGCTGCCCACGGAGGGCCGGGCAGCCGAGCCCGGCTCCGCATTCCCACCGCTCGCCTGTGGATTTGGGGCTCTTTAAGACCTTTGCTTTTCTCTCCCTCCCTCCTTCTCCCTCTCCCCTTTTATTTCCCAGCCCCTCGGGCATGGATTAAAGTGACAGACAATTTCCCCCCCTCCCGCACCTTATTGATGGTTAAATGCGCTCTGAGTTAATGCGCGGGAAGCGCCGAGGGCGGGGGGGCTGTCCCGGCAGCGCTGCGGGCCGGGCCCGGCCGGTGCCGCCGCTGTGGCCCCGCGCGGGCGGGCGGGCGGTGCGCGGGCGCGGAGGCTCCGCGGGGACGCGCGCGTGTGCCGCAGCCCGCCGGCAGCCGCGGGGACACGCGCGGGCCCCGCCGGGAGCACGCAGGTACCGCGGGGGCAGCGGCCCCGAGCCGGGACGGCCCCGCTCGGCTAATTTAGCGCGGGGCGCTCCGAGAGGTTCATTAAAAAGGCTCTTGTCAGCTCCCTAACGATCCGAGAGCTTTTTAATTATATTTTATATTCCGCTACCCGTCTCCTAACTTCAAACACATGGTAAAAAGGATTTGCTGTTTTGTTTCAGGTAAAACCTAATGATTAAAATTCAGACCCCGTCCCATGCATCTGCTTCGCCTTTGCCAAATGAATTGAAGGGAGAGAGAAAAGCGATTTCATTGAGATCACAGATGGGGTGCAGGTTTTTGGAAGAAATTTGAGAAACACCATTGTCCAGAATCAAAACTCTATGTCTTGCCCCACAAAGGGGGCTGCTTTAAGCCCCTCAACTTCTATGGGGCTTGTTTTTTAAACTTTAAGTGTTCCGCACAATAAGCTGCCACTAAAATGTCACAACCACTCTAATTCCAAGTGTGTCTCACTGCAAAGGGTGCAGAAAAATGAAGGGAGCAAAGGCAAGGAGTGTAATTAAAAACCCTGGAGCTCCCTCCTGCCTGCTGGGGCCCGGCGAGGGAAATGCCCCCGCCCGTGGCAGCGGCACCGACACCCCGAGGTGCGGGACCGGCCCCGCTCCCGCATCTGCCCGGCCGCAGCCCGGCCCGGCGCACCGCGGCGCTTCCACACTTCGGAGGCGAAATTTTTTCATTAGCCGAAAGCAGAAGATTAATCCTTTTATTTTTATTCATGATCATGACAACCCCGGTCGGATTTGCCAGAGGATTCCCCCCCGCTTCAATGTTTATTGCCCCGGGAGCTCAGGAGCAGAACAATCCTGACGGAACGCGACAGATAAACAATCTCTTATCGTTAGAGAGACACATCGAGGGGTTTGCGGAGGGGCGGGCGACAGCGTCATCCAAAACCTCACGCACTTGGGGCAAAAAATGATTCTTGTATTCTTTTTCCAGTTGACACTCGGTATTTTAAGGGGCTCTTACACAAACAGACTTCTTTCAAGTTACTGATGGACCATCCGCAATCTCCCAGGGCACCGTCCAGCCCGGGCCGGTGCCCTCAGCCCCGCGGGGCGATGCCCGAGTATGCGGCTCCATTTGTTTGGTTGGTTGGCTGTTTTTTCGTGGCTTGTTGGGGTTTTTTTCCCGCCGGGAATGCCCAAAATTTTCCTTGCGCGCCCCTCGCCCAGCGCCGGGCTGAGCGGCCCCGCCCGCGGGGGAAGGCGCGGCACCGAGCGCTTCCCTCTCTTCTGGCTTGGCTTTAATAATTTCTAAATAATTTCTAAATGATTGTTGGTGCGGGCAGAGCCGGGCCGGGTGCGGAGGGAGCGAAGGGAAGGGAGACCCGCGGGGGCGGCTCCGCGCTACGCGGCCGCCGCAGGCTCCGGTGCCCGGGAATTCTGCAGGTGCCCCGGGAATTCCGCAGGTGCCCCGGGAATTCCGCAGGTGCCCCGGGAATTCCGCCCCGACGGCTCCGTCCCGCCCGGGGGAGGCCGAGGGGCGGCTCCGGTCCGGCCGGTGCCGGGACCAGCCCGGGAGGCGCCTCCGCCCCATCCCGCTCCATCGCCCCATCCCGCTCCATCGCCCCATCCCGCTCCATCGCCCCATCCCGCTCCATCGCCCCATCCCGCTCCATCGCCCAGCATCGCCCGGGCAGCGGCGGCAGCGAGGGGCGAAGGCGCGGGGGACCCGCAGCAAGGCGGGCATCGCTCCTTTGGGGGTTCTGCTTGTCCATTCGGTTTGGTTTTCCCGCGTTAGACGATCCTGCAACAGCCACACAATATCTGACTCACCTTCGTCTAAACCTTGAAGAAGTGTATTTCAGCAACGGAGTGCTCTCTGCAAATCGCAGGTTCTAAAAAATATCCCCCCCTACTTTCTTCATTACAACCACAAAATTATAAATTAGTTTGTTCTTCGGCATCAGCGAGTTTAGAGCTGTCATTGAAAAAATTCCTTCTCCATTGCCACTAGTTTGGAAATGCTTTCCCTTACGCATCAGTCTTAATTAATTAGGACACATTAAACAGGCTTACAGAAAAATATTCCTAAAGTACACATCAGAATAATTTTTAAGCTCCTAAAATGGCTGCAACAGAACGGGGGTTTTCAAATGACAACAAATGAGGTCTACCTGTAAATTTAGAAAAGGCAAGATCATGAGTAGGATGCCACAATTACAAGGTACAAAATACTTATCAGTGATAGGAACTGACTCTAATGGAGACTGTGACAGAGATTAAATAAAGCATAGAGGGAAATAAAATGTTAGAAACTACATTCTTAGGTGAATGAAAACATACTTATATTCAGTACTTTACAAAATGATAATAATTCTTTAAAATCACCCAAATAGCACTACCCTTTTCAAAGAAAACTGCATAAAAAGGAAGATAACAGAAAGAAATTAAAGTCACAGGAAAAGACTAAGATTGTAACCAAAACTTTTTGAAGACACTATCTTAGATCCTCAGAGTACACATGTATCTGACTTTAAAAGACTACAGAATGCCCACAAGAAGCAGTTGGGTCATGTGAACCAGCACATTAAAGGATGTAATAGGAAGACAGACTCAAAGTAGGAAACTAAAAAGAAAATCAGAAAATCCATGGAAATCTAACTTTTGGAAGACACAAATCCTGAATTAAACAACTGACAAACTGCAAGGAACAACTACCAAAAATGTAAAGTATTATTAAAAATATGTGGAATAGGAAACCTGCCAGAAGATATTTTTATGGTGTAAAAGACTCCTTTTATTAAAAATAGAAACAACTAAGTAGTAATTTGTAGTGGCATTTACTACAGTGGAAACATATTTTCCTGAGTTAAAAAAAAAAAAAAAAAAAGTAACATTATCGGAAATTTGATGGCTGGAAGCAGAAATCAACAAATTTTGACAGTGAGAGGATTCCAGCCATGTCCCCAAGAACCTGTGGGGGAACCTGTGCTATTCCTGGTACTCAGACACCAGTACCTGGAGAAAAGGATCAGTGGTGAGCTGCTGCTACCAATAAATAACACAAACCCACTCAAGGGGAGTGGATGGAAAGGGAACAGCCACGAGCTGTGGAATCCTGGGGAACACTGGATTCCACAAAGGAAAGGAAACTCACTGGTACTAAGCACAAAATAACAATTCTGTTAACCAGCAGTTCTGTAATCACAGGAAGTAATGAAACCTCCTCCTCTAACCAGCAGTTGAGTGACATTTTAATTGAATTATATTAAGGCTGCAGTGTGACTTCAGTCTTTATTACACAGAAGAATCCACAGAGGAAAGCCCTGGCTAAGGAGTGGATTCTCTGCTATCTAATGAGACATTAAAACCCTTTGAAACTTTTAGGGTGCTTTTAGGGCCAGGAGTGACTCCCAAGAGCTGGATCTGGAGTGAGCCTTGCCTTCACTGCACACACTCAAGGGACCTTTCATCTGCCTTCTCATTTCCTGAATTCTGGGATGCTGACTTTGACAAGATTTAAGGAAATTTCAGACAGCCAAACCTTTATAGCAATAAATATGCTTGAAATAATAATAAAAAAAAACCCATAAAAACAAAAGGATGTAAAATGCAAAGGTAGTAATAAGATATTTAAAAAAGATTTCAAGGAGCCTGACCAAATTCATCCTATATACATCAGCAGTGCTGTCAGGGGGAGCAGCCTTGCCTTCCTCTTCCTCTTGTCTTCACTGACTCCCACCAGTGAGCTGCATCAGCCTCAAAACTGCTCCAGGAAAAAAAAAAAAAAAAGGTCACTTTTTAATTAGTTTGCCTGGTTCCAGTGCAAGGTGGGGGCAGAGATGGCTCTGCTGGCAGAAGTATACATCTATATCAGACTAAACTGAGTACAAAACTGCCTGGATCCTGACACATTCAGTGCTAAACTTGGTATTCCTCCACCTTTGTCATCTGTTGGGGGAATAGTTTCAGGTAGAGAGCAATCTCTCATGCTGTGTACACACAATATACAGTAATTTGATATAGTAATGACCCATCCAGAAAAAAAAATTAAGGCTACTGCAGTTGCCTTCTCTTTTATACAAACAGAGTAATAAAACTAGACTCAGGTGCAGAATCAACATCCAGTTTCTACTCTCAGCTCTTTTGTTCAAAAAGACCAATGGCTGCAATGAACATCCACTGTCAAGGGCTGGGTTTCCTCACCCCAGGCAAGCACACACAGCTGCCAGCCTAAAGACTGATTTTCACCCTCCCTCTCAAGGACCTTAAAGGAATTCTGTATTTTGGCAGTCAGACAGCTTTGCTAGTGGGCAACACACACATTAAAAGTAGCTGTGCTATGGTGCTATGGTGGTGTTGAAGCAGACTGGGGAACATCCAGCACAGGAACTTGTCTCTCCTCAGGCCCTCACAATATTGGAAAAACCAAAGTGTGAATTAAAATCAGTGAAAACTCTCTGGAGGAGGCCACCATCACTGTTTCCAAATAAAAATGCATCCTCTGCTTTGTCAAATGGTGGAATGTCTTGGTGAGAGCTGAGAGCCCCCAGAAGCAGGGCAGAAGAAGGAGGAATGGCACACACGACATCTCCACCCTCAGCATTTCTGTCTGAGAGCTCCAAGCAGGTTCTGGTTCTGCCTGGTAGTGACTCTCCTTGTGTAGAGACACCCACTCATGTGCTTTGTGCCTGCTATGGAAGCTGTTCTAAGGCACTGAAATCTTATGCATTTTTAGGGAGCCTGGACACAAGGCCTGCATAATGAAACCCTTCAGTCCTGTGACTGGGATATTGTAATTTGATTTTTCCTACATAAGGAAGAGTGAAATCATGTAACTGTTTAGTAGAAATATTGCTGCAATTGAAATTTTTTTTCTAATGTCACTGAGTAGGTACAGTTTATGAAAGCCAAAGTCCTCTTCTGCTACATTAAAACAGACAGACAGACCCCTCAGCACAGCTCCATCAGAAACTTCCTCAGCACTGCCACTGAGCTGAAGGGTGCACATGTAGAGAGTGCAGAGCAAACACTGTGTTCTGCATGGTCTCTAATAATGATTTCAAACACCACTGTCAGAAAGTTTCTCCCAAAACCAGAGTGTGCCCCACCTTCACCCACGAGCCACGGACGCCGACGCATCGCACGGGATTCCTTTCAGCAACAGTAATTCCCTAAGACTTAAAACTAATGCATTAATCACCTTAATGGTAATCCATTAATGTGAAGAACCTGAAGATAAAAAGGCAGAATCAGGGATGTGCTCTGTAGCAATGGTGTTACAGTTCTAGGGTAATACTGAATTACAAAATTCGAGTGACTAGAGGATTATCCATGCCAGCAGAGCGTGTGAAGTGAATACCAGGAGAGCAGAAAATGATGGCATAGAATATTAATATTAATATTTCTACACAGGGATTGGTTTATGCTGATGGTGTGATTCAGAAAGGTGACTCGACATGGTTGCTTCTTGAAATCAGGCCCAAAGTATTTAAGGACCAAAATCATGAACATTTTATTTAAAGAGCGATACACTTGTTTACGTTGTGGCAGAATGATCCCTGTATACTGATCTCAAAATCTTTATATCAGAGGGAAGTAATGCCACCACTTTGAACACTTCCAGTTAATTATCACTAGAACATTTTGATAATGACAGTGTATTTTGAAATATGAACAAAATGAGGGAAAAAATAATAGAGTTTAGAAGAAAAAAAAAAAGCCAAACAACCCTGGGAGCACTGACTTCAACAAGTTCAACAAATATTCAAGCCACATTTAATAACTTTATAAAACTAGTATCAAAGTAAAGAATATATAGTCAAAATACAGAAATCAAGTTGAGTGAGAGGAAACAGCCTGATGAGATCAAACAGAAGTTAAACAGAACAGATTAATATAAACCAGTTAGCTGAAAGGTCGCTTTGCTTCGTGAAGCACTATTTCAGCAACTCCTTTCCTCAACAGCCAGCTTAGAAGGAAAAAAAAAAAGAAGATATGCATCACTTTAAAATCCTGCTGTATGTTTACTGTGATTGTTTGTAGAAACAGCATCACCCCAATTTGCAACCCATGTTAATTTCTTATTTAATAAACGCAGTGGAATTTTTTTTTTTGGGGTAAGAAAACAAAAGTTCAGGATGAAGCGTCTGCATTCAGCTTTCCATTACACATACATTTATCATTCTATTGGCTAGGAATTCTTTTATTTGTGAACTGCAAATTATTAGGATTTGCTTACACTTCTAAACATTTGTTTGTCATAGATACTTCACTTCTAAAAGTGTCTGGTGTAGCACTCACTAATTACAGAATTATAAAAGGTAGAATAAGGCTTTGCCCGCTCAGAAATTCGCATTTTTGGTAAAGGTAACAATATGTCAGCATCACTAACATCTTAATAATAGGCATATATTTAATTTTATATCACCATCCTTCCAAAGAGAAAAAGAAAGACTAAAAGATGTGTGCAACTGGTTTTAGCTTAGTATAAAATTTTCAAATCAGAACTCATTCAGCTACAATAAACACTATGAATTACGTATAAACACAGATGGAAAACAATGTGCCAGGCTTTAAATGAAAAAAATATAGTTTAGCAGATGATGATCCTGTAGTGCTATTGTGCACTGTCCTGCAAGCCCCAAGATAAAAGAAAAAAAAAAACAAAAAAAAAAAAGGGGTGAAAAAAATTAAAAAAAAAAAAAAAAGGAGAAGAAAAACCCCCAAATAAACCAGTTTTGATGCAGGTTTGGCATCAACTGCACGTTATGGTCTTAGCCTCAGTATGCTCATTCTGTGGTTGAGAAATTTAGAGTACCAGATTTTTCCATGTCAGGTAGCAGGTAGCTGGTGCATACATTTCAGACAAGAGAAGTACGATTTCTTTAATTTGAGATGGGATTAATAATGTATTGTTAATATGTCCAAAGTGTGCAACAATAAGGCAGATTTCTTATTACACCACCCCTTAAAATACCCATTGTTTGATGAACCAAACAAGGTGCTTTAAACCAGCAGAGTAATAGGAGACGAGCAAGTGCCAGAATGAAGAAAAACTGCTAGAATGGGAACTGCCCTTTCTTTCACAAGGAGAAATAAAGAACTTTTGTATCTGGTATTTGAAAGGTTTTTAACAGCTGATATTCAATATCAGCTGATTCCTGAAGTGTTGGCAAGATACCAGGTTTCTGGTACTGGCCATGTCTAATGTTATTTAAATATTCACATCATGCAATAAGCAGTTTCACACTGCAATGTAATGGAAAATACTTCCTAAACTGAATTGGAACGGAGACCCAAAGCAGAACCAGTAAATAAATATCTCGCATATATGTCAAACTATATTCTCCAAACAAAACCTTACATCTTATCAAAGAAGTCAGAAAGTACTAACAAAAATTATATGCTTTCTACTATAATACTGTTAATTTTCCATGGCTGAGAATGTCCCATTAATTTTTTTTCTGCCTTTTTAAATTAGTTGACAAAGTAGAAATTCAAACACAGAAATAAAATGCATATATATGAGAGCACTGGCTCAGTGAGATATCAAATATACAGCATTCTAGTGTCAAAAGTACAGGCAGAAATGTCCAAGATTTCTTGGTGAAAAAGGGGCATTTGAGGAGTAAAAATTCTACTTAACAATCACTCACATTTTAACAGTGCATTAATTATAACAAAAGCTGAATGATAAGTGAGCAACAGAATCATAATGTTCAGTGTTCATAGCAGAACTTTATCCTCTGCTCATTTATATGAGGTTGGAAACATATACTCATGTATGTGAAACTTTAAGTAGCTATTTTTGTTTTTTTTTTTGTTTTTTTTTTTCAGGATTCTTGCAAGAGGCAAACTTGTGACATGGAATTGAGCTGGATGTCAGTACAAGGTGGTGCTCAGAGAAGTCTTCCTCTCGATGCTGTGCCTCTGGCTTATCAAAGGATGATTAGTCCTACAATCTTGTTTGATCTATTCTTTTGCCTCTAGGAAAAGGGTTTCTTGAGGATACAGTTTTACCTCCAGTAATGATTTATTTGGATCCAGCTGGGTCACCTGTAAACACATGAACACAAAGATATGTGTAAGTAGACTTTTGGATTGTTTATCTTCACAGTGCAGACTTTTACTGGGAGGATTTTTGAGTCTCTCCACCAATGACAACTGAAGCAGTGAGTATTATTTTTCAGAGTATTATTTTCAAATTATATATTTCAGATCAAGAAATATATATTGTGTTTTCTGATGTTGTTACAAGTATTCTTTGGTAATAACAATGAACAGAATAATAAAAAACCAGAATCCCTGACATTAATTTCAAGAAGGTCTGGCTCTCTATCATAAACTTATGCATTAATCTATTTTTGTCAAAGTTAAGAACTTTTGGGAGGTTTACTAGAACACATGAATTGAAATGAAAAATAAAACTGCACTCCTAGATAATCATCCCAAAATTTCAGTCAAACTGATGGTGCAAGCAGCATAGCCAAACCAACAGGGTCTCTCAATTGAAAAGGGAAATTTTATTTTCCTTCTCCCTTTCTTGCTCCAAGTCACGTGCTGGAACACCCAGCTTTCACTCACTTCAATGCTCTTCCAGACACCCAGGCTGGGATAAAACTGTTTAATTGTGTGGTTATTACACAATATATTTACATATATAGACAAATTAATGACAACAAGTGCCCCAGTGTCCTGACATTCAAGTTTACAAGCCAATGCTGTGACTGACATCCTTCAGAATACTGCAAAGCTTCATGGAGAAAGATGAACCATTTTCTGAAATATTTCCCTTCTATTTTTAAACTTATTTTCCCTGGTAATTCTGTTTTGGTTTATTTTGCTGTGTGAGCACACCAGTTACCAGAAGTCTGCTTGTGAATAATAGATTATTAGTTTTATACCATAGGTATAAATGCAGATGCATGCCAATAAGCATTTTTTCCAAAGTTAAATGTGTTTCATCTATGATCACAACATGTCACTGCTTTCTAAAACTGTTTTGAGAAAACATTAAGGGTCTAGCACATGAAATGCTATGAATTAGTAAGAAATGTTTGTGTAATTTTCTAAAAAGTCTAATTTACTAATCCTGTTACCTATTAACAAATAGGTAACATTTGTTATTTGTTTACCTATTAACAAATAGGTAACCCAAAACCCAAACAGATGCATTATTTTTATTCCCAAAGCAGGAACGTATTTTCTTAAACTTCATGTACCATGGTGAGCTCCTGCTAAATGCCTGAAGAGAAAAATAATTTACAAAAACCAGAGTCAATTTTAGATTCCTATTATCTACAGTCCAATTATGCATTCCTGCACAGATGCTGCTTGAATTATTGAAAGGTTATTATCTACGAAAGCAAACCTGTTATGTAAAAAACAGCCAAAGTAGTGCATTTAAGTTTGTGATTACAGAAGTATGCTAATTAAGTATCTTGTAGCATTTTTTAATGTTTTGGTATTCTGCTACAGTCTGTTACTGAGCAGGGAGTGAGGTAAAGAGGGGTCTGTGCAATTCACAGCTTCTGAGGCATTGGGCACCTGAGAGAAGCAATTTTCCCTCTTTTCAGTACAAGCCCGTATTAATTCAGACATCTCTATTTTCAAATCCTGCAACCATTTTGTTGGGGTTTTTAATTTGCTTTTTTTTTATTTTGCAATAAAAGGCAAGAAAGTCATAAAATGTCTCTTTTGCACTTGGAAAAAAAATCTCCAGAGTATGCCTGGGCACTGAACACAACCTTCCAGGCTGTGACCAGATGGAAATGTGTTATTCACTTTGTGTTATTCACTTGAGCATAATTCAAGATACATGTCCTAGGCTAAGGTTTGCAAACTTCAAGTGTCTTAAATAACAACAACACAGGATGTTCCTTCCTCAGTGAGAAGGGTCCTGGGAGCCTTCTGGAGTACCTGCAGCACAAGGACTGTGCAGCTTTTCACCATAATTTCAGTGTGCTGCTTAATTCACTGAGGGACAGCAGAGTTTGCAAATGTTTACACCATTACCCAATTAACTAACAATATGGCTCCTACATCTGTCAACAAACAAAGCTGTTGTTGCTTTGTTTTAGCTCCTTGGCATTTTCTGTTCATATGGGTCGCCATTGTACTTAATTATCACACCACAACCCTTCTGCAGCTTCTACTTTGTTATTTGTGGCTTGTAAATATGTTGTTTACTACGAAGGATAGAAGCCTTATTAGTGAACACACCTCCTAGCAAAAGAAATGGCTTCTCTTGTAAATATATGAAGTATAAGACCTAAGATGCATTCTAACTTAGAGTATTTTAAAGCAGAATTAGAAACCAAAGAATGATCTATAACAGAGATCAAAAGAAAGACCTGCAGCCTGCAAATATGTGTTCAGGGTAGTGTTCTACTGAATCTCATTCACTTAAATTTGTGTGCATTATTTAAAAATGGAAAGTATAAAATGCCTTTAAATGTGTATCTGTGTGCCCTGTTTCATTACCATTAGTATAAATTCTGGAGCCCACAGAGCTGACACCCTTTGGCTCTGATGCCATTGCATGATGCTCTTTCCAAAACAGCCCTGCACATGATATAAGTTACACTGCCCCAAAGCCCTGCACCTTTATTAGTTGAAGATTTATTCTATGTTGTTAGAAATTACCCAGAAAACCATTGAAGTATGCTTAGATATTGAGTCTGATTTCATCTATTCAACCTTTGTGGCAGAATTAATACTTCCTTGATTAAGGTTCAAAATTCACCTTCAGCATTAGTTAAAGCATTAACAAATGCTAAAAGGTACATTTTAATCTGTATCTTCAAGTCCTACAAGAAGTGACTTTCTACCAGGCATAAGCACACACTCTAGGAGTCACCTCATGCATCACGCTGTGAAACCAGCTGAATGTATTTTCCAAATCTTTTGTGGGTTTGCTAATGCCTAATACTTAATATTATTAATGGAACATGAACTAAAACCCATTGAAAAGAGACTGTAAAGCGTTCCAAGTTTGTCTGGTGAGGAGGGTGGCAGAGGAGGGACTCAGTGTCCAGAAGCAGAGTGGGTAACACAAGTGACAGCAAAATTACTGACATTCGAGCTCACAGAACCCTGTACAATTCCATGCAGGTGCATTCAAGGCTGCCCCAAAGCCCTCAACACAGAGAGTGCCCCAGGAGATTTTATCTTTAGGCAAATGGCTTTCTGTGCAAACCTGAACACTCCCCTCCCTTCAGCAAATATTCCCTCCAGCAACATGACCAGAGGTGCCACAGGACTTCATTTCTGCCACATTAGATCTTGCCATTGAGCTGCTTTCACTGCAATAGGTCCAAGCTGATAAACAAAACTATGGATTCAGTTTTATTCCAACTATGGATTCGGTTTTATGGGACCTTAGGTTTTGGTGCACTGGAGCTATGGCTCCATCTTTTAAAGAGCCTTGTTACAAAACCAATGTTGGTTTGGTGCCAGGGAGGTTATCATCTAAGTATTTCTTTAAGTGAATTCTGTGGTGATTATTCCAAGTAAGCACTAGCAAGCTGAAGTACTTCTGTGCCACTCAGAAGTTCAAATTATTTATGACTCTGCAGGGCACAAGGTAGTGATGTTAACTCTTATACTCCTCCTATAAAAATGTAGTAGCTGCTTACACTTCATTTACTTCATTCTGAGTAAATTAATTGGGTTTTTAGATAAACCAAAAATGAAAACTAATGCTAGTTTAAACAGCATTTTAATACATTTTTATAGCAAAGTCTTTTTCTTTCTAGAATAACATGTGAGTTATTTCTGTCTTCACCTTTGCTGACCTATCTGTTCTATTACACACTCACATCCTGAGCAGCTGTACTTTTACCACTTACAAGGTGTGGCTCCTTACCCTCCCTTAACTCTGCGGGGAAAAGATAAACACAAAAAAAATGGCTTAATGCCCAGGAAGGTAATTTAAAAATAAAGAATCAAATACACAATTATTATGACACTTACACAAGCAGTAAATATCACACCCTTCACCTTTCTCTCCACCCTAGGACAAGGATCTGATTCCCGAGCAGCACAGCCTCTATACCACTTACACACGCATGAATACGTTTAATGAATCTAACGGACAAAGAGTTCTTTTACTCTCTTTTCTAATCCTCCTAAAGTATAAATGCAATAGAAATCACTTAAAGGCACACCTGGTAAAGTACCAGATCTGTTTAAAAAACTATATTTTCAGAGTGACACACAAACAAATACAGTGAATCCTTTCTACCTATTGAAATATCTCTGGGTTACACAGATAATACGCTCAACTTGAGCAACAAACAAAAGTAGAGTTACTTTATAGAAATATATGCAATTAGATTGGGCTTAGTTGAATAAACTTGGAGATAATTTACATCTGAATTGAAGAAAGCCGTCACAAACAAGGAAAAATATGTCATAGTAAAAGACTTGTAGCCTCGACCCAAATACAAAGCTTTAATCCAATACATCACACTGACTCTTATTTTTCTCAAGAGGTTTTCCCAAAACGTATTTTAGATTAAGCATATTTAAAAACACATTTACTAAGCAAAGTAGAAGCTTTTGATAAACCAGAAAATTGTGATGCTGTATCCTCTCCTTGGAGCATGGTTCCCATTTTTCCCTTGGAAAGCCATGCAGTGCTCCGAGATGCAGCCTTGACACAGAGTCTAAGTTTTCATTGCCTTAACATAATTTATATTTAAAAAAAAAATTGCTGCATAGATGTTAATCAGTGAAGGCTGATTAGCCTCTCTTGCACTACTTGACAGTAAATTAAGACAGCAACTGTTTTCTAAAACACTACACATAATGACAGGGTGGTACAAACAACAAGGATAAGACCAAACTTGCTGCTGCTATATTTGTATAGTGGCACCTGGACTATCTGCTGCCTTTTAAAAGTTCTAAATGAAAATCCAATTTTTCATCTGGAATAAATACCTCATATTTGCAAAACAAACAAACAAACAAACAAAACCAAAACAAAAAACCAAAAAAAAACCACCCAAAAAAAACCACCTTAAAAAGCAAAAGCTTAAAAACAAAGGGGTTTTAAGCAACGCTACAAAAATGAATCGCTTTTTTTTGTCAAAACTAAATAAAGCCCAAATATTAATGATGTTTTTTAAAATACCAGATTTTTACCTTAATCCTTTTTAACAGTGAGTAATGAAAATAATACATAACTGTAGTTTATCTACTTTCCAACAAAAGGCCTTGGGAAGGGCTGTATACCCCTGAGGCAGTTCTATGCCTCTTTTAAGCCAAGGACCAGAAATTTTGTTTAGTGATCAGTACTTGTCCAAAATATGGCCAAAATATATCCAGTTACCAACATCACTGAACATTTGTTTTACAGTTCTTTTCAAGAACTAATCTCACTTTAAAAAATCACTATAAGAAGGCTGCATCTCCCTCTAGCCCTTCAAAGAGCTCATTTTCAACGACGACCGAGCCGCTCTTTCATTTTGGCAGAAGTGCAAACACAAAAGTATTTCAATTAAGAAAAGCCTCTCTGAATAATGTGACTTTTATTGTTGTGGTGCTAATGGTGCTGAAGTATTACACAAGCTGCCTTGAGAGCCAAAAGATGGAGCTGGAGTCAGTCAGGAGTCACATGCAGGTCCTGACCTGACAGTAATGGTCCCACAGTGGCCACAACTCCAAGGCTGGAGGAATTCAGGCTTTGAGGAAGAGTGAGGTGTTGTAAAGCTCTCCTCAGATTTTCTGCTTTCTTCCCTTCCTTTCTTCTGGTTTGAAATCTTTGATTTCTTTAGGAATTCTCTGTGCAGTTTCTCAGAAAAAGAGAAGCTGACAGAAAACCCTGGACCTTGTCTTTTCCTGACAAAGTACCTGCAGGAAGAGGAGCCCCACTACCTTTTCCCTCATCCTGTTTACCTTCATTTTTATTGCTGAGCAGAGAAAGTTTAAGTATTGGCATTTACAGATGAGAGCATTTGTATATTAAGCATCCTTTCTGCTGTGCCAGAGAGCAAAACAGTCCATTACTTGTGGGCACTGCTGCCTGTGCGTTTATAGTGAATTAACAATTATTCATGTATTTAATAATTCTGAAGTGCACTAGCTACACAGAAATTAGATTATGACATCCCCAGAAATACTACAGCTTTCACTCTGGAGATCAATGAAGAGCTGAAAGGAAGCAAACAGCCACATCCTCTGGAAGTTGGAAAACATATAAATACATTTAGTGCTCCAAATGAACTGTAAGAACTTTGCTTTGCATACATCCCAGAGGGGAATGGATGGGAACACAGCCACTCACAGAAGAATGACCCAGGATTGGATTCATGTGCACTTAATTATAATTGCATGAAAGAACAATCCAAAAGGATTTTTATCACCAGTTCAAAGGATTAAGATGTTCAGATATCACAATGATATCTACAGTATAACATTGTGATTGGTAGATAGGCAAATGGAATAAAGAGAGTGCCTAGGAGTGCTTTGGTGATTTAGCCTGATGCATTACTTATGCAATTACCAAAACAGCAGGAGATCATTAAATTTTCTGGTAACCAGACACAGCAGTCTTAGTATCATACCAGTACAAAGGCTCTCTATTGGTATTTTATAATTTCATTTTCTTCCTACATGGGTCCAAAAAGTCCACAAAATGGATATTAAACATGAATTCTGGAGAAAAAGTACAAAATATCTTAGCCCCAGTTTATTCTGGATAAGGTTATATGCAAGAGCAAAGCTCTACAGCTTAACTAAGGCATCGTCCTGGGAACAATAATGTGCCTCCCCTGCAATAAATGTTTTGTAAAATGGGGCAGTGCTGAATAAAAGAGCACTTTGGGTGTGAGGGATGTGCACTGAAGGGCTCTTGGGTGGAATACATGAATGCCATGGTTGGCATTAGTCACTGGGCTAACTAATGAGGATGATTCACCGAGAGCATTCAGCACTGGCTGCCTCCAGTGAGCCCTGAGTAAAAGAGCTCATCTGAAATGCACACCTATTTCCTGAAACTGGTTAAACAGTTCCTGTACTCAAATAGAGCTGCTGTGAGAGATCAGAAACTATATTGATCTACAGAATGCAATTCTGCTTCTTTTCTTACATCTGTGAGATGAGATCTCCCTTCAGCGACTTGATACAAGAAGGGCTTTAATCCTTCACTTTGGATCAGTTACTAATGTAAAGACACTGGGTCTGAAAAAAACACATCAAGTCTGTCTTTCTTGGAAGAAAACATGGTGAAAAATCTTTCTGCAATATTTACAGAATTTTTTACTACCTATATGGAAATTATATTTCCACAAAAGTAAACATCATGCTTCAAGAAGCAAAATATACTCAATGTTCTCTCAGGTGCTGTGACTGAATTCACCAGAGTAAGAATGTTTCAGTAAGAATGTTACCTACTCCCTTTTTTAGGTGCTGACCAAAAGACCGTGATACTGTTCTTTGTGAGCAAAAAACTTGGTAAAAGGAGGAAAATCTGGGAGCTACAAATGCTTCAGTGTCCTTTCCTCTCACACTCTTGGTTAATCTTTCAATCCCTCCACTGTTACAAGTCATCAGGAAGAACAGTCAGAAACCAGGCTTCAAAAGAGGCATGGGAATATGCCAGTCTGGAATGGCCAATTTGCTTAGGCAACTTCTCAGTGTCTTAACTAAACCAAACCTAACTGCTTGGATAAATAAAATAACAACAGATCTTGAAAGGAGAGGAAAGACAAGGGCAGGTAGTATTGACTTAAGGAAAGCTGTAAATGATAGGAGGAAGGACAGCTACCTTTGTAGATGGCTGTGGCCTTGGGCAAACTAGATCAGAGTAAGCACATGACATCACTGGCCAGAAAAATTTAAATTATTTGAATTAAAAGAGATGACTACTACTTGGTGTAGCAGGAGAGATAAATATCAGTAACTGAAACAACTGGAAAAATTACAGGCATCACATGGAATTCTCAAAATTTTTTGAATCTATCAGAAAAAAAAATTAATTAATCTGAAATCCTCTTCTGCTATAAAACAGATATTCAAGCTACTTTCCTGATTTACATGAAATTACTAAAAATACTATAGGGTGTAGCTGTGACACTGCACAAATCCTTTATCTCAATAACATCCTTTATCTCTTTCTTCCATTTTTCTGTCAAGATCATGACTAGGGGGAAGAATGTTAAAAGTCAAAGATGGTCCTGGACATTAAACTCTTTCATTAAGTATTTATTTAGAAAGTTTAAACACTCCCTAATGAGTTTAAAAGCAAGTTATCTGAAGGCAGTAGTTTGCACAGGGTGAAATTCAGAACAATCCTTACAAAGAAAAGCTGCCAGAACTCATACACAAAATTGTCAAACTGCCTGGCTTAACAATATAAGGACCATGCTCCAACATCACCTTTGTGAAAACATCAAAGGACAATTCCCTGCTCAGAGGACTCCACAGCAAGTGCTGCAGCTAAACTTACTATCCTGTGGCATTATTTTCACCACTGTGAGCATCAAAGAGGATTAATCTTGCCAAAGCACAGGAATGAAAAATCACATTTAGGTTTGGAGGAATATTTTACCATTATTCTATTCCCAAATACTCCTCAAACTGTGAATTGCCTGGCCCTAAATTTACTGAAATCCTGATCATATCTGATTTAAATTGACATGCAATTTGAGTTAAATTTATCTTATGCACTTTCAAGGGAGATTTTTTGTTTCTGTTTATTTAAACTGCTGTTGAAATTGGTTAATTAAAAGGATTTAAAAAATCTTAATACTCTAAACAGAGCAAACTGGTTCTGAATTATTAAGCAATATTTTAGATGCATTTAAATAACCTTAAGTGACTTAACTGCCACCTGATCCTAAGCTGTGGCTCAGCAAAATAAAATGTGAAATACTGTACAAGTCTTGGCTTACCAAGGCTTCCAGATACAGTAAATAAAGAGCTTAAGTCTCTAATACCATGTCTGCAGAAGGCATACTCTCAAATACATAACTAATGCTCCACCTCAAGGAGAAATCAGCAGCAGAAATAATAGCTTGAAATTTTGGTTTTTTCATGAGAAATTAATAAATTCATGTCTGGCCCTCCCTTTCTGAGAGACATCATAGAACATTCACAAACATATTAACCTGGTCCACTTCAGCTTCTGCCTAAGTGGGTTGAAATGCCCACCCTGTAAGATGTTAACAGTTTCAGGAAGGCTTGTGCACATCACTAGCACTGAAATAAGGGATGAACTGAGCATCTGGAGATCTCCAAGGCACTGGGAGAAGGAGGTTCCTGCAGCTGGGAGGTCAAGAGGACTACTAAAGTCAGAGTTTGGATTTAAACTGTACATAACATTTTGGAAAAAATATGTTTGAAAGTGTCAGAATTACTCTGCTGGAGTTTTGCTGCAATAAGTCAGAGTTTGGGAAGGCTTTTAAGAGAAAGAGACCTAAATACTGAACCAAAGTCAGAGTGTGGGAAGGCTTTTAAGAGAAAGGGACCTAAATACTGAACTAGAAGTTTCAGCACACTAACATACATAGAGTAAGCTCTTTTTGTTGAAGTTAAATGCGATTTCTGAAAGACAGGGAACTGTAACTCTGAAATGAGCACACACATTTAACAGCACACACACTTGTTCCCACGGAGCCTTTGCAGGTGTATTTAAGAATACAAGAAATACATTCTTTGCATTGAAATTTCTTTGCCAAGAAACACAATACAGCTTTTCACTCCCAAAGATGTGCTTGCCAACATTTCCAGAGTCTGAGGCACGAGCTCCCAGCTGCCCCAAGCTCACATTTGTGACACACACTGGTGGTACAAGATGTGGTGCTGAGGCACCGAGAGAGGAGCTGGTTAATATCTAATTTCAGCAAGGGTAGAAAGAACAACACAGTCAGTGACAAAGACCCAATAACAAGTCACTGCATGTGCTTAACTGCTTTGCAATGTCACTGCTGCTTTAAAATCTTCAAGTAGTGTCTGGAAAAGGTTAATCTGGGTATTTACTCATGTGTAGAAGTTTGTATTTACAGTAGGGTTATGATACCAACTTTAAGTTAGCTAAGGATATCTGTGTAAGCAACTGGAACATAGGACTAAGAACTAATGAATTTTTATTTATGAAAGATGTAAAAGTACTTCAACAACACTGTATCAGAACTGATGGCTTTGAACAGCAGGTAAAAATGCTCTGACAAGTTTATCACAAGAAAATGTTGATTTGGTTGAAGATAATCCCCTTGTTTTGATAAAACAGAAACACTTTTGGGGGTGTGTATATTATTGTAAAGCAGATTAGGATTGAAAAACACCCAGAAACTAACTTTAGAAGACATGTTTTCATCTTATTGCACCAAAACTCCAGCAAAGTAATTCTGATACTTTCAAACATATTTTTTCAACAATGTTAGGTATAGTTTAATTACAGACATTTTAAATGTTCCTGTTTTCTGAAGCACAAGCATTTCAAGTGCTCTGTCCTTGTAGCACAGATTTCCATTCATGTTGGTGATATACCATACAGCAGAAGGGTCTTGATAACTTAGAGTGTATTTTTAAGTGTCTACAGACCACAAAGCCCAAAGCAATGAATCTATACTTTGACTGTACTTCTTCCAAGCCATTCAACAATGCCCCATTTTTATTTTTTTAGATCTGTTTATGGAGTTGCACGCTTCCAACTCTCCAAACCTGGGGAAGATGACAGATGTCATTTACAGTTCTCAGTGGTTAGCAAACCCCTGGGGAATATTTTTTGTCTGTTGTGGCTCTGGTGGTCACAATGGCAACGGGATTCATACATGGCTGAGTCAATCAGCATGAATCATTTATGTGACTCCTCATACATGGCATTATTAGGTTGGAATCACAGAAAAAAGATGACAGGGTCTTTGCTTCCCACACAACAGACCAACATCTCTAGACCCTGCCACTAAATTCTCCTTTCTTTGCCTCAGCCTTTTCTCCCAGCCAGTTTCACAGATATACTGACAATACCAGCTTGTTTATTTAAGTGGCATTTTTTTCTTTTCTACTTTTTTTTAGTACTTGTTCTTATGTGATTCACCTGATAAATTTTTGAGGTTTTTTACAGATGACTTACATTCATAATGATGATGATGTGAATAGGTACAGAAATACCCAGAGTAAAGTAAAAAACAAATGTAAAAAGAGTAATATACCTGTAGGGTATTTATATTAAATATGTATTACATCAGAAATAAGTTACAGGTGGGAAGGCATGACTTGCAAAACGTTTAAAATGTACAACCCCATTGTTTAGATTGCAAAACACTGTTTTTCTTTTGTCAAGTACACTGATCTATCAGTAATCCTGGAAACACAGGTGACTTCTAGTCTTTGTTTCTACTGGAAATGATACTGCATGCTTAAGGAGTAAAGTTAATTAGTGATTAATGAGATTCCTTAAATGCTGCTTTTCAGCCTGACTGCTCAGGATTCCCAATACAGGGCAAGGTGGAAGAAGAGCTACAAGCACTGCAATCCTGTCCACAGTTGTGCCAAAAATGGGTCAGAAACCACATCCACCCACAAGGTTGTATGCTTACTAAGGATGAGCTTCTTCTCCTTTGGAGTATACAAATAAGGTGATAAAGTAAGAGGTATCTATTACAAACTACTGTAAACATGTCAATCAGAGCCTCATTCCTAGCGAACTTCCCCCAGGGGCAGTGACGGGAAACAAAACGGAAAAGCAATCCAAATTACTGAACTCCTTTGGTGAGAAATGGTCTAACCAGTCCCCTGGAGATGCCTCCAGCAAACAAGACCCCAGCTGGTCTAGAGCTGCCCCACTGCTCTGCAGTGCATGGGCAGTATGGCCAAAGAGCTGCTGAACTCCACCCACCACTGCCTGGCTCTGTCCTGACACCTCTGCAATGCCCATCCCTTCACCTTTTGTCCAGAGCCCTTGCACAGTTGGACCCGCTGACTTCCATCTTTGCTGTAGCAATGACTAAATAATAAATAAAAGCTAATTTGTGCAGAAAACACAGAAGTGGATTTTGAAAGAAATTTAGGAGGAAGCACAAAAATGATCTGTTGATTTATCAACAGAATTGGCTACTATAAGCAGTGAGCAGTATTGATTCTGAAAATCAGCCACAGCAGGTTCATCATACAATTTCAAGGTAGGAGATGTAATTATCAATTGGTATTATGTAACAGGTGAATCAAATATTCATTAGGATATACTTAAATAGTACATAACTGGGTACTATCTGATGCTGAGCCTTATCCATAACATCAAGTTGTATCCAAAACACAAAACCAGAAAGATCAGAAGTACCAGCCCATAACAAACCTAAACAATGAACTACCAGCAATGTTGATGGAGCTTCCCTCAAAACAGGACTTCAGCAAAGCTGATTCAGTATATTCAAGTTTTCACTGAATATGGTCCACAACTTTTTCTGAAATGTAGGATTTTTTACAATGTCACTGGAGACAGGTTTCACAGCTCTGTTTGTAACATCTGACAGCACTGGTCAGCCAGCAGCTGGCTTAGAGCTTGGCAGCACTGGAACATACCCAGGCACACCTTTTACCTTCTATGCTGTAACACCCCAGCCCATCCAACCCACAGGAGCAAGAAGCAGAGCTATTCATTCCTGAAAGGTGCATTTACTCACATCTCTCCTCGGAAAGGTGCCCAGCAGCTTGTACTCCTCCCAAGGATATCCCTTGGAAGCTACAAAATCAAAGACAACCTGCAGCTTGCTGCTGGCCAGGAAACGCCGCTCAAAGAATTCTCCGCTGGGCGTCCGGATGCGGAGTTTGCTGACAGACTCAGTGCTCTCCTCCTTGGGCTCGGGGGGCAAGGACTGCTCCAGAGACAGCCTGATGGCCTGGGGAAGGAAAAACAACCATTTTTTCCAATGCCAGCAAGAGAAGAAAGGGAGAAAGCTTTTCTATTTATTTCTTCTAGAACTTCAAGATGTGTCGCGGTGCTCCAGAGCCTTTATATCTCAATGACAAAATAATTTTTATTCACTCCTTAATAACAGCCCACCAGACAACTAATTAAAATAAATCCTTCTTTATAACACATATTATTAGGTCTACAGTTAATGCACGATGGGATACGTAATTTAATCATTTGGCAGAAAGCCTTGGAAAAAAATTGAATGAGAGAATAATTGTCAAGTGGCCAATTGCTTCCTTAAAGGGTAGAAATTAAAAGGCAGCAAAAGTATTTCTTTAAAAGCACTTGTCAAATTGTCTTCCTCTTGCAATGGTAATTGACCATTTGCAGTAGACTGGACCCTTAATGACAGTTCTGAGTGAAAAGAAATATATGCAAGAAATTTACTATAAATAAACTGAAACACTGTTGAAAGATGCAATTAAAAATGCCACGAATGTACAGCAGATACACAGACTGCATATAGAAGTAGGAATCATTAAAGAAGAAAACTGGCAGAAGAGAAATGAGAGCTTGAAGATTTAAAGTTGGTGGTAGTCGTAGTATTTGTAAGAAGATGGTTCTAAGTACAGGGGAACACATTTTCTGCAACAACTTGCATGAAATCAGCCCTCAAATTGCAATGACACTACATGACAGTCATATGTGTATGACTGTCTTCCTGCTAACATTGCTGATGTCAAGACTTTAAGGGCAGGACCCAGGTCTGTGTTCTCTGTCCTCTGTCTCTGTGAGCTGCTACATCACCAATATTTTGATTATATATTTTTTTTTAATATAAAATTAATGACTAATATTAGACTGCTGAATGAGGTGGGCTTGATGTTCAAGGGCATTTTTGGTATTCATGGGCAGCATCAGCGTCTGTCAAAAATTTGCTCATACTCAGAAGCAGCTCTGTTACAATATCACCTCACTTAAGGTAGCACTTAAAGAGAAGGTAAATGAATGGAAGAAGCAGCACAAACACACTGCCTGCCCCAAAATGTGCCTAAAAGGCAATTTTTCAAACTGAAGAGGCAGTCAGGCAGGGATTTTACCCTTTTCAAGGAACTTTCAGTATACACAGTTACTATTTGTGCCTTTGAAAACCTCCCCAAGGTCATTTAGTAACAGAAACTGATAGAGGGTGATTACATTGCAGGGAAAGGACTGGGCAGAAGCAAGATTACAAAGGCTTTTAAATAGTCTACTTCTTACACACACACCTCTGAGCAAATTATATCTCAGTATAAATATTTATACACAGAACTTCAGTTCATTTTTGCTCATCTACTATGAGATTATATTTTAAATAGATTCTATTTTAATTTTCTCCCTCTCCATTCTCAACCACCTGCTTACTATCTCGCTGTTTTGACATTTCCCCACACAGTATAACAACAGATGCTACATTATTTACTGAACCCAATCAATTATATTATAGAAAAATAAACAACAGTAGCTCATTAGAGCTCCTTCCTTTGTGCAAAGAGTGTGTTGTTCCCCAAAGTAACCACTCAACATAAAATGGCAATTTACAATGGATATTCTGTACCAGCAAACCAAGCCACAAAACAATGACATGATGGATCACATTAAAAACTCTTGGACCTGAACAAGCAATTTCAGTTTGTTGATAAAAAGGTGTTCAGTATGTGAAGAGCTCAATAGTCAGATTTTAAAATACAAACTGAACATAAAGGCACTTCTGTAAGTAAACACTGTTGCAAAACAATTCAGTCCAAGTAATCTGTATACTTGAAAATGGGGAGTGTTAGTAAACATTATTGTTAAAATCCCTTTTGTTCTACTAAGCAAACAGATCCCATTATTTTCATTACTGCACTCTGTATGAAAACAGGGAAGCCCAGGTATATTTTGGTAACACGGGCCAGTGTTGCAGCCTTTGCATAAGAAAACCATTTCCAAAAGGCCAAGGTATCAGAAAAGGCTCAGGAGCAGATATAATGAAGCAGAAATAATTATTGTTCCTATGCATGCAAAATAACATAGAAAAGAAAAACATATTTCTAGCTTGAGCCTGAGGGTGAGCTGATTGTGAGCCTGTTCCTGCTACAGTGGATTCATGTTCAGCTGCTGTTATCCCCACAGAATTGCCACCTCACAGCCAGACTAGACCCTGCAAGAGGCTGCAGGAGCCATCTCTGAGAGGCACTGGGACCCTCAGCATTCACCAAATTGAGAGAATCAACAAAATAACAGTTTGAGGAACAGTACTCTTCACAGCACAGGCTTTCTGTTTTCTTACAGAGGCCTAGAGACATGAAGTACTTGTTTAAACCAAATTTTCATTCTAAGGAAGATTCAGTAGAAGACTGTTCAGAAAATTTTTTAAGTCCCACAAATTTCAAGATTATGGATTTTATTTTCTTAGGTTTTTTTTTAGCAAGTGGATTGTCTCCCAAATAAAATTTGGTAACTTGTTTGATCAGAATTGCAGGTAGGCTTTGTGCTACGTCCTGGAAAAAATGAAAGGGCTCCATGTTTTTAAAAGGAGTGGCGGCAGAAAACAGGTTAGAGCCTCCCAAAGATTCTAGCATTTATGGAGCTCATTTCATAGATCTTCTGTGAGCAGGTCCATCTAATATCTGGCTGTATTTGAGACCCAGATGATAAAACAGAAGAGTCATTAAACAGTAGATGAAAATTATTTAGCTGCACTTTTTTTTGTTTCACAGACATATAGTAAGAAATCAATAACAGTAAAGAAAATTGATGACAGAAAAAGTATGTTTTGACTTGAAGCTGCAGTGTGTGTTGAATGACAGTTTCAGTGCTCATAAGCTTCATGAATTCATAAAGAAAAGGTAAAACATCCCACCTCACGTTCCTCCTCCTGCTCTTTCCGGATCTGTTCCAAGCGAAACTGCTCTGCCATTTCTCTCTCTTGTGCTTCCCTCTAACAAACACAAAGGGCAATACCACATAAATATGTGATAAATACAAATGCAAAGAATTTTCTCAGTGTTTCCACAGAAATTAATATAAGAGATAGGATATTTATTAAGCAATATTTTCCTGCCATTCCTTTCCCAAATGGAGCCAGGACAGGTTTAGCAGTCAAGTCTAGTCCTAGTGGCTTTGTCAGGTGCCACTTTACAACACGGAGGACTTTAGGGTCTCATGCTCAGAGCACAGCTGGAGGCAGGCAGTCCCCTGCAGCACAGAACATCCCCAAACTCCAGAGGGTTCCCATCCCATGGGTGTCTGTCCCTGCACACACCTTGGCTCTGTCAGCCTCCAGCGAGATGCGGTACGCCTCGTCCTGCTCTCTCTTCACGTTTTCTCTGGCTTCACGTTCATCCTAAAGATAAAAAAAAAAGAAAAAAATAAATCAAATGGTGGACCAGTATGATAAATATCTTTATGCTCCTCAGCACTCTAATCCCAGTGACTTCAGCATCACCCAAATACTGCTAGGAGAAACACATTCAGAGATGCCTCAAGGGTGACTGAGGCTTTACAAATTCTGACTACCTGAAGCTTTGATTCAGTTGCCAGGTAAGGGAATGGTAATTAGCCCTGGCCTTAGGGCTGGATGAAGCACCCAGGCTCTGTACTGAGGGCCATGGCAGGCACAGAGACCTGGGGAGGAGCAGCCTCCAATGGTGGGGTCACTGCAGGGGGGTATGGGCTGGAGTTGGGAGGATTTCCCTCCTGCACCAAACAGTTTGGATGGTTTTGTAACAGAGAAGTGTGGTTTGATGCTGAGAGTGGATTTTCATTGGCTCTCTACTCAGACTGACAGAGGGTAATGGCTGCTCTTGACAGAGAATGCCCAATCCCAGGTTCTTCCTGGGTCAAAAACCCCTCAGCAGGGTCCATCCAGGGTCATGACTATCAAACATCATCCGGAAGCCTCAATTCACAGTGCTGGATATTATACAAAGATGGGAAAGTAGCAGGTCCTGCTCTGAAGTATCTCAAATGGACTGATGATGGCAAGGAAGGAACAGGAGGTTACCATGCCAGCAAAAAGTATCTTATCAACAATCATAGCACAAAAAAAATAAAGGTTTACTAAAACCACACAAATGACAAAGCAAGGCATCATCCACACAGAGGTGGATCAAAAAGTGGATATCCCCAAAAGCTGGAATAACTGCACTGGGGTGATGTCAAATAAAGCAAAGTGTACAATCAATAGCTTCATACTCTGCCTCTGAAGCAGAGACAGTGGCTGCTCCCCTGTGCTTACTTGTCTTACATCTCATAATTCCCCCCAGAGCCCTGCAGAAGCTGCACTGGTCCCTACAAAAATCAATGGGATTTAGCTGTGAGACTGCTGGTGGGCTCAGCAGGGTCTCCCCTGCAGTTCCAGTAACACAGCATCTGCACTGGGGCAATCTGTCCTGTGTTTCACAGAAATTAAAGTCTACTACCTACTGCTTCTTGAAGAATTATATAATCTTCCTATCAGCTGTAACATTTATTCCACATAAAAGAATTATTTTGCTAAGTGATCCATTTTCCCCTCAAAACATCACTGTTTGGCAAAAACTCAATCTGAATGGTAGGAGCTCATGATAACTGTAATTATCACAACATACAAACATGTCAAGATGTTCCTCAAAAAAACTCTAACATCTCACTGGTTAAATCTCTAAAGTAGAATGCAAACACAGGAGGAAAGGAGAAACTGCAGGGAAAATGATACAATTTCCACTTGGAAGGTAGCAAAATCTTTCCAGACTAAATTCTTCTTCCTTACAGAAATAGGACCCAAAGTTATTGTACAATCAGTGTGTCCTGAATTTCATTCCAAGATTTAGAAACCATCACTTTAGTCAGCAGAACCAAAACATGAGTAGAAGTAATTCTTGTAAAATGCAAAAAAAGGACAATAACCACCAAATAATCCTTCTCCTTCCTGGCTGGCTCTGGACATTGATAAGTTTTAGGTACTCTGCTCACAGAACTTGAACCTGATAACAAAAACTACCCTACAAGAATATTCAATTTTTGAGATAAGGGGGAGTTGAAATAATTAAACAGTCCCATTTTATGTTTTCCAAATATGAGGAAAGCTTGTTGAATACACAGAGGGTTTCCCAATTCTTCTCACAGATGGAACACAACAGTAAAGAAAAAAAATTTGGGCTATTTATACTGAGACTTTTCATAAGCATACTGAAAATTTATCTTAGAATAGTAAGAACCAAAATAACCTTTCCAAATCAGCTCAACAGAGGAAGATGACTTCAGGTTATCTGCCAGAGGACAAGCCCTTAAAAATATTTAGAATTATTTCAGAGATAACTTATTCAAATTTTATGTTTTTTCACTCCATGTATCACACCTAAGTCCACACATTGAATTTCAAAGGCCACACAAGTCCAGTAATGCCCAAAAGAACTTTGAAAGATTAGATACAACTATTGCAACTACATGCTCTTCTCCATCAAGGATTGCTAGCAACTAAGATAGAGTTACTGCAGTTTATAAAAAAAAAATTAAAGAAAAAAATACTAATGTTATAGATTCTACAATTAGAATTGAAACATGAATTCAAGACATTAAAAAAAAAGTTAAAATGCTTTCTTCCCTATTCATTGCAGTTATCATCATCCTAGAAGTGGATTATGAAAAAGATGTCAGGAATGTGAAGAATTACCACGCATGACTGCCTGGTCCTCAAAGAAATATGTGAGCCACATCTAAAAGTAAATGACTGGGCCACTGAGCCCTACACCTCATTGAAATAATACTGTTCTTACTGAAACAGACCTTAAAAACAAACCTGGAATCCAGAGCTCTTTGGGTAAGCAGCAGATGTAATCCCATGCAATGCCTCTTTGTACCTGCTTCTGTGCTAACACTTCTGTTTGCTAATACAGCTCACATCAACAGGAACCAACTCCTCCAGAGATTTTACGGCTAAATTGTGGTATTGTTTGGTGCAGAGTTACACCTTGGACAAATTTTAAACATTACATGAAGCAGTTCTCCCTTTTGTAATGCAGTTTCTTATTTTAGTCATCTCTTCCTCTAGAGAAGGATGAGGATGCTTCAAGTTCACCAGAAAGCAACAAAAGAAACTCACAGTAGAGACAGGAAAAGCAGAAGAAAATATTTTGCAGAGCATCTTCAACTGCACTAACAAAGAATATGTCAAGAGTAATCATACCACTAATAATTAATATAAAAAAATTCAAAAGTGTTATCCATTAATAAAATTTGAGGCAGCTGACAAGTTTCCTATTAGACTCTACATAAACTGCAGTCATTATTGATGGAACATCACTAAATGCATCTCCACAGTGCTTGTGCAATGAAGGCAGAACTGGGACCTTCCTTATTCAAGAAATCAAAGTATAAACAGACATGGCTTATCCTGGGTCACTTAAAAAGCCTTCATCAGAAGCAGGGGAATTCCTCAGCAGTGACTGAAGGCTGCTGTGAATGCAAACCATCCACATCCCAAGGGTTTGGGGGTTGAGACAAGGGGACAACACTCCCCCTGGCACCTAAAA